>NC_135962.1:11862709-12190209 GCF_053455715.1 Rhinoraja longicauda
AAGAAGCTGTTCCTGAACCTGGACGTTACAGTTTTCGGACTCCTATGCCTTCTTCCCGATGGTAGGAATGAAATGAGTGCATGGTCAGGGTGATGCGATTCCTTGATGATGCTGGTTGCCTTTTTGAGGCAGTGACTCCTGTAAATACCTTAGCTGGTGGGAAGGTCAGTATTTGTGATGGACCGGGCAGTGCTCACCACTTTTTGTAATCTCTTTCATTCCTGGGTGTTCAAGTTGCTGAACCAGGTTGTGATTCAATCGCTCCATATGTTCTCTACCGTACACCTGTAGAAGTTCATGAGAGCATTTGTCGACATATTGAATCTCCTCAATCTTCTCAGGAAGTAGAGACATTTATGGGTTTTGTGGTTGCCTCAATGTGTTGGGTCCAGATGTTCAGAGATATGCACGCCCAGGAATGTGAAATTGTTGACCGTCTCCACCACCAACTCTTTGATGAAGATAGGTTTATGGATCCTTGGCCTTCCTCATCTAAAGTCAACGATCAGTTCCTTGGTTTTACTGAAGTTGAGAACAAAATTGTTGCTCTGGCTCCATACAATCAGACGATTGATCTTCCTCCTCTACTCTGACTCATCATTATCCGTAATTCATCCAACAACGGTGGTGCCATCTTTGAGTTTAAAGATCGAATTGGAACTGAGACTGGCTAGCAATCATGGGTATTGAGTGAGTAGAGCAGGGGGCAGTGCACACAGCCTTGAGGTGCCCCTGTGCTGATGGTTATAGAAGAGGAAGTCTTATTGTCAATTCATACCATTTGCATTCCGTTGATGAGGAAATCAAGGATTCAGTTGCAAATGGATGCATAAAGTCTCAGTTCCCTGGGCTTTGTAACAGGTTTAAAGGAGATGATGGTGTTTAACGCTGTAATCAATGAACAACAGCCTAACGTACATTTTTTTGTAATTGTCCAAGTAGTCTAGAAACGTTGCCCGTTGACCGATTGTGGCAGTAGGCAAATTGTAGTGGGTTCAGGTTGTTGCAAAGGTAGGAGTTGATGTGTGTTAGAACCAATCTTTCAAAACACTTCATCACCCATGGATGTTAGTGCCACCAGTCGGTGAGGCATGTCATCTTGCGTTCCTGGGCAGTATTATTGATGTCCTTTTAAAGCAGGTGAGATGTTAGTAAGCAGGTAAAGCAGCAATGCGACCAGGTACACCATCAGGTCCGGACCCTTTCCAAGGGTTCACCCTCCTGAGGGAATCTTCTGACGTCGGCCTAGATGACTGAGATTGCAATACCATTGGGAGCTATGGGGGCCCGAGAAGGCTTGTCAGTGTTTTCCCCATGAAAACGTGTGAAGAACGCATTGAGCCTGTCTGGGAGTGATGCCTCGTTGTTGTTTGAACTGCCAAATGATTTTGTGGAATCTTGAGCAAAAAGCAAAGTGCAGGAGGAACTGCCACAAGTCAGGCAGCATCTGTGGAGGGGAATGGATGCATGACGTTTTGAGATGTTTAAGTAGCGCAGCGGTAGAGTTGCTGCTTTACAGCGAATGCAGCGCCGGAGACTCAGGTTCGATCCTGACTACGGGTGCTGTACTGTATGGAGTTTGTACGTTCTCCCTGTGACCTGCGTGGGTTTTCTCCGAGATCTTCGGTTTCCTCCCACACTCCAAAGACGTACAGGTATGTAGGTTAATTGGCTGGGTTAATGTAAAAATTGTCCCTAGTGGGTGTAGGATAGTGTTAATGTACGGGGATCGCTGGGCGGCACGGACTTGGAGGGCCGAAAAGGCCTGTTTCCCGCTGTATATATATGATATGATGATGATAAGTATCCTGACCTGAAATGCCATCTGTCCATTTTGCAACACAGATGCTGCCTGACCTGCTGAGTTCCCCCAGCACCTTGTTTTTGGTATAATTTCCTTTGCTGTGGCAATAAACAGTTCTAACTTTGCAAGTATTTATATTTCCTCATGCCAGGCACCATCCCAGTAAATATATACTCCACCCTCTCTGCTGCATCCAGCCCCACCTTCCCCCAATTCTGCCTGTAACATAGTCAGACGTCCACCTAGCACTCCCATAGTCTTACATATACTCACCATTTCTTATATTCTACTTTCTATGCCTCTTAACAGAATATTCCATTAACTTTCTTTTCAACCAAAAACAGAGTTGCTGACTTTAATGCTTCCATAGCGAAAAATCATTGAGTTCCCTTATTTTCTGTAGACCCTTCTAAACTGATATAATTACAATAATTATTGGAAGGACCAATACGTTTCATATTTACATAGCTTTATTTTATCCCCAATCTTCCCCATGGAGCCAGTGTCTACTCAAACCTTCCTCAGGTCTGCCGCTATCACTGACATCAAAGAATTTCTATTCCCTCCAGCTCCAAATCGTTTGAACGAGGATAGCCCTGAAACGTCCAACCTCTCCTCAGCTGCGCCTAACTCCCAATCTGTTTCCATTCATTCTGGGTTGAAGTGGGGAGAAATGTCTTCACTCAGGGGATGTCTTTGGATTGTTTTGTGGAGGCTCAGTCAGTAAGTTCACGAGAAGCAACTTTCTGGAAATTGGAGGAATCGAGGGACATGGGATTGCAATGGAAAATGGAGTTTATAGAAGATCACTCATGATGAACGATAGAACAGGCTCAAATGGTCAAATGGCCCACTCCTATTCCTGTTTTTTACATTTTCAGGTCCATTTGGTATCTTCCCCTTTTCTATGATCCTTACTCTTTTCACGTACATTTATGTACCTTGGCAAAGCCAGTTTGAAAGCCCACATCTTCTGCTTCGGCCTCTGGTGCATTCTTATCCTTGAGATGTGGATGTCACTGGATGTACAACAGTTAGTGCCTCTCTTCATTAGCTTCTTTGTACAGCTAAGTTTCTTCAAGAATTTCATTAGAACACAAACAGTCAATAGTATTAATGTGTTAATATCACACACAGAACACACTGGCCTGACTAAGAACACTAAATATGATTTTTGTAGGAAGGAACTGCAGATGCTGGTTTAAACTGAAGATAGAACCAAAATGCTGGAGTAACACAGTGGGACAGGCAGCATCTCTGGAGAGAAGGAATGGGCGATGTTTCGGGTCGAGACCGTTCTTCAGACTCTTTTAATGTTCAGAGGTTATTCACTTTGGAAGTAAGAATAGAAAGGCAGATTATTATCTGAATGGTGTCAAGTTAGGAGGAGGGGGAGTTCAACGAGATCTGGGTGTCCTAGTGCATCAGTCAATGAAAGGAAGCATGCAGGTACAGCAGGCAGTGAAGAAAGCCAATGGAATGTTGGCCTTCATAACAAGAGGAGTTGAGTATAGGAGCAAAGAGGTCCTTCTACAGTTGTACCGGGCCCTGGTGAGACCGCACCTGGAGTACTGTGTGCAGTTTTGGTCTCCAAATTTGAGGAAGGATATTCTTGCTATGGAGGGCGTGCAGCGTAGGTTCACTAGGTTAATTCCCGGAATGGCGGGACTGTCGTATGTTGAAAGGCTGGAGCGATTGGGCTTGTATACACTGGAATTTAGAAGGATGAGGGGGGATCTTATTGAAACATATAAGATAATTAGGCGATTGGACACATTAGAGGCAGGAAACATGTTCCCAATGTTGGGGGAGTCCAGAACAAGGGGCCACAGTTTAAGAATAAGGGGTAGGCCATTTAGAACGGAGATGAGGAAGAACTTTTTCAGTCAGAGAGTGGTGAAGGTGTGGAATTCTCTGCCTCAGAAGGCAGTGGAGGCCAGTTCGTTGGATGCTTTCAAGAGAGAGCTGGATAGAGCTCTTAAGGATAGCGGAGTGAGGGGGTATGGGGAGAAGGCAGGAACGGGGTACTGATTGAGAGTGATCAGCCATGATCGCATTGAATGGCGGTGCTGGCTCGAAGGGCTGAATGGCCTACTCCTGCACCTATTGTCTATTGTCTATTGTCTATTGTTAGAGTAGGTGAGGCGAGTGGAAAAGTTGAGATGATTAATGTCACGTTGGTAGCTGGAAATGAAGAGGTCTAAAGAGGGTAGCAGGCCATCTGGGGATCCAAGAGGAGGGGGACCGGTGGAGATGGGGGAAGGGGTCATCACTGGTTGGTGAGGACTCCTTCCCATTGAAAAAGGCACGGAGGTGGAGGCGATGGAAGAAAAGCTCCACGTTGTGGTGGACCCATAACTTGTTGAGGTGGGGGTGGAGGGGAATGAAGGTGAGGCCTCTGTTGAGGACAGACCGTTCCATATCGGAAAGGGGGAGATCAGGGGGGAATTGTAGGTGATTTGCTCTACACCAGTTAAAACTTGATGATAAGTCAACAGCTTCATGTTCACCTTCATCATAATCTTCCAGATGTCTTTAAACTGATTTCAATTTTTTTAAGCACCACGGGGTTTTTTTGAACTTGTGTTGCCTGGATTATTAGTGCAAGCTTGTAAATCACCAGCCATGTTTAATCACACCAACACTAATAAAATCACTACTCTAATAAGGTTTGCAGCTTAACCATGTCTCAATTAAGGGAAAAAAAGTACCAGATTTCATGTAAAAGGATAAAACCCAGTTTTATGAGATCCTTTGAACTATCAAATGACCGTACTTTTTGCCTGATTTCCAATAAATTGTTTGGATTGCAATAATTGTGCTGTGCAATGGCACTGATTTAATAGACCATGAATTTAACGTCTGGCTGCTCATTCTAAAGACCAAGCTTGTTGCTATGGTTGGTTTAATCTCACAATAAAACCAACCACGTTAGCTCCTTCGTTGCACTATATGATTGCCTGAGAAAGCATTTTGTAGTTTCAAGCCTTCAAAATTAAAAATATACGGTTAAATTAATTGCGAGCTTGTTTAGAGGTGGAGTGGGGCAAGGAAGGATAATGTTTAGGTTTATTATTGTCACATGTACGAAAGTAGTAGGTAGTGGTCTGGAACCGGGGTTGCCAACTTTCTAACTCCCAAATACGGGACAAGGTGATGTCACCGCCCACGCCCAACGTGACCTCACCCAGCCAGCGGCCATGTGCTCCTGCGCCACCAATGGCGGCCGCCCGGGCCGGGAGCCAGGTTGCTACGCAACCTCCGTTAGGCAAACATACTCGGCCCCGCTCCCCGAACACACTCCGTTAGCCTACAGTGTTAGCTGAGACATCCCGTACTTTGGGCTAAATTTGTTTGTCGCAGAGACTTACAGCGTGGAAACAGGCTCAACTTTTGGAGTATGATGTGCAGTTCTGGTTGTTGCATTGCTGGAAGGATACGGCGGTTTTGTAGAGGTGCAAAAGAGGATCACTAGGATGTTGCCTACATTGGAGAGTATTAGCTATATGAGAAGTTGGACAAACTTGACTTATTTTTTCTGGAATGTCAGTGGCTGAGGAAGTATATAAAATTTGGAGTGGCATAGATAAAGTAGATAATCAGAGTCTTTTTCTCAGGATGGAAATGTCAAATGTCCAACTTGCCCATGGTGAGATTTGACTAGGTGGCTCTTTTTCAAACATCACAGAAATGATGGCTGAATAGCCTGCTTGAGTGTTGTAAATTTTCTGTCATATTTCTGCATAATTTTGGCAGTTTTAGCATAAGGTAAAAGACGAAGGCAACATTTCCACAGTATCTTTCAATCAATCACTGCTTGATCTTCCAAAGTCCTGGACAACTAATTAAGTAATTTTGATGTGCTGTGACCGAATGAATTTTGTTTTCATAAATTCTGATCCTGTCCAGTACTATTATTATAGTCCAATTATATTTTTTCTCTCACCACCTCCTTCATCATAAAACATAGAACAGCACACCACAGTACCAGAGTATTTAGCCCATCACGTTTGTGCCAACCATGATGCCAATCTACTGTAACTAATCCCATTTGCCTGCACATGTTCTGCACACCTCTATTCTATGCCTGTTCATGGGCTTGTCTGAATGCCTAAACATTGCTATCATATCTTCTACCACCTCCCCTGGCAGTGCGTTCTAGGCATTTTCTGTGAAAAAAAACTTCCGCTTTGCAAATTACGTTTAAACTTTCTTTCTTTCTTTCACCTGAAACTTATGCTCTCTGTTATTTGACATTTACATCCTGGGGAAAAAGACTCTGATTATCTTCTTTATTTAAGCCTCTCCAAATGTTATACACTTCCTCTGATATTCCAGAGAAAATAAGTCAAGTTTGCCCAACCACTCATCCAGCTGTATTCTCCAATGCAGGCAAAATCCTGGTGATCCTCTTTTGCACCTCTACAAAGCCACCATATGCTTCCAGCAATGCAGCAATCAGGACTGCCCCCTACATAAAACTCCAAATGTGGCAAAACCAAAGTTTTTATACATCTGAAAAACCTTCTTAACATTTATACTCAGTGCCCCGACTGATTAAGGCAAGCTTGCCATTCTTTACCACCCTATCCACTTGTATTACCACTTTCAGTGAGTTATGGACTTGAACCCCAACAGCAATGCTTCAAAGGGTCATGCTATTTAATGTATATTTTCTTTTTGGACTTGACTTACCTTAATACAATACCTTCCGCTTGTCTGGACTAATCTCCACCTGCCATATCTCCATCCAAATTTTCAACTGATCTATACCCTGCTGCATCCTTTGACAATTTTCTCACTTCCACAACTCCAGCAATTTTTGTATTGTCTACAAATTTACTAATTAAACGATATATATTTTCATCCAGATCACACACACACACGCACACACACGCGCACACACACACACACACACACACACACACACACACACACACACACACACACACACACACACACACACACACACACACACACACACACACACACACACACACACACATATATGTGTTTGTGTTTGTGTGTGTGTGTGTGTGCGTGCGCGTGCGCATGTGTGTGTGTGTATATATATATGTGTGTGTGTGTGTGTGTGTGCGTGCGCGTGTGTGTGTGTGCGTGTGTATATATATGTGTGTGTGTGTGTGTGCGTATGCGTGTGTGTGTGCGTGTGTGTGTGATCTGGATGAAAATCACTTATATATATATATGTGTATATATATATGTATATATATGTAGCATGGGCCCTAGCTACGCCTGCCTCTTTGTCGGGTACGTCGAACAATCCCTGTTCCAGACGTACACTGGCCCCATCACCGAACTCTACCTCCGCTACATCGACGACTGCATTGGTGCTACCTCTTGCACCCATGCAGAACTCACTGACTTCATACACTTCACCTCCAATTTCCATCCTGCCCTTAAATATACCTGGACTATCTCTGACATCTCCCTCCCGTTTCTGGACCTCACCATCTCCATCACAGGAGAAAAACAAGTGACGGACATTTACTACAAGCCCACCGACTCGCACAGCTATCTGGACTACACTTCTTCCCACCCGGTCCCCTGCAAAAAGTCTATCCCCTACTCCCAATTCCTCCATCTACGCCGCATCTGCGCCCGGGATGAGGTGTTTCAGACTAGGGCTTCCGAGATGTCCTCGTTTTTCAGAAAACGGGGCTTCCCCTCCTCCATTATAGATGAGGCTCTCACTAGGGTCTCTTCTACATCCCGCAGCTCCGCTCTTGCTCCCCCTCCCCCCACTCGCAACAAGGACAGGATCCCCCTCGTTCTCACCTTCCACCCCACCAGCCAGCGGATCCAACATATCATCCACCAACATTTCCGTCACCTACAACAGGACCCCACCACTGGCCATATCTTCCCATCCCCTCCCCTCTCTGCGTTCCGCAGAGACCATTCCCTCCGTAACTCCCTGGTCCACTCGTCCCTTCCTACCCAAACCACCCTAACCCCGGGCACTTTCCCTTGCAACCGCACGAGATGCAACACCTGTCCCTTTACCTCCCCCCTCAACTCCATCAAAGGACCCAAACAGTCTTTCCAGGTGAGACAGAGGTTCACCTGCACCTCCTCCAACCTCATCTATTGCATCCGCTGCTCTAGATGTCAACTTATTTATATCGGCGAAACCAAGCGCAGGCTCGACGATCGCTTCGCTGAACACCTGCGCTCGGTTCGCATTAACGCAACTGATCTCCCGGTGGCCCAGCACTTTAACTCCCCCTCCCATTCCCAGTCTGACCTCTCTGTCATGGGCCTCCTCCAGTGCCATAGTGAGGCCCGCCGGAAATTGGAGGAGCAGCACCTCATATTTCGCCTGGGCAGTTTGCGGCCCGGTGGTATGAACGTCGACTTCTCCAACTTCAGATAGCTCGTCTGTCCCTCCCTTCCCCTCCTCCTTCCCAGATCTCCCTCTATCTTCCTGTCTCCACCTATATCCTTCCTTTGTCCCACCCCTGACATCAGTCTGAAGAAGGGTCTCGACCCGAAACGTCACCCATTCCTTCTCTCCCGAGATGCTGCCTGACCTGCTGAGTTACTCCAGCATTTTGTGAATAAATCGATTTGTACCAGCATTTGCAGTTATTTTCTTATATATATATATGTGTGTGTATATATATATATATATATATATATATCACAATCAACTGATATCTTCGGCATTGAATCTTGTGGAACAATATTGTTCATTGACCTCGTTAGAGAAGAATCCCTCCATGTTTACGCTCTGTCTTCTATGCCCAAGCCAATTTTGTATGCAATTTACTAACTCACCATGTATTCCTTGTGACTTAATTCTCAGGACCATTTTACCATGAAGATCCAATAGATTACAGTATTTTTCCCACTAATGTCAGGCTAATTGGTCTACAATTCCCTGTTTCTTTTCAATAATATCTGGTCTGGCAAGCATTTTTTTCAATGTTGTCTTTCTCTTCTAAATGTGGTATCTTGGAATATTTAATGATCAGCCTTGGTCAAGTTGCAAGTCGCCAAATCTCTGCAATGGTAATTGAGTTGCATTCATTTTCTTCATTTGTGCCATTAATTCATCTAACCTGTTATGAATGCTATCTGAATCCAGACAGTTTTAAATTTTATTTTGTTCAATTTACTTTAGAGATACAGCTCGGAAACAGGCCCTTTGGCCCACCGAGTCTGCGCCGACCAGCGATCCCCGTACACTAACACTATCCTACACACACACACACAAGCGAAAATTTACAATTTTTACCAAAGTCAATTAACATCCAATCCTGCCCGTCTTTGGAGTGTGGGAGGAAACCGGAGCACCTGGAGGAAACCCACACGGTCACAGGGAGAATGTACAAAATCCATACAAACAGCACACGTAGTCAGGATCAAACACGGGTCTCTGGCGCTGGAAAGGCAGCAACTCTACCGCTGCGCCACCGTACTGCCCTATAATGTGTGTAATTAACCGGATCAGTGCAGGTCCTCCCCTAGTTATGAAAGGAGTCTGATCCTGAGGACTGTTTGCAATCTGAACATTCCACAAGTTAGAAATGTGGTCTCCTGGCACTATATTTAAATGAAAACATAGGCTGACTACGTACAACATGAAATTAAACCAGTGTATTTGACGCAACCATTCAGTTATTGCCAGATCAAGTCCCTGAGCTCTCTTATGTCTGCAGATGTCTGCAGTCCTACAGCAACCACCAAATCCATTCTGCTGGACTCCCAAATGCTGGTGTATGTGTACTTGCTGTACATAAGTCAGGTGTTTGTAACCTTGGGAGGATCCTGTATCCAAAAGCCCAGTCTATTGATCTGGAGATATATTGAATCCCACCATGGCAACGGAGGAATTTACGTCAAAGTAAATAAATCTAGAAATAAAAGATAATGTTATTTAATGGTGGCCATTGAACTATCACATTGTTGTTAAAATGTGGGTTATAAGGGTAGCTTATATTGCCCATCACTAATTGGACCCGAGAGATGATGGTGAGTGGCCATGTTGAACCACTGCAGAATTCTAGTGAGGGGCTCTCACAGTGTTGTTGAGCCAGGAATTCTAATATTTATACCGTGCAGTGGAAAAGAGAACGCAAGTATGTTTCCAAGTCATGATAGCTCACTATTTGGAAGGGAACCTGAAGATGGTGGTGTTGCCATGAGTCCCCATCCTACTGGGTGGGAGGGGCTGCAGCAAATGGAGAATCCTCTGACTTGTGCTTTGCGAACGGTGGAAAAACTTTGGAACATCTTTAGTTTAGAGATACAGCGCGGAAACAGGCCCATTCGGCCCCCAGGGTCCGCGCCGACCAGTGATCCCCACACACTAACACTATCCTATACCCACTAGGGACAATTTTTACATTTACCAAGCCAATTAACCTACAAACCTCTTCGTCTTTGGAGTGTGGGAGGAAACTGAAGATCTCGGAGAGAACCCACGCAGGTCACGGGGAGAACATAAAACTCCGTACAGACAGCACCCGTAGTCGGGATCGAATCCGGTTCTCCGGCGCTGCATTCGCTGTAAGGCAGCAACTCTACCGCCGCGCCACCGTGTGGCCACCGTGCTGTGGTCTGTGTTCAGATGCAAAACAGTGCACTTTCAGTGTGCATGTCTTTATCTGAAGTTGGATGGAATGGAATGGAATACTTTATTGTCACATGTGACAAGGCACAGTGAAATGCTTTGCTTGCATATCCAAGGTATGCATATAGTCGCCACATAAACGGCGCTGACAAAGTTACAAAGTACCCGGCGCTGGCTCCTCCTTTGTTCTCCCTGCCCTCCTCTCCTCTCCCCCCCCCCCCCCCCCCCCCCGCGCCGGGTCCTCCATTATTTATGGTTCTTTGCGTTACTCACTGTAGGACATCCAACCACCGACTAATCTTGAGACCACCGTATTTGGTTAGCTGGTCCGATTGAGTTTTTGGTCAATGGTGCCTTCCAAGATATTGATGTTTGTGAACAAAGTAATGGCAATGCTGCAAAATGTCAAGGGTAGGCTGTTAGACTCTCTGTTGTTGGAGGTAGTCACTGAATGTCAAGGGTAGGCTGTTAGACTCTCTGTTGTTGGAGGTAGTCACTGAATGTCATGTGTGTGATGCAGATTTTACTTGCCACATTGTCAAGGTTGTTCTGCATGCAGGCACAGACTGGCTAGGTCCTGGATCACAGAGTCGTACACACTGAAACAGACCCTTCAGCCCACCATGCCCATGCTGACCCTCAAATTCCCAATGCATGCTAGTCCTGTTTTCCAGCATATGATTCATAGCCTACTTACTGCATGGACTGCGCCATTACCTCTGGAATTGAGAATGGAATTAAACACTGGCACTAATCCATTCCCCGACATCCTTCATGGGAGGAAATCCACCATCTGCATCTGGTCTGTGTTCAGATGCGAAGTAGTGCACTCTCAGTGGGCATGTCTTTATTGGTAACTTTAGTGAAACTACATAATTTTAAGCCTCTAATTATAAGATTCATGCCATACCAATCTCTCAGCACATACCTGAGAGTGCCTATCCAGTAAATCAGGTTAGAGGCTCCAATTCGGAACGCGTAATAACCACTGGCCTAGCTGGTGACAGCCATATCTTGTAAAACAATAAAGCAGGCACAGCAAAGCAGTGTTTTAGGTTCATTCATGGAGATGCTGAAGATCAAGTTCATAAAATGAGCCAGTGTTTCTTCTTCCGCCTGAGAACGTTTAGTTGCAAGCTGCATGTTGGTGAATAGCCATGATCAGAGATGGCATCCGACATGAATACTGTATAGGCCGTACTCACATCAGATCTTGTTTCCAGTTAAGGAACTTACGTTCAAAGTTGGCTGAAAAGCACCTTTTGGCACAACACATAGTTCGAACATTGTCAGTTTTAGATTTTAGACTTGTTTACACTTTTAGAGATACAGCGCGGAAACAGGCCCTTCGGCCCACCGAGTCCGCGCCGACCTGCGATCACCCCACACACTAACCCACACACACTAGGGACAATTTTACAATTTTTACAACTTATCAAAGCCAAACAACCAACACACCTGTGCATATTTGGAGTGTGGGAAGAAACCAGAGCACCCGGAGAAAACCCATGCGGTCACAGAGAGAATGTACAAACTCCGTAAAGACAGCACCCATAGTCATGATCGAATCCGGGTCTCTGGCGCTGTAAGGCAGCAGCTCTACCTGTTGCGCCACTGTGCCGCCTAAGATGTACTTCAGAGATGGGCTGACAATCCCCGTGCTGTGCTGAGGGAATGTTGCGCAGTCAGAGGTGGGGTCTGTTGGATTAGATGTTGAACAGAGGTCCTCTCCACTCCCTCAGGTAAATTGAAAGATCACGTAGCACCATTGCTTCAAAGAACATTGCATATTGCTAAGTATCCTGGACAAATATTGACTAAAACCACATTTCTTGTCAATGCCACTTTGCTTCTGCAGGCATTTTGAGCAAACCCAACATTGACAGCACTTCTAAAGTATTCTATTTCTTTAATTATTTGGGGATGGCTGTGCCTCTGCAAGATGCTCTGTAAATTCAAGCTATTTCTTCCCTTTCCGTAGTTAATTTATAATTCCCTCTTGCAGAACACAGAGGCCTTTTTGAGAGCCGTGTCCTCAGTTCCGTTGAATAACCTTCATGGGTCACCGACCACTTAACTTGGAGAAGTCTGCCGATAATTTTGTTAGACAGCAGGGCTGTCAGGTTAATCAAAGCTCACTCTGGGACCCAGTAATGAGGTTGAATGGAGTCCATTAATAAGGGCTGATGTGTCGTGGTGCCAGCTATTAACCTGAACCGTCATGGCTAACTACAGAACAGGCTCACCACACCAAGTGACACAGATTGGCTTGCGTCACTTTGCTGATTACAAACATCCATTTACCCAGATAAGAGGGGCATAAACTATGTGTTGTCAGGCGGCACAGGGGAGTCAATTAATTGTTAATTGGAAAAGCAGAATCTGAATGGGAATGTACTTTGAAGAGGAAGTATGCTGTGTTAAAATAATCAGACTTTATTAAACATCAACTGCTGTGCCCAACATGACTTAGATTATTATGTTTCATTCATGACGTCTATTTATTTCCATCAAATCAAGTTTATGACACTCCTCGTAAATGAAATAAAATTTAATTTAAATGTATAATTATTCCATGAATATTAGGATTGAGAAGTTAAAATTAGGTAATTTAACTAAAGTTACCAATAAAGACATACACACTGAAAATAAATACATACATATATATATGTATATATATAGCAATGCACAATGTATACATTTATTTGATTTTAATTTGCAGTGCTTCAGAAAACACGACATTTCTTTCTTTTGAATGCAATGTAAAACAGTATAGTTTTTAAAATCTCCATCTCTTGAGCTGCCAGCACGTAGCTGACTGTGGAAAAGGTGTGGAGTTTCAATATTATGGACAACAACTTTGAATGATGGTTTTCCCCTTTGTTATTGCTCACAGCCAAACTAAACTGAACAGGAAACTGAAGTTTCTTGAATTGAAAAAGTAAATCTGATGAGATAATTGGTATCTGAAGAATGAAGACTATTGTGCATTAGCATTGAAGCCTCAATTGCAGGTTTTAGTAACTTTGAAATGATAATCTTGTGCCATTGTGTCATGTTGGTGGATCCAAATTCCTGAGTAGCATGATTGGAACTCCTTTCCGTTCAAGGTTAGAGCGGGGGATGACACATGTTGGATGTTAACGGTGAAAAAGTGGTTGGGTTAAACATAGTAGAAGGGAAAATGTTAATTGGCCTGACAATTTAGCGGCAGGGGGGTCAAAGGTTATTATGGCAGTCTGGGGGGGCAAGGCCTCCAGGTAGTGCTGAGGCCTACTTGCCACTCAGACCTCACTCAGGAGTCAGGAAATGGTAAGTGTAGATGGGTAGATGGCTCGGACGACGGGTTGAGTCTAACCCAGCCTGTCCTCTGTCATTCTATCAAAGGTCTCGACTTGAAATGTCACCCATTCCTTCTCTCCATAGATGCTGCCTGTCCTCCATTTTGCTGAGTTACTCCTGCATTTTGTGTCTATCTTCGGTTTAAACCAACATCCACAGTTCCTTCCTACGCACTTCTGTCATGCCTGTCCAGTTCCCCTTCCTAAGCTCTGTTTCTCCCCTTCGTACAGGAGGGAAATATTGTCCTCATGTTTCCCCCTGTAACTATCTACAGATTCTACAGATCTACAGGGTATTCTACAGATTGTATGAACTCTAAAAGACAGAGATCCCTCAAGGAATTTATTATTGAAACAGTCCAGCGATTTTTGAAAGAAATGTAAAATGATGGAGATACTGAGCAGGCCAGGCAGCATCTGTGGAGGGAGAAACAGAGTAGGGTTCTCTTCAGGGTCCTTTCTTTGTGAGCAGATCTTGAGTTCATTGTGGAAGCCAGCAACAGCAGGGAATATGGTCTCTCTGAACTTTGTCAGAAATAGCAAGGATATTACTCTGAAGCAATGACTCACTACAAGTTATCTCAGCACATGTGAGAGTCATTGAGTTTTACAGTCCAGAAACAGGCCCTTGATGCACAGGGATCTGTGACTTAAGATAATTAATAATCAAAAAGGAGAGTGTCGAGAATTTTAGTTTTGTTTAGAGATACAGCGCGGAAACAGGCCCATTGGCACCAACCAGCAATCCCCGCACATGGACACTATCCTACACACATGGACACTATCCTACACACATGGACACTATCCTACACACACTAGGGATAATTTACATTTATACCAAGTCAATTAACTTACATACCTGTTGGTATTTGGAGTGTAAGAGGAAACCAAAGATCTCGGAGAAAACCCACGCGGTCACGGGGAGAACGTAGAAAGTCCGTACAGACAGCACCCGTAGTCAGGATCCAACCCTGGTCTCTGTAAGCTCTGTAAGCTCTGTAAGGCAGCAACTCTACCGCTGCGCCACCGTGCTGTCCCAATGCTCATTTTAATGCTCATATTTTGTGAAGATTTTGAATTCTCGGCCTGACTTTATGCAAGTGCATTCTATAGTAATTTTACAACAGGAAACTGGAAAGAAATCTTAAAAGAAAATAAATGGGATGGAAAGTAAGATTACATTTTCATAGAACCAGTCGGGCGATGTTGGGCTGAATGGCCTTTGATCTACAAGATTTCATAGTTTACTTTTCTCATTTCTTTCTTGTTTCCAAAATATTTAGCAATACTAGCAAAAACAATAAATTATGCTTTAACCTTTTATCAATGAATATCACATCAACGTTTATGATGATTGCGAAATAAACAGGACCAGCTTTCACATTCACAGTTGCATGAGATCATTTCGAAAGACTACTCTCTTTGTTATAAGTGATAAGTCCATAGACATGCTTTCTACATGAGCCAAATGCATAACTGGTTTTTAATATATTGCAAGCCAGTGTGTGAGATATTTGAAAACATCTAACCATATTTTAAAAAAGAAAATATCAGCATGTGGTTGAAATATTTGAAAATGTCTCACCATATCTTCAGTAAGCACCCAGGGTGAACGGATAATGTCCTGTTTTTCTTAAAGAAACCTAACACTTGCATTTATATCATGCTTTATTCAGTCCGAGTGCATCCAAAAGCACTTAACAATCAGTAAAGTATATTTAGAAGTGTTGTAATGAAAGCAAGATCTCATACCCAGGAATGTAATAATGATGATGCTGTTGGGTGTGGGTTTGTGGTTGGCCAAAATGCCAGAGAATTGTTTTAATTTAAATATTGCGAAGCGATCTTTTACAATC
Organism: Rhinoraja longicauda; assembly: GCF_053455715.1. Taxonomy (NCBI): domain Eukaryota; kingdom Metazoa; phylum Chordata; class Chondrichthyes; order Rajiformes; family Arhynchobatidae; genus Rhinoraja; species Rhinoraja longicauda. The sequence continues at coordinate 11,878,310 of NC_135962.1, forward strand.
TACCTACGGCAGTTTGTTTTAGCACCATATTCTAAGTCTAAGTCTAATTCTAGGTAATGCTTCATCAAGTAGCGTTTTACAATAAATACAGTTGGCACTGCTACCAGCAGCCAGCTTCCTGATATTTGCCCACTCAGTTCAGTCTCTACATTGGGAAGTGACTAGTGGGGTTACCTGAAGTTGGGTATGGTGAAATCCAGACAAATCTGTCCCAACCCACTCCCCATTTTAAATAGGAGCTTAAAGGTTATTGTTACCCATAAGGTTCCTCAGTAGATTGCAGTTTTATTAAAGGACAGGAAAAGCAGATAAAGTCCAGTCGAGTTAATTCAAGTCAATAGACAATAGACAATAGGTGCAGGAGGAGGCCATTCGGCCCTTCGAGCCAGCACCGCCATTCAATGTGATCATGGCTGATCATTCTCAATCAATACCCCGTTCCTGCCTTCTCCCCATACCCCCTGACTCCGCTATCCTTAAGAACTCTATCTAGCTCTCTCTTGAATGTATTCAGAAAATTGGCCTCCACTGCCTTCTGAGGCAGAGAATTCCACAGATTCACAACTCTCTGACTGAAAAAGTTTTTCCTCATCTCCGTTCTAAATGGCCTACCCCTTATTCTTAAACTGTGGCCCCTGGGCGCTGTCTGTAAGGAGTTTGTACGTTCTCCCCGTGACCTGCGTGGGTTTTCACCGAGATCTTCGGTTTCCTCCCGCTCTCCAAAAGACGTGCAGGTTTTTTAGGTTAATTGGCTTGGTGTAAACGTAAATTGTCCCCCGTCTGCAGAAGGGTCTCGACCCATCAAGCCTTACCTCTGGACCTCAGCCCCTCCTCAGCCACTGAAACCCTAATTTGTCTGTCACTCCTTTACTCCCATCTCTATTGACAGATTGTCTGTGCCCTCCTTATTCACTGGTCTGCTGTTGTATCTCGCTCAGCCATCTCCCCTGTTCTCAGTGACCCAGATTGGTCCAGGAGGGCTTCAGTTTGAAAATTCTTATCTTTGCATTCAAAGTCCTCCCTGGTTTAGCTCCTCAATGCCTCATCAATGACTTCCTTTCCTTCCCTCTCCCATCTCCTTTGTTCTTATGATCTCTTGCTTGAACCCAGTTTTTATTTTATCACGATGGTTCCCGTCTCCATCTCTCCGCCTCTCTATCTCTCTCATTCTCTCAGTCTCCCTGTCTCTCGGTCTCTCGGTCTCTCGGTCTCTCGGTCTCTCGGTCTCTCGGTCTCTCGGTCTCTCGGTCTCTCGGTCTCTCGGTCTCGGTCTCGCGGTCTCTCTGTTTCTCTATCTCTCAGTCTCTCGATCTCAATATTCCCTTCTGTCTCAAGATTCCTTGGCACATTTATTGGGTACACATGGGTGAGGTATCAGATCTCCTTTGTTAAAACTCTTAGAAGGCACTTAAGATGCTGTACTTTGTTATGGTCACCATTACAAAATGTTTTCAAGAGAGAGTTAGATTTCGCTCTTAGGGCTAATGGAATCAAGGAATATGGGGAAAAAGCAGGAACAAGGTACTGATTCTGGATGATCAGCCATGATCATATTGAATTGTGGTGCTGGCTCGAAGGGCCGAATGTTTCTACATTGCTGTTGTTGCTCATGCCCAAACTATTAATTTGTCCGTTTCCCTACCTCCTTCACACAAGTGCTACCTGACCTGTAGAATGCCATCAGTCTACACTGCCCTGGTTCCAGGTTAGAGGCACCAACACTGGTAACACAGCTTGTGGCATCACTCATTGGCACTGCTGTGTCACTTAGTGCCACCAATTTTGTGCTGTTTCTGCCCCATTAACCAACTTTTAACGAGCTTATTTTTGATCACAAATAAGCCTTCTTTGAGCTCATCTGTGTACTTTAATCTCTGCTCCCAGAGACATCCTAAGTGGCTGATCAGTATTGTTGCTTCTGAGGAGAGGCACTAATTTTCTGATAACTACGCTATACTGCCTCATGATTTGCCACCGCCTAATGAAACGGAGCCAGACGCTATTTAAAATCCAACCTATATTGGATTATTTAGAATTAATTACAGCCAGTAGTTAATTGGTTGCTTCCTCGCAGAACATGATTTAGATTTATTGAGTGCTTTTCCTGTTCAACAGATAACCACATTAAATGAATGAATGACTACAAGGTCATCTTTAACCCTTCAATGCTTCCTTTGTTGTACTACTGTGGCAATGAGGCCATTCTGCATGAGAAGGGATCATTGTCCAGATGCCATGAAACTTGCAGGAGGAAGTGTAGATACAGTGACACAAGGAGCTGTAGATGCTGGGGCCTTGAGTAAAACACAGGGTGCTGGAGTAACTCAACGGATCAGACAGCATCCATAGAGGCAATGGGCAGGCAACATTTTGGGTTGGGGCCCTTCTTCAGACTGATTGTAGTGGGGGGAGAAAGCTGGAAAAGGGAGGTAGGGGGAGGACAAGGCCTGGCAATTGATAAGTGCATTTTGGTGAGAGATGGTTAGGTTGGCAGATGGGGGAAGTAAGTGGCTGGAGGTTAAAAAATGAGACAAAAGGGTGTCAGGTAAGGAGAGGAGAGGAGGAGCAAAATGCAAAGTTCTCCATGTAACTGCGTGGGGTTTCTCCAGATGCTCCGGTTTCCTCCCATATTCCAAAGATGTGCAGGTTTGTAGGTTTATTGGCTTCTGTGAATTGTCCTTCTTGTGTAGAACTGATAGAACTATTATATGAGTGATCGCTGGTCGGTCTGGACTCTGTGGGCTGAAGGACCTGTTTCACCCTGTATCACCAAACTAAACCAAACTAAACCAAACCAAACCAAACCAAACCAAACCAAACTAAACTAAATTAATTATAAACCTGAGGTGTGCCTTGCTGGATTGGCAGCCAAGGTGGAAATAGTTTTAGTTAGTCACTAGACCATGTGGACACAAACCTCTCCTGCATTGGTGCAGCACCCTCTCCTCCCCCCTCCCCTCTCCCCCTCCCCCCTCCCCCTTCCCCTTATCCCTCCACATCCCTCTCCCCCCTAACCCCTCCCCTCCACATCCCCATCCCCCTCCCCTCCCCCCTAACCCCCTCCCCTCCCTCCCCCTCCCCATCCTCCCCACCCCTAACCCCTCCTCTCCCCTCCCCCTCCCCTTCCCCTCCCCCCAATCCATCCCCCTTATCCTCCATCCTCCCCACTCCTTCCCCCACCCCCTCCCCCCACCCCCTCCCCCCCCCTCCCACCCTAGGAGATAGATTTAAACTTTAAAATGTGAATAACTTAAAAAATATAACACCGATTTCAATGAAACCTCTTCCATTAGCACCAAAGGGACGACGGTGAGTAAGGTGGGCCTAAAACTGTCACGCTATCGTGTACCGTTTTGGCTGTAGTTCAGGAACAAACAAACAAACAAGTGGATTTATTCACAAAATGCTGGAGTAACTCAGCAGGTCAGGCAGCATCTCGGGAGAGAAGGAATGGGTGACGTTTCGGGTCGAGACCCTTCTTCAGACTGATGTCAGGGGGGCGGGACAAAGGAAGGATATAGGTGGGGACAGGAAGATAGAGGGAGATCTGGGAAGGAGGAGGGGAAGGGAGGGACAGAGGAGCTATCTAAAGTTGGAGAAGTCGACGTTCATACCACCGGGCTGCAAACTGCCCAGGCGAAATATGAGGTGCTGCTCCTCCAACTTCCGGCGGGCCTCACTATGGCACCGGAGGAGGCCCATGACAGATAGGTCAGACTGGGAATGGGAGGGGGAGTTAAAGTGCTGGGCCACCGGGAGATCAGTTTTGTTAATGCGGACCGAGCGCAGGTGTTCAGCGAAGCGATCGCCGAGCCTGCGCTTGGTTTCGCCGATGTAAATAAGTTGACATCTAGAGCAGCGGATGCAATAGATGAGGTTGGAGGAGGTGCAGGTGAACCTTTGTCTCACCTGGAAAGACTGTTTGGGTCCTTGGATGGAGTTGAGGGGGGAGGTAAAGGGACAGGTGTTGCATCTCGTGCGGTTGCAGGGGAAAGTGCCCAGGGTTGGGGTGGTTTGGGTAGGAAGGGACGAGTGGACCAGGGAGTTACGGAGGGAACGGTCTCTGCGGAACGCAGAGAGGGGAGGGGATGGGAAGATATGGCCAATGGTGGGGTCCGGTTGTAGGTGACGGAAATGTTGGTGGATGATATGTTTGATCCGCTGGCTGGTGGGGTGGAAGGTGAGAACGAGGGGGATTCTGTCTTTGTTGCGAGTGGGGGGAGGGGGAGCAAGAGCGGAGCTGCGGGATGTAGAAGAGACCCTAGTGAGAGCCTCATCTATAATGGCGGAGGGGAAGCCCCGTTTTCTGAAGAACGAGGACATCTCGGAAGCCCTAGTGTGAAACACCTCATCCTGGGCGCAGATGCGGCGTAGACGGAGGAATTGGGAGTAGGGGATAGACTTTTTGCAGGGGACCGGGTGGGAAGAAGTGTAGTCCAGATAGCTGTGCGAGTTGGTGGGTTTGTAGTAAATGTCTGTCTCCTGTGATGGAGATGGTGAGGTCCAGAAACGGGAGGGAGATGTCAGAGATAGTCCAGGTATATTTAAGGGCAGGATGGAAATTGGAGGTGAAGTGTATGAAGTCGGTGAGTTCTGCATGGGTGCAAGAGGTAGCACCAATGCAGTCGTCGATGTAGCGGAGGTAGAGTCCGGGGATAGGGCCAGTGTACGTCTGGAACAGGGATTGTTCGACGTACCCGACAAAGAGGCAGGCGTAGCTAGGGCCCATGCGAGTGCCCATAGCTACGCCTCTGGTTTGGAGGAAGTGGGAGGAGTCAAAGGAGAAGTTGTTGAGGGTAAAAACCAGCTCTGCTAGGCGGAGGAGAGTGTTGGTCGATGGGGATTGGCTGTTTCTACGGTCGAGGAAGAAACGGAGGGCTTCGAGACCATCCTTGTGGGGGATGGACAAAACAAGTTTTTTAGTTCATGGATGGTGGGTGGAGAGAAATTGGTGAAAACATTGGAAGGGCAAATGAAATGTCTGTACCTGAATTAGTGCACAAAGCTTAGTGAAAGGAAGTTTGATCCGTTGTTTTGTTCACTGCCATGGTTAAGCTGACATTGCGCACAGTGTGTAATACTCAATGGAATACATCTGAATCACAGACTGAACTTTGCAGGCCTAAATTGGATTAGATTTCCAATCTGCCAAGTAAATAAACGTAAAGTGAAAGCAGATAGAGGTGAATTTCCTCTATTCGCTGTGGCGCAAGCAATTCGTTTGAGTAAATAATTATTCTATTTGATATTTTTAAAATACAGTGTAAGAATATTTGCTCTGGCATCATATCAAATTTGTTTCAACATGGGAAACTATTTTCTCAAGTGGATTATTGATTGGCATTGTACACATTAACTCCGTGAAGTGCTGGCAATCCAAGGGTGTTCAAATAAAACAGAACCCTGGAAACAAATTCTATACCTGTTTTTTTTTTTGTTGGCCAGACTAGCTTACGTGAGCTCTGCTTCCTGTGCTGTTTGGACTGCCTGTGGGGCTCTAGAGAGTCAAACGGTAATTCCTGTTGCTCTCCACATTGTGTAACCATGGCGGTGTGGGGTGAAGTGTGCTGGCCAGGGTGGGCCTCTGTCCGCCAAGAGCTCAGGATGCATGAGTTAGTAAGTCGTGTACCTCTCCCTCGCCTTCTGCTCCCTTCTCCATTTTTTCCTCCCACCAGTTTGGTACTCTATCTCTCTCTGCCACTCCATTCTCTCCTGCCTCCCTCTCACTCTCTCCTGCTTATCACTTCTCTCACACACTGAACTGCTCCCCTTTTCTCTCACCTCTCTCCGTTCCTCTCTCTCTCTCTGTCATTTTCTTTATCCTGACTCTTGCTCTTTGACATGCATTCTTACCTTCCCTCTCTCCTCCCCTTCTCTCATTTTCCTCTCCTTTACTCTTGCCTCTCGCTCTTTTCTCTCTCACTCACACTCTCATTCTCTCACCCCTTTCTCTCTCTTATATCACTTGTGCTCTCTGTGGTACTAGTAATGTTTTGGCTTTTTCACAGCTCTCTCACCCCTCTGCCCCACTCTCAGCTCTTGCTGTCGTTGCAGCTTCCACCCCACCTTTCCTCACATCTCATACCCTCCTCCTTTCGAACTGCATCCCTCCCTATACTCTCTCTCATCACTTCTTCTGGGGTCTCTTTTTTTTTTTCCTCTTTCCTTTCTTTTTTCATGCACTCGCTCTCTCTTGCCCACCTTTCACTTCTCTCTGAGATCTGCCGTTGTCTATCTGTCTGTCTCTTGGTCTGTTTCTCTCAATCTATCTCACTCTTTTTCTCTCTCTCCCTCTCTTCCTTACCTCTCTCATGTGTCTTTTTATCCCCTTAACCTTGCCCCTCTTTGCCTTTCATCTTTCAACTTTACAGAACTATATTGCAGAGTGGGACAGACAAAAGTTGCAGAGGGCATGGCCACAGGGAATGAAATAGAAGTGGAGAATAGCAAACTCAAGGTAACATTCAACCAGAAAGCAATTGAGCCCAGAACATACCTATGTTTAGATGAACAGGGCCTGTCTGTGTTCGGACCCAGGCAGCAGAGTGCTTGGTGGCCAGAGGTTAATGGGAGTGGAAGAAGGTGCACGTTGGTGGAGGAATATGAATGCCTTTGGAATCTCCTCTGTGTCATGTCAAAATCAAGGATTTGACATGGGGTGGCACGGTAGCGTAGCAGTAGAGTTGCTGCCTTAAAGCGCCAGGGACCCGGGTTTGATCCTGACTGCGGGTGCTGTCTGTACGGAATTTGTACATTTTCCCTGTGACCGCGTTGGTTTTCCCCGTGTGCTCGGTTTCCTCCCACACTCATATCTCATATATTCTCATATCTTTCAATCCTCTCACCTCCCTCTAACTGTCCTCTCTCCTAATCTGCTCCCTCAATCCTCTCATTCCCTCCCTCATAACTCCCTCTTGTTCCTTGCACTGCCCTCAATCTCTACCTCTCCTCACATGCTCACACCACTTTCTCCCTCTCGCCCCATTTCGGACCTCTCTTTTATCTCATCTGTGCTCTGTTCATCTCTCAGTGCTGCCATTGGAGTTCTCGTTCCAACTTGCTGCAAATTTCCTCGTCCTTTTCTCTTAATAATTAAACATATTGTCCCGCTTAATTGTCTTCTTGGATCCTGAGATCAAGAGGTAGAAATTCATCTGCATCCACTTTCGCGAGGTGTAAAAAGTAATAATGGCATTGCATTGTTCTCTGCTTCTGATATTCAATTCCATTGAAGTCTAAGCTGTGTACACGTAAGATAGATTAATGTTGCATATATGGCCAATACGTACTTAATAAGAGAAAATCGACAGGGACTTCCATGTATATAGTGTGTTTATGCCCTCAGGCCATTCCAATGTGTTGCTACTATTTATGGTTTTAATTCAAATGATCAAGAACTACCCTCGAGAGTCACAGAGTCATACAACATGGAAACGGGCCCTTTGGCCCAACTTGCCCTCACCAGCCAACATGTCCCATCTACACTAGTCCCTCTTGCCTGCATTTGACCCATATCCCTCTAAACCTGTCCTATCCATGTACTCTACTCTGGAATCTCATTTTGTCAACACTAGTTAACTCGTTCCCAAGGCCACATAAACTCTGCTTCACATCCTCAACCTCCTCCCTGCTTTTTACTCACTATCTCCTAATATTTAAAACCCACCTATCTGGCATCATTTATACCGTTCCCTTCCTTTCTTATTGATGTCTTTTCAATGCCTGCATTTCGCTGCACTATGTGGTTTTGGATTTTCATTTGATGCCTTGGTGCCTCTTTTAAACATTTTTTTTGTTTCTCCGTGTTGTACAGATCCATTCAAGCAATGTCACCTTACTGTTTGTAGGAATTTGCTGTGGAATGACTGGCTGCCCCATTTTGGACATCATTTCAAAACAAATTAATTGCCTCTGAACCATTTTGGAGTTAGCTGAGGTTGTGCAGGGCGCTACAGAAATACATGGAAAGGTATAGAACAAGAATGGGCCTTTTGGCCCAAAATGTCTCTCCTGACCATGATGCCAAGTTAATCTACCCACAGTGCACCCTTCCCAAAACCTCCACAACCTTCCTGTAATGGGGCGACCAGAAATCTACACAATACTCCAAATGTGGCCGAACCAACGTTTAATAAAGCTGCAACAGGAAAGTTCTTTCCACCTTTCTTCTGTGAGGTACCTAAATGGTACACAAACAGTCATGTCTACCTAACCTGGGTTACACACAACTCCACTATATGGCTCTCTGGTGATGCTGGTCAAACTGTGCGTGCGTATACTGCTACCCCACACTAGATAGATTTTACTGGATATAAACGAGTAGGACATGTAAGCAAGTTAAACTACATTAGCCTTAACTTCCCCTGCTCAATGCACAATGAGTGGTGCACAGGCTTTATAGCAGTGAGCTTTCGGCAAATAAATGCATTAGATTCATGCCTGTCATTACTATTGTATTAATTACTTTTAACGATGGCCATGACTGCCATTAAATTCACATTAGAGGTTGCTAATTTAATGTCGATGTCAGCTACCCGTAATTCAGTTCACCGATTCCTCCCAACTCAGACCCTGATGCTGTTTCCAGCTAATCTGAGATGCTGCAGATGGATTTCCTCATTGAGGTGGCCCATATTTTAATCCTTTGTCCTTCACTTCTGCTTCAAATCAGCTGTCAATCCCCGTTCTTAACCCAATGAGCTCTCACTGCTTTAGTAGAGGTCTGATCGGCAAAGCCATTCTGTCTATAAGGCACTAAAGACGGTTTGAATGGCAATATGAATGGATTTCGCACAGTTGTTACATTTAGCTGTCTGCTGAAGTAAAAATGGTGTGGAGTTTATGTACCAGTTTAAATGCATCTTGGTGTTGTCATGAAGTACATCACTTATAGACTACGCTGTTAAAAATGCAGTCGATAAATGCAGCAGGCATTTAGCATAAAACAAGATTCTATCGGCCGCAATGAGACGAGAGAGTTATTCTACCTTGATGATATTAAATGAATAATGACTGAAAGATCCTGAATACTTTCCCATTCATATCCTTGAGGTTGATATTTGTGGCGCTACGACTGTTTAATGATGGGCTAGGATAAGTGTAACTAGGATAAGTGTAAGACAGGATGCAAGTGTTTGCCATTTGTTTGAGTGAATCAATTGTCTGTAGTTTCCTTTATTTAGTAGATACTGGTAACATTGGTGGTGAGAGCAGGTATTGAGGGGGGTGGTTCTGGGATGCCAGAACTAACTATTGAGCCTTCCCGAGGTGTTGTGGACCTAAATTAATGAAACATTAGTGAAGGGAGGTGCCCACTTGATAACCCGAATGAAACACTTGCAACTACATGATCAGTTTTTATGTGTTTGTTAACATGTAATTAGCTTATTATTGCATATAAGGTCATGAGGTCATTCGGCCCATCAAGTCTACTTCACCAATCAATCATGACTGATCCTATCTCTCCCTCCTAACCCCATTTTCCTGCCTTCTCCCCATAACCTGACACCCGTACGAATCAAGAATCTATCTATCTCTGCCTTAAAAATATCCATAGACTTGGCCTCCACAGCCAAGAAGTTAGTTATTGTCCTTAACATGTGTGCATAAGCAGTTTAGATGCTGTTTTGGCTTTGGGCTTGGTTTTCTTGGTTGAGTGCTTATCCTGGTGTTATTGCACAAGTACTTTCTGTTTCAATAGAAATCTTTATAATAGTCTCTCACAAAGGTACAAGACCGTGGCTTGATAGATTTGAGAAATGGGTTGAATATCAGCAATGGAGATATCCTGTTTACATAGAAACGTAGAAAATAGGTGCAGGAGTAGGCCATTCGGCCCTTCGAGCCTGCACCGCCATTCAATATGATCATGGCTGATCATCCAACTCAGTATCCCGTACCTGCCTTCTCTCCATACCCCCTGATCCCTTTAGCCACAAGGGCCACATCTAACTCCCTCTTAAATATAGCCAATGAACTGGCCTCAACTACCTTCTGTGGCAGAGAATTCCACAGATTCACCACTCTCTGTGTGAAAAAAACTTTCTCATCTCAGTCCTAAAAGACTTCCCCCTTATCCTTAAACTGTGACCCCTTTTTTATGGACTTCCCCAACATCGGGAACAATCTTCCTGCATCTAGCCTGTCCAACCCCTTAAGAATTTTGTAAGTTTCTATAAGATCCCCCCTCAATCTTCTAAATTCCAGCGAGTACAAGCCGAGTCTATCCAGTCTTTCTTCATATGAAAGTCCTGCCATCCCAAGAATCAATCTGGTGAACCTTCCCTGTACTCCCTCTATTACAACAGTCTTGATTCCTGGAGTGACCAATGAAGCTTATATCTATGGTCTTATTATTGTACATCCATCTGAAGACACTGACAATGACAGATCAACCTGGTGTGGTTTGCAACTCATCTACCACGAGGGAAACAGGAGAACAAGAAGCTCTCGTGCATGAGGTTTTTAACCAGCAGAATCCAAGGGGAAATGTTTAGCCAGCTCACCAAATGGCCGTTCCTTGGGATTTGGCGGAATCTAATTTTCAAGACGGCTCAATGTTCTCTCTTAACATTCAAAAGGCAATAAAATTGGGATATGTGTAAAGCCAATATTAGACCCTGCTCTAAGTGGCGTGAGGTTAAACTTTGGAAAGGGAGCCGAGAAAGACATAGCTACTAAGACAGATTCAAAGAGCTGAGTCTCTCTGGTAAAGAGAAGCGTGGACTCAGCACTGCTTTGATCAGGGTTTAGAAGAGGGTCCCTGCCCGAAACCTCAACTATCCCTGTTCTCCAGAGATGCTGCCTGACCCGCTGAGTTACTCCAGCATTTTGTGTCTTTCTTTGATAAGCCATCATCTGCAGTTCCTTATTAGTACATTTAGAAGAGGGAATATGTATTAGTCTGTGTTTGCTGTCAGTGCATTGGGATGGAAATAAAAGCTGCAGAGCTTTCCCTAAAACCTTAACCACATTTACCATCACCGGGTGGGACAAATCGAATTTCTTGACGCCGGTTCTCTGAGGCTAAAATGTCTTTTGAACCTTAAAATGGCATTCATGGGCACCGACTGTTACAAAGATGAAGGAGTTAATGCGCATGCTGAAAAGGCATTCAAGATCTGCAGTGTGGATAAATCATGATCCCAGTCAGTGTACAATACAGATTGGACAACAATGGTGCCATTCTGAAAATCAATGCAACAGTTGTGCTTCCTCCTGACCAAAGACAGCTGAGCACATGTCCAGCAGCACGTCTGGACCTTAACCAGTGTTATCTATACAGATAAACAAATCATTGCAAGTCAGTGGAGCCACAAGAGACTGCAGATGCTGGAATCTGGAGCAAAAAAAGAGAGGTGCTAGAGGAACTCAGCAGGTCAGGCTGCATCTGTGAAAGGAGATAGACCGTTGATGTTTTGGGTCGGGACTTTTCTTCTGGACTGGGTCTTGTGCTGGCAGTCCAGATGAAGGATCTCCTACCTGAAACGCTACCTGTCCATTTTCCTTCACAGATGCTGCCGGACCCGTTGAGTTCCTCCACCAGTACTCCATTATTTACTAAGTGCAGGTTAATTGCTCATTGAGTTTTGCAGGCAACTATCACAAGTCGACAACGATAGGTCTTTTATATAGTTAGTCCCAGCAGCAAAGGTCTATGAGGAGTCGTGTGATGGTTGCTGAAAGACTTTTTTTTCCACACTTCAAGCTGCACAGAACAGTTACTGACGGACACAACTGCGTTAGTTGGCATTCCCCTTGGATTGCAGCATGACCCAGGAACGTGACTGGGAGAAGGAGGAAAGGTCCTGTAGGGAAGGGAGAGCAGCTAGAAGTGGGAGGAAGGAGACCAAGGTGGAACTCAGAACATTCAAGGAACAACTTGCTGGCTCGAACCCCGATGGGTAAGATCTCCGTTTCAGGACAGGGGTCCTTTAGATTCAGCGGGGAAACTGGCCCTTCGGTGCACCAGTGATCACCGTGTACACTAACACTATCCTACACACTAGGGACAGTTTATGATGTACAGAGGACAATTAACCTACAAACCTGTACGTCTTTGGAGTGCGGGAGTAAACCCACATGATCACAGGGAGAACATACAAACTCCGTACAGTACCCATGGTCAGGATCAAACCTTGGTCTCTGCCGCTGTTAGGCTGCAACCCTACCCCTGTGTCCCTGTGCTGCCTTATTAGTCCTTATTGAGCTTTGCCTCTCGGTACTGACATCAATGGAACCTGAGCAGGGCAGGGATTGCACAGCAAACAGCTCACGTGGTCACTGTGGCCCAGGACTCTTTAGGGTTGGCTTCCTTCTCTGATGAAACCAGAGTTATTTGTGACATCTCTGAACCCGTGGCTACAGGCATGGAATTGAGTGATGGTGTCACTTCAGCATCATTCTCTTCCTCCTCCAGGTCACAGCTCTCGAACATCTGAAAGCAATCTGCTGCGCCTGTTTGTGCACCATTTACCCTGCCAGAGAGAAGAGTGTTTCGCCAGTGAGGGTCAATGTGTTTCATTGGTGTGCCCGCCTTGCTGGCAGTGAGACTAACCTTTAACTATGGGGGAGGTTGCAGCAGTGCCAAGCCTGTGTACGAGTTTATCTCTTGTTAAATCAGACAGATGGTACTCTTCCAGACGAGATTAATGTTCGGTAAGGATAAATAAACAAATGGAGGCAGGGAGATGGAGGGAGCTGGATACAGATTGGACTGACCACACGGTGGTGCAACAGTAGCTACTGCCTTACAGCGCCAGAGACCCGGGTTTGATCCCAACTGCGGGTGCTTGTCCATATGGAGTTTGTACGTTCTCCCCATGACCTGCATGGGTTTTCTCCGAGATCTTCAGTTTCCTCCCACGCTCCGTAGACGTACAGGTTTGTAGACAATAGACAATAGGTGCAGGAGGAGGCCATTCGGCCCTTCGAGCCAGCACCGCCATTCAATGTGATCATGGCTGATCATTCTCAATCAGTACCCCGTTCCTGCCTTCTCCCCATACCCCCTGACTCCGCTATCCTTAAGAGCTCTATCTAGCTCTCTCTTGAATGCATTCAGAGAATTGGCCTCCACTGCCTTCTGAGGCAGAGAATTCCACAGATTCACAACTCTCTGACTGAAAAAGTTTTTCCTCATCTCAGTTCTAAATGGCCTACCCCTTATTCTTAAACTGTGGCCCCTTGTTCTGGACTCCCCCAACATTGGGAACGTGTTTCCTGCCTCTAACGTGTCCAACCCCTTAATAATCTTATACGTTTCGATAAGATCTCCTCTCATCATTCTAAATTCCAGTGTATACAAGCCTAGTCGCTCCAGTCTTTCAACATATGATAGTCCCGCCATTCCGGGAATTAACCTAGTAACCCTACGCTGCACGCCCTCAATAGCAAGAATATCCTTCCTCAAATTTGGAGACCAAAACTGCACACAGTACTCCAGGTGCGGCCTCACTAGGGCCCTGTACAGCGAGTAGGTTAATTGACTTGGTATAAATGTAAATTGTCCCTCGTATGTGTGGGGTAGTGTTAATGCGCGGGGATCGCTGGTCGGTGCGGACCCGGTGGGCCGAGAGGCCTGTTTCCGCGCTGCATCTCTAAACTAAACTAAGCTAAACTGACTGTAGAGCAAGCTGAAGTATTCTGCTCCTGTTGCTGTTGCTGCCAGAACTTCTTGATAACTGCACGTTGTTCATTAATTGCTCTTGTGACCTTATTTATATACTTTAGTCAAAGCAGAGAATGTGATGGGTTTGAGAATTCTGATTGTATGAAGGATTTCCTTTGACTAAATTATAAAGGATAGGCCATTCGGCCCACAATGTTTGTGCCGAACATGATGCCAAGTGAAACTAATCTCCTTTGCATGCTCAAGGCCCATGTCACTCCAGTCTCTGCATATCCTTATCTGATTCCCCACTGGGCAGAAGATAGATTCCTTGTCTATCTAAAAACCTCTTAAACACCACTATTGTATCTGCTCCCACCATCTCCCCTGGCAGCATGCTCCAAGGACTCATCATTCTCTGTGTAAAATAACGTCCCACACCTCCCCATTAAACATTCCACCTCTGACTTTCAAGCTATGCCCTCTAGTCTTTTACATTTTCAACCCGGGAGAAAGGTTCTGATTACCCGATCTACACCTCTCATCATTTTATTTTATCAAGTCTCCCCTCAACCTCTGACACTCCAGAGAAAACATTTCAGGTTGGTCCAACCTTTCCTTATTGTTAATGACCTCTAATGCAGGCAGCATTCTGGTACAGACAAGGAACTGCAGATGCTGTAATCTTGCCCAGAATACAAAGTACCGGAGTAACTCAGTGGGTCAGGCAGCATCTCTGGAGGATCTGGAGGATGTTTGTACCCATCTTGCTGTGCCACAAAGACTGGTTTATACTGATGGGCAAGGACACGGGCAGATGGAGCATGGAGTAACATGACCAGTCTGCTCAATGCTACAAAGCTCCAGGTTTCAGACTCATTACAATTGTCGCATCTACTAATTGGGCTTTAATCAGAAATGACAGGTCTATGCATGGAAATGGGCAAACATTATGATAATCCCCAACAAGGTGAAGGTCATGGTTTCACAAGGGTATGATTGGATTTTCAATAGTGGATGCAATGTCCTTTTCTTTTTAAGTAAAGGTGGAGTTGATTAGATTTGCACTTGGTGGTTTTCTTGGAAATTTCATCGGGTTGTCTAAATTCACCAAGGTCAGACATGAATTGCAGTCCAGATCTCGCTGGCTTGTTTTGCACCGTTCTGGCTGTTTGCCAAGGAGTCGCTCAGCTGACAAGTGCAAGTGAGCTGATCCCCTGCGACGGACTTCGGCTTCAAGCAGCATCACAGTTGGGTCCATGAGCTATTCATTAGCTAAATGGTTAGCGTAATGACTTCAAAAGGCATTTCTATATTGAGTTGCATTGATTAAAACTAATTGCTCTTAATGGGAGCAACAGACATACAGCAGCACAGAGAGAACAGTATGCCTGATGTGGTTGCTATTTGGTAAAGTCAGATGAAATGCAAGCAGATCTATTTGACCTGGCCTTAGGACTAAGACCATTCAGCAGGATCTATCCCATACAGAGCATGAATGCTGGCTGGTAGGCGCTGTCCCTACCAGTAATTGACGTCACTCTGGTTTGCCACCACCCCTGGTTCTGGTCTCCGGACACTGACCTTCCTGGCCTGCGACCAGCCAGCCTGTCAATGCAGCAGGTTGCATCCCTGGAGAGAAGGAATGGGTGACCTTTCGGGTCGAGCCACCTTCATCAGACCTGACCGGAAACAGCACCCATTCCTTCTCTCCGGAGATGCTGCCTGTCCCGCTGAGTTACTCCAGCTTACTGTGTCTACGTTTGGCTTAAACCAGCATCTGCAGTCCCTTGCTGCACAATGTGGCAGGTTACTAGGCAGCAAACAAAAGATTAATATCCAATGAGTTCCCGCTGTGAAACGCAGCGGGACCTGTATGCCGCAAGCCTTTCCGACTTTCCAGTTTCATGAAGTTCCACAGAATTTTTACAATCTTGAGAATTTGACATTGTCGCTGGTTTAAAGCCCATTCCCAAAATGCTCCTTCACAGCTCATCAGAGGCAGCGTAGACCAGGCATGCCAGTGGGATACACCTATCTTTCCATTAAAATAGCATCCACCTCCTGTTCATGCAGAGTGGGGCCCAGACTTCCCATTATATTCTTTCTCTCCCTCAACAACTGCTCCCTTGTTCTCTCGTTCCTTCCTCTACCATCTGCTTCCTTTCTCTCTTCACCCTTCTCTTTCTTTCTGTCTTTCCCCTCTATCTCCACATGCTCTTCTCCCCTCCTCACCTCATCCATATCCTCCTCATTGCTCTGAACTCTCCCCTCCTCACCTCATCCATATCCTCCTCATTGCTCTGAACTCTCCTACGCTCTTTCCCTCCGACATAATCTGTCCCCTCCTCACCTCCCCATTCCCTTTTTTATGTCTCCCTAATTCAATCCACACCCCTCTCATTCCAGCTCTACCGGACCAGGCACCTCTCCATTTGTCTTATAATGACACAGAAGCATATGACCTGACCCTCATGTCCATGCCTGCTCCCAAAGCAGCAATTACATCACCTCCATCCCTTCTCTCTTTATATCGCTACGACACTATCACTGTGTCTTTCTGCTGACTGGTTATCATATTATATCATATATATACAGCCGGAAACAGGCCTTTTCGGCCCTCCAAGTCCGTGCCGCCCAGCGATCCCCGTAGATTAACACTATCCTACACCCACTAGGGACAATTTTTACATTTACCCAGCCAATTAACCTACATACCTGTACATCTTTGGAGTGTGGGAGGAAACCGAAGATCTCGGAGAAAACCCACGCAGGTCACGGGGAGAACGTACAAACTCCTTACAGTGCAGCACCCGTAGTCAGGATCGAACCTGAGTCTCCGGCGCTGCATTCGCTGTAAAGCAGCAACTCTACCGCTGCGCTACCTTGTTAGCATGCAACAAAAGCTTTTCACTGAACCTCGGTACACGTGGCAATAAACTAAACTGAGCTAAATTGAACTGAACTGAAGTGACGCGTTCTCTCCACAAAGCAGTAGCATTGTGCTCTTTATTACTGACTTGCAAACGAATGTAACTTCCACATCAGCCAGGGCAGGACTTTAACTTGGGCCTCTGGGTCAGCACCTCAGCAGTTTAACCACGCAGCCACCACCCAACCCTTCGGTCCTCTTCTTTGCCTTCACCACACTAGTTTACTTTGTTGGTGACCTTTACCAGTTTGCAGCATTTATTTTATCTTTACCGTAAGAGGAATGAGTGATGCATTAGAAAATCAAAGTTTAAACAAAACCTAATTACTGAGAATAACGATCATTTAAGTATTTTTGCATTGATGGATTGTACATCAGGATATGGTAGTTGAGAGACGTGCATACATTTTAAAGTCTCCCTGCCTCCTAGTTGAGGAACCTGAGCAGGTTTAATTAGATTTTTATTTTTAAAATGATTTAAAATTCTTGAAATAAAGACAATAAAGTTGAAATGGAATTGACAGTGGTATCGAGGGAGGGCCTTAAATTCTCTGGAAGGATTGGCTGAAAGCCCAGATCAGTGCTGGCAGGGATAGGAATACTATCACCTCAAAGCCAGGATTCTGCCCTAAAGATATCACTTGTTTAAGGACTTCACAAGTTTAGGTATCCACCTGTTCCAAAGGTGTTGCCATGGGAACCTGTTTGAGTCCATATTTCTATTGTTGATGAGATATAAAACACAGAACATAAAACAGTATAACACAGGCTATAGGAAGAAGTTGAGTAGGCTGGGACTCTATTCCTTGGATCACAGGAGGATGAAGGGTGATCTTATACAGGTGTATAAAATCATGAGAGGAATAGATCGGGTAGATGCACAGACTCTCTTGCCCAGAGTAGGGGAATCAAGGACCAGTGGACACAGGTTTAAGGTGAAGGGGAAAAGATTTAATAGGAATCTGAGGGGTACGTTTTTCACCCAAAGGGTGGTGCGTGTATGGAACGAGCTGCCAGAGGAGGTAATTGAGGCAGGGACTAGCCCAACATTTAAGGAACAATTAGACAGGTACATTGATAGTACAAGTTTGGAGGGATATGGGCCAAATGCAGGCAGATGGGACTAGTATAGCTGTGACATTTTGGCCGGTGTGGGCAAGTTGGGCCAAAGGGCCTGTTTCCACGCTGTATGGCTCTGTGACTTCATAACAGGCCCACAATGTTTGTGCCAAGCATGATGCTAATTTAAACTGATCTCAGATGCCTGCACATGATCCACATCCCTCTATTCTCTGCACTACCATGTGCCTATCTTAAAGCCTCAAAGGCCGTGATCGTACCTGCCCCCACCACCAACCCCGGGTAATGCGTTCCAGGCCCCACCACTCTCTGTGTAAAAAACTTGTTCCACACATCTTTGTTAAGCTTTTCCCCCTCTCACTTACAGCTATGCCCTCCAGTGTGGATATTTCCACCCTGCGAAAAAAGTTCAGTTTGTCTACCCTACCTATGCCTCTCATAATGTTATATACTTCTATGAAATCTCCCCTCAACCTCCGACACTTTGGAGAAAACAATCCAATTTTACCCAACCTCTCCTTGTAGCTGAAACCTTCTAATCCAGGCAGCGTTCTGGTAAATCTCCTCTGCACCCTCTCTGAAGCCTCCACATCCTCCCTGTAATGGAGCAACACTCCACACTAGACCCAACTCTCCAAATATGGCCAAACCAAAGCCTGACAAAGCTGCATCATGTGCAACATTGTCTCTTTCAGTTCCGTCAGGTCCTCTTGCTCACCTTCTCCCGGTAGAGGTTCACCTGCACCTCCTCCAACCTCATCTATTGCATCCGCTGCTCCAGATGTCAACGTATTTACATCGGCGAAACCAAGCGCAGGCTCGGCGATCGCTTCGCTCAACACCTGCGCTCGGTCCGCGTTGGCCAAACTGGTCTCCCGGTGGCCGAGCACTTCAACTCCCCCTCCCATTCCCAGTCTGACCTTTCTGTCATGGGCCTCCTCCAGTGCCATAGTGAGGCCCACCGGAAATTGGAGGAACAGCACCTCATATTTTGCCTGGGCAGCTTGCAGCCCAGTGGTATGAACGTCGACTTCTCCAACTTTAGGTAGTTCCTCTGTCCCTCTCTTCCCCTCCTCCTTCCCAGATCTCCCTCTATCTTCCTGTCTCCACCTATATCCTTCCTTTGTCCCGCCCCCCCCTGACATCAGTCTGAAGAAGGATCTCGACCCGAAACGTCACCCATTCCTTCTCTCCTGAGATGCTGCCTGACCTGCTGAGTTACTCCAGCATTTTGTGAATAAATACCTTCGATTTGTACCAGCATCTGCAGTTATTGTCTTATTCTCCTGGTAGAAGGTTTACGGGATCCACTCAGCTTCCTGCGATTGTCCGATCATCATTTTTCCCCCACCAATTCCACCTTTCCTTCAGCTTTGTACAGTCCATCTTTTCCTTTCTCCTCCGTGTCTTCTACATCTCCAGTTCTGGAGGAGGAGGAGACATGCTGCCGTTCATGGTGCCCACCCCGTTTCTCATAGCTCACTAAAGTGTACACTCACAGACTATCTCAACATCTCCAATGAGATGTCGTGGCCAAACACATCCCCCACCTGTCCACTTTCACCTTTCGAAGGCACTCAGAGAATCGTGGAGTCATGCAGCATGGATGGAAACTGGCCGAGTCTGTGCTGACCATTAAGCATCCAGTTATACCAATCTGAGGCTAATCCCATTTTATTCCCCTCACATTCCTTTCAATTCCCCTCCTATTCTACCATTAAAGGTTAATTAACCTATAAACCCCAAATCTTTGGGATGTAGGAAGAAACCTGACCACCTGGTAGAAATCTGTACATTCACAGGAAGAACCTGGAATTGCGCAAAGACAACACTGGAGGTCAGGGTTGAACCTGGGACTCTGGTCCTGTGAGGCAGTGGTTCACTGTACCAACCGTTTACCCTTCCATGCTGTTCTCCTCTGCTGATGATAATGACCCTTCCCCTTTCCCTCTCCCAGCTGGCCATGTCACAACTATCCTTTAACCTTCTCCCTACTTTCTCTTCCAGGTCCCCCAAATACTCCTGCTTTGCCCCTCAGTGGGAGAGTCTAGGACCAGAGGTCATAGCCTCAGGATTGAAGGAGGGAGACGAGGAGGAATTTAGGAAGGAGATGAGGAGGAATTTCTTTAGTCAGAGGGTGGTGAATCTGTGGAATTATTTGCCACAGAAGGCTGTGGAGGCAAAGTCAGTGGATATATTTAAGGCAGAGATGGATAGATTCTTGATTAGTATGTGTGTCAGGGGTTATGAGGAGAAGGCAGGAGAATGAGGAGAAGGCAGGAGGGAGAGATAGATCAGCCATGATTGAATGGCAGAGTAGACTTGATGGACCGAATGGCCTAATTCTGCTCCTATCATGTATAACCTATCATGGGCGGCACGGTGGCGCAGCAGTAGAGTTGCTGCCTTACAGCGAATGCAGCGCCGGAGACTCAGGTTCGATCCTGACTACGGGCGCCGTCTGTACGGAGTTTGTACGTTCTCCCCGTGACCCGTGTGGGTTTTCTCCGAGATCTTCGGTTTCCTCCCACACTCAAAAGACGTACAGGTATGTAGTTAATTGGCTGGGCAAATGTAAAAAAAAAGAATAAAAAATTGTCCCTAGTGTGTGTAGGATAGTGTTAATGTGCGGGGATCGCTGGGCGGCACGGACCCGGTGGGCTGAAGGGCCTGTTTCTGCGCTGTATCTCTGTATCTCTGTATCTCTAACCTTATGACCTTATGACCTCATTCAATGTGGCACACTGCAGTCATGCTAATGCCACAGTCTCCTCTACATTGGGTGGGCTACAGGAATATGAGGTGAGTTTTCACAAAGTATCTCATTTATTGCAGAACACCCCTGAGCTTCCACTTGCTTTAATGCACTACCACACCCTGCACAGACCTTTGCACTTCCCATTTTCTCTACAACCTACAACTTGTCTAACCTTAACTTTTTCCATCCTGATAAAACTTTGTTGATTTGAAACTGTTCCATCTTTTTGATAAGGTATGAGATTCAAGCACCATCAACCCCTGCAGCTGAATGTAAAAAGTCAAACGATGTTGTATTCATACCTGCATTTATCCATTAAGTGATGTCTGAAGGTTGAGTTCTGACCATTTGGCTTGGAGCTGACTTTTGGATTTTGCAGATAGGAAAGTGGCAGTTCCATTTACCTAAACTACAGGCCAGACGATGCTATGAAGTTACATCAAATGGCAGGAGAGCCATTTGTGGTGTAGAGAGTGCTGTGGGAACAATTATTTTCTTTCATAATACGATAAATCCTTCAATTCTTTAAAAGAAATTGTTGGGCACATTGGCATAGTATACTAACAGGGCCAATTAAACCTCCAAAATGGATGGATGGGGCTCCAGCATAATCAAGGACGAGTCTCACCCCGATCACTCCCTCTTCTCCCCTCTCTCATCAGGCAAGAGGTATAGAAGTGTGAAAATGCATACCTCCAGAATCAGGGACAGTTTCTTCCCAGCTATTATCAAGCAACTGAAGCATCAACTGGTCAACAACTAGAGAGCAGTCCGGAACTACTATCTGGAGCATGCAGGCCCTCATTATGGACAATAGACAATAGACAAAAGGTGCAGGAGGAGGCCATTCGGCCCTTTGAGCCAGCACCACCATTCAATGTGATCATGGCTGATCATTCTCAATCAGTACCCCGTTCCTGCCTTCTCCCCATACCCCCTGACTCCGCTATCCTTAAGAGCTCTATCTAGCTCTCCACTGCCTTCTGAGGCAGAGAATTCCACAGATTCACAACTCTCTGACTGAAAAAGTTTTCCCTCATCTCAGTTCTAAATGGCCTACCTCTTATTCTTAAACTGTGGCCCCTTGTTCTGGACTCCCCCAACATTGGGAACATGTTTCCTGCCTCTAACGTGTCCAACCCCTTAATAATCTTATACGTTTCGATAAGATCTCCTCTCATCCTTCTAAATTCCAGTGTATACAAGCCTAGTCGCTCCAGTCTTTCAACATATGATAGTCCCGCCATTCCGGGAATTAACCTATCTGGACCTCATTGGAGACCCTCAGACTATCTTTAATCAGACTTTACTGGCCTTTATCTTGCACTAAACTTTATTCCCTTCATCATGTATCTGTACACTGTGGATGGCTCAATTGTAATCATGTATCGTCTTTCCACTGACTTGATACCATGCAATAAAAGCTTTTCCCCGTTCCTCGGTACACGTGACAATAAACTACATTTAAGAGGCTTCTAGGTAGATTCATGGATATGCATGGATTGCATACATATCACATGCAGGCAGTGGAGATTAGTTTAGTTTAGTTTAGAGATACATTGCAGAAACAGGCCCTTCGGCCCACCAAATCCGCACTGACCAGCAATCTCTGCACACTAACACTATCCTACACACACTAGGGACAACTTACATTTATACCAAGCCAATTAACCTTCAAACTTGTACGTCTTTGGAGTGTGGGAGGAAACCGAAGATCTCTGAGAAAACCCACACAGTCGCGGGGAGAACGTACAAACTCCATACAGACAGCACCCGTAGTCAGGATCGAACCTGGGTCTCTGGCGCTGTAAGGCAGCAACTCTACCACTTTGGCACCGTGCCGCCCAATAGCTTGGCCTCAAGTTCGACATGGACGTTGTGGGCCAAAGAGCCTGGTCCTGTGCTGTATTGTTCTATGTTAGTGAGGTAAGACCTTTGATTCTTGAAGTCATGCAGGGAACATTTAATAACCATGACCATGAAATAACATAAAACATATCCCATATAAGGCATTCCAGCAGCTCTTCTGTAACCTTAGGGCAAAGAGGTGTGAAATTCACACGTTCTCTTGCATCATCCTCCCTGTAGTTTCCTGGAACCAGCTGGACTACAATGATACTTACAGATGATCCTCATTACCTGAGGACTTGGCCTGAATAAAGACAAGCCCAAGCATCTGAAAGTGGCTGATAACTTTCTACAATAGTGGCCATGAATCTTCGAACAGCTCTGGAGGTGTGATCCTGTGCAAAGCACCTCGTTATCTTGAAGATAGACACAAAAAGCTGGAGTAACAGCGGGTCAGACTGCATCTCTGGAAAAAAGGAATAGGAGACGTTTCGGGTTTCATCTGATCCACTGTCGGACCAGTGCGTTCAGTTCTTTTCGGATTTGCTAAATAAGTAGCAACATTAGAAAAACCTCAGCTGCAAGTTTTGTCCATCCGTTTTAGCATCTGCAACTTCAGCTACCTTCAGCTGTCTTTGTATGCGTTGGCAGTCGTTCTTTCTCTGTGTAGGAGAATACTTTTAATTCTAGTTTAATTTCTCAGCCCCCTCACAAACCTTTATTTCCCATGTCAGTTCTGGCACCATGGCTACACTCCCACCTTGGAGGTTGTGTATTTGGGATCTGTTGTGCAAAAGAGAACAGATTCTTGGCAGACGCCCTGCCGAGGGAGTGGCGCACACTTTAAGATGAGCCATTAGTCTGAAGGTTTGTCTTCCTGCTTGGATGGAAATAGAAGGAATTAGTCTGAAGAAGGGTCTCGACCCGAAACGTCGCCCATTCCTTCTCTCCTGAGATGCTGCCCGACCTGCTGAGTTACCAGAATACTGGGGGAAATTCCACTGTTCCCCACATTAGCAACATACTAATGCTGAGCATTTTGTGAAGGAATTAGTATGTTGCTAATGTGGGGAACAGTGGAATTTCCCCCAGTATTCTGGTGAACAGTTATCCCTTCAGTAACAGAAATACAGGCAACCTGGTCTACCTGTTACTATCTGCAGGAACTGGTAAATTAGCCATTGTTATAACAGTGACCTCCCCCCTCCCCCCTCCCCCTTTTCAGAAGTACTACTTTTCTGGCTCGAAGATGGAATGTTTTGAGGTTGTGAAAGCTCAATATAAATTTTAAAAACTGGAAGTCTGACATAAAAGCAGAGAGTGCTGGAAATATGCAGCAGGTCGGCCACACCTGTGGGAAGAGAAATAGAGGAAAAAACGTTTCAATTGATAAAGGCTTTTGAACTGAGCATTTTCCTCTCCACTGTTCCCACCTGGTCGGCTGAGTATTTCCAGTATTTTCTGCTATTATTTGACATTCTATGAATATTAGAATTATAGAATGATTATGCTTTAGTTAGAAGAAGTGTTGATTGTGAAGCCAGAAAGGAATATAGGTGGAAGGGGGCGGGGACAGGGGTGGGGGGGGGGGGGGGGGGTGGGGGGGGAGGGAGAAATGGGCAGGAAACAGGGAAGAGAGAGAGGGGGGGGGAAGGTAGGGGGAAGGGAGGGTTGTTTGTCAGGTTAGTTACCTAAAATTGGAGAATTCAATGTTATCTTAAAATGAAGAAGTTAAACAGCTGGAGGAACTTGATTGGTCAGGCAGCATCTGTGGAGCGAAATAGTCAGCCATTTTTTCGGGTCGGACTGATCTGAAATATCAACTAGCCATTTCCCTCCACGGGGTTTCTCCTGCAGTCTGTTTTTTGTTCCTATGAGATGAATTGGGCCAATATATTTTATTGAGGCACTCACAAAAAGAATGCTTTGAGATAATTATCATCGACAGATAATTATCATTGCATGGATCATGCCTTTATGACCGGGGTAAGCACTAAATTCCTGCCCAATTCCTGCCTAGATCAGCACTGTAGATGAACCAGGCAGGTTTTTCGGGCTAACCCCAATGCTTCTGCGCCACACAAACAGACAATACAGTGCTTAAAAATTTGCTGCCCCATTGAAGCTGTGGAAAGCAAAGGATTGTGACAAAAAGACTGGGGACGGGTCCAGTGTACTTAGGAAACCCCAGGGACACCTGAAATAGTTCAAGCTCTGACTGTTATTATCAATAATGAAAGAAAATATTTAAATGACACTAAAAGGAATCAAGCTGACAGATCTGTTGGCTCCTCTAACTTTTCTGCGGGACTCATCATTCATCGCTGTTCGTCAGTCCGTGGCAATGTGAACGATTTAAATTGGGTTGCAGGAACTCTGGTGGTAGCAGACACTCGGTCCTGGCAGTAAACAAGTACACAAATTGCTTCCCACATCGCGTAAGTGCTTTCATTACGTTTTCATTAACTTGTGATAGGTCCTTCAATCAAATCACTTAAATCAAGTGAATGAATTATACACTTTCAAAGGATTACATTGCCACTTTGATGTATTATTTCAATTCCTCAGTTCGCTTCTTTTGTGAGCCTTACATCCCCACTGTGTTCTTCCCGCATTCAAATGAATGGGTGATTAATTTCTGCTTCTAATGTTTGACTTCCGGAGTTCAAGGTGCAGTTCAACTGTTGAATTCAGGCTCTTCCTGATACTCCCCAGGGCAAGTTTAGTTTAGTTTAGTTTAGAGAAGCAGCGCGGAAACAGGCCCTTTTGACCTGCCGAGTCCTCACCGACCAGCGATCCCCGCACATTGACACTATCCTACACACACTAGGGACAATTTACACATGTACCAAGCCAATTAACCTAATAGAGTGCTGGGATAACCACATGGGTACCCATTGTTTGGGACCAGGCTTGCCTTCTCTAACAGGCTGCAAAATGAAGGTGGGCGACATTGCTGACAATAACACGTACCCCCTGCCTGACGAGCCCAATGTATTAGACTTGAGACTTTGGACTTTCGAGAAACAGGCCCTTCAGCCCACCAATGTATGTGCCGACCAACAATCACCTGTACACGAGCTCGATCCTAGACATTAAGAACAATATACAGAAGCCAATTAACCTACAAACCTGTATGTCTTTGGAATGTGGGAAGAAACCTGAGCACCCAGAGAAAACCCACGCAGTCACTGGGAGTCACAGACATAGTCGCAGTCAATGTACACACTCCATACAGACAGCACCCATCGTCAGGATCAACCCCAAGTCTCTGGCGCTGAGACTTCAACTTAGAATCCAAAACACAGGAGCCTGACAGTGAGGTTACCCCTCTAGACTGAAAGGGTCAGCCTACATTTTGTGCAAAGTCAGGACACTATCTTTGAAGTGGGAATTCAAAGGTTTCTGATTCTGTCTTTCCATATGTCATAGAAACAGGCCACACGACACTGCAAGTCTATGAGCAATCCTCCGCCCTGCTAATTATCCCTGAAATGCATTCTTTTGACATTTCGAACAACATCCACCCCAAGATCTGACCATTCACCTACACATTCCTGGCAATGTACAGCAGCCAATTAACTCACCAACCCCCATGTCTTTGGGATGTGGGAGGGTGGTGAATCTGTGGAATTTGTT
This sequence comes from Rhinoraja longicauda, assembly GCF_053455715.1. Lineage (NCBI taxonomy): Eukaryota > Metazoa > Chordata > Chondrichthyes > Rajiformes > Arhynchobatidae > Rhinoraja > Rhinoraja longicauda. The sequence goes on from NC_135962.1 coordinate 11,904,176, forward strand.
GCCACAGAAGGCTGTGGTGGCCGTCAATGGATATTTTTAAGGCAGAGATAGATAGATTCTTGATTAGTATGGGTGTCAGGGGTGATGGGGAGAAGGCAGGATAATGGGGTTGAGAGGGAGAGATAGATCAGCCACGATTGAATGGTGGAGCCGACTTGATGGGCTGAATGGCCTGATGGCCTGGCACTTATGAAACCGGATGACCAAATGTAAATCCATGCAGTCACAGGGAGAATGTGCAAACTCCACACAGACAGTGCCCAAGGTCAGCATTGAAACCAGGTGACTGCTACTGTGAGGCAGTGGCTCTTCTAGCTGCACCATTGTATCGCCTGATTCAGAGGCGAAAGAACCCTCAGTTGAGCCATACTTAGCTCCATGTCAATATTATTTTCTATGGTAGTTTTCAATACGTGTTGTTCGAAGGATTACGTTCATGTCAAAATTCAGGAATTACACATGTCCTGCAAGGCAGTTGCCTCTTTGGATCACAAAGTGATAAAATGAGATGATAACTCACATGACAATGACGCAACTATTCTAGGTTCTGCTAAATGGTGCCATAATTTAGGTCCCTTGTCCAGCCCCCACCCTGCAGCAAATTGGGAAAACTCAGGGCATGAGACTAGATGTGGACCAGACCGTTACATTGGAGTTTTAATTGCATGGAGAGTCCTGTGATCCCCTTCCTCATATTTTTCTTCACCTCTGTAGCTGCATTGGAAAGTGGAGGCCGTCAATGGATATTTTTTAAGGCAGAGATAGATAGATTCTTGATTAGTATGGGTGTCAGGGGTGATGGGGAGAAGGCAGGATAATGGGGTTGAGAGGGAGAGATCGGTCAGCCACGATTGAATGGCGGAGTCGACTTGATGGGCTGAATGGCCTGATTCTGCTCCGGTCACTTAACACATGCCAGACAAGTATCCCCGTAAACTCACGAGCATGTGCACATATAGACCCACACACTCACAAGCACAAACTTGTACACACCACACACGTGCACACACACACACACACACACACACACACACACACACACACACACACACACACACACACACACACACACACACAAATTAACATGTACATCTATACACACCTACAAACAAATGTATCATGAATACATATATACTGCACATAGACATACATGTACTTGAACATGCACAAACACACTCACACACTCACACATGCATGCACATATGCTCACTTTGGCCTTCCAGCCTTCAACGTAACAGTCATACCCCAGCTCTGAGCTCTGTACAAGGCTTCTGGTTGGAACCAGACAGGGACTCCATTTAAAACAGGCCACTGTGCGTTATACAGAAAGTTTAGTTTAGTTTATTGTCATGTGCACCGAGCTACAGTTAAAATCTTTTGTTGTGTGTTAACCAGTCAGCGAAAAGACAATACATGATTACAATCGAACTATTCACAGTGTACAGATACATGATCGAGGGAATAACGTGAATAATGTTTAGTGCAAGATAAAGCCAGTAAAGCCCGATCACAGATAGTCTGAAGGTTTCCAGTGAGGTAGATCAGGGTTGCTCTATAGTTGTGGTAGGATGCTTCGGTTGCCTGATAACAGGTGGGAAGAAACTGTCCCTGAATCTGGTGATGTGCATTTTCACACTTTTATACCTTTTGCAGATGGGAGAGGGGAGAAGAGGGAGTGACCAGGGTGTGACTCCTCCTTGATTATGCTGCTGGCCTTGCCGAGGCAGCTTGAAAAGCACAGCTACTGACAGATCTTTGCCCAAGACCATTTAGGAGGCTTGAGTGAGATATAATAATGATAATAATAATAATAATAATAATAATAATACATTTAATTTATATAGCGCTTTTCAGGATACTCAAAGACGCTTTACAGATCAAACAAGACATAAAAACAAACAAACAAACAAAAGATTAGTCCTGACGGAGAAGCGGCGAACAAACAGCGCCAGCGTCCTCTCATGTAAACAATAAAGAACACAAGACACACAATTACAATTTAACACAAACAACCATCACAGTGATTGCTCCAGGCACACCCTCACTGTGATGGAAGGCAAAGAAAAGTCTTATCTCCTCCTCATTCTTCTCCCGTGGTCAGGCAGTCAAACTGCTGCCTCGAGGCGATCGAGGCTCCCGACTTTTGAAGCCCCCACCGGGCGATGGAAGGCCCCAGGGCCGAGCCGAGCAGGCCAATGAAGGTCCTGAGCCCCCACCGGGCGATGGGAAGTGACGCGGCCGAGCCACGCAGGGCCGAGCCACGCACCGCGGCAGGGTGACGCGGCCGAGCCACGCAGAGCGGGTCGATCGAACCTCGCGCTTCGGGGCGGTCGAAGCTGCTACGGCTGGAGCTCCCGAAAACCGGTCGCCAGCCAGGGACCTGCGAGCTCCCGATGTTGCAGTCTGCAGGGCCCACGGCCAAAGTCTCCGAGATGGTAAGTCCAGGCCCTGCGACTGGAGTCTTCAAGGTCGATCCCAGCTGGAGGCCGCCGACTCCACAGTGTTAGGCCGTAGCGCGAACGGAGATACGACACGATAAAGGTCGCATCTCCGTTGAGGAGGAGATTAGAAAAAAAGGTTTCCCCCACCCCCCACATATACAGAGCTAAAAATAAATCAAAACATACATTTAAACAATAACAATAGACAAAGACAAAAAAAAGACAGAGAGACTGCCGGTGAGCCGCAGCTGCAGGGCGCAACCACGCCCCGGATATACAGCATATGTTCAGTACACTAAAAGAACACCAAGTTCTAGGCAATATTGTGTAACTATTTCAGAAGTCAAAAACACAAACACATGCCAGACAAGTATCCCCGTAAACTCATGAGCATGTGCACATATAGACCCACACACTCACAAGCGCAAACTTGTACACACCACACACGTGCGCACACACACACACACACACACACACGAACATGTACATCTATTCACACCTACAAACAAATGTATCATGAATACATATATACTGCACATAGACACACATGTACTTGAACATGCACAAACACACTCACACACTCACAAATGCATGCACATATGCTCACACATGCAATCACTGAAATTCTGAACCTGAAGCAAACACAATCACAATCACAATCAGACACTGAGAAAATTATCAGTAATAAAGCTCTACAGCATGGAAACGAGCCCTTTGGCTCAACTCATCCATGCCAACCATGTTGCTTAACTGAGCTAGTCCCTCTTGCCTGAACCTGGCCCATATCCTTCACATTTCAATTCACATATCTGTCTAAGTGTCGTATAAATGTTGCAATTGTACCCACCTCTACCATTTCCTCCGGCAGCCCATTCCATGTACGCACCTGCCTTTCTTGAATATATGCTCTACTATTGGGTTGTGAGACTGTCTAGAGGGATGCTGCAGGGATTGCTACTGGGACCCCGACTAGCAATTTGTATCAATATTTGGATCTAACAATATCTGCAAGTTTGATTTTAGCTTTTTTTTTAGATTTAGAGATACAGCGCGGAAACAGGCCCTTCGGCCTACAGAGTCTGCGCCGCCCAGCGATCCCTGCACATTAACACTATCCTACACACACAAACCATATAATAACCATATAACAACTACAGCACGGAAACAGGCCCGTTCGGCCCTTCCAGTCCACGCCGACCACTCTCCCTGACCTAGTCTCATCTACCTGCACTCAGACCATAACCCTCTAATCCCCTCTTATCCATATACCTATCCAATTTACCCTTAAATAATAAAATCGAGCCAGCCTCCACCACTTCCACCGGAAGCCCATTCCATACAGCCACCACCCTCTGAGTAAAGAAGTTACCCCTCATGTTACCCCTAAACTTTTGTCCCTCAATTCTGAAGCTATGTCCCCTTGTTGGAATCTTCCCCACTCTCAAAGGGAAAAGCCTACCCACGTCAACTCTGTCCGTCCCTCTCAAAATTTAAAAAACCTCTATCAAGTCCCCCCTCAACCTTCTACGCACCAAAGAATAAAGACCCAACCTGTTCAACCTCTCTCTGTAGCTTAAGTGTTGAAACCCAGGCAACATTCTAGTAAATCTCCATTTTGTCGACATCTTGTCGACATCTTTCCTATAATTTGGCGACCAGAACTGCACACCATACTCCAATTGTCCACAAGGGACAATTTTTACATTTACCCAGTCAATTAACCTACAAACCTGTACGTCTTTGCTGATGAAACAGAGCAGTGCAGACATTGGGAAGCTTGCAGATGGACTTCAGGATGTCAGTTTAAGCGAACGAGGAAATACATGGCAGATAGAATATAATTCGTTCCTTTTGTCTCTTCTGTGCCCAACTAGACAGACCATCCATATCTTCCTGCAGCCTACAGCACTCCTCCACACTGCCATTTGCAATGCCAGTTTTTATTACATCTTCAAACTTCTTTATCACGCCTTCTAATTTAGGAGTAAATCATTAACATGCATTACAAACATTAACGGATTCAATATTGAGACCTGTGAATACCCACAACCTGTGTCACCATGTTCAATGAAGAGTATTTTATGCCAATGAGGTTCCATTGTAAAAGCACCACCCTGAAAACCACAGCACGAATGAGAGAAATGTCTACGTACTTACTGTATCATCATCTCAAATATTTTCTGCACAAATATATCCAGATCCCCGATCAGAAATTTGATCTGCTGTAACCACTAGGCTTTGCAGTCAAGCCTCTCACATTGAAAGATTTCTGATGCTTAGCTGCTCCTAAGTAGAATTCACTTTCAACCACACCATCCAAACACACAGGCTTATTTTCTGAGACTCATCTACTCCAATTCACAGACAACATTGTGAATTGTTTAAACCTTTGCACCATCGAGGCACGCACCTGTACCTTCACTAGTTTGTGTGGGGAGCAGTCTTTCATAAAACCCTTCTTTGAAGTTTTACAGTTTATGGAGATATCATTCTTAGATATAACCAACGTTTAAACGATCCCCTAGTTTAACTTTGTTTCAGAAGTGTTTCCAGGTTATGTGGCTTTGGTAAATTGTAAATTCTCCCTTGTGTCTAGGATAGTATATAGGGTGAACGCTGGACTTCGCGGATTAGCCTGTTTCTGCACTGTTTCTCCAATGTCAAAAGTTTCTCAATTGACCCTGAAAGCTGAACCCTTTATAACAATACCAGTCTTAAATGATTAAACCTTTGCATTCTTAAAAATTGTTGATGTTTTCTGGTGTAGATGGAGCCGATTTAAATTAGTTAATATTCCCAGATCCATTTGAAATCTTAATTTAAACCATCCAAATCAAGAAGCATTTCTATAATCAAAGGCAAACTGACAGATCAAAGGTTTTTCATTGATCAAGAACCAATCCCAAGTGTCAGAGAAGCCAATTAAAAGTCTGGGGAGATGGTATGACTCTAAACTGAAGGACACTGAGCAGGCAAACGAGCTGAGGCAAGAAATCATCAAAGGTCTAGCGAACATCGACCGATCCATGTTGCCTGCCAGGGGGTACTTCAGCTGCCTCTCTCTAGCCTCACAGAGGAGTTCAAGTGCACTAAAGTCAGACTAGAGATGACCCTGGCAGAATCGAGGGACACTGTCATCCGAGCTGCTGCCCCAACCCTGGCAACAGGAAAGAAGTGGACGGCTAAGAATGCGACACAGCAGGCAAAATCTGCTCTCCACCAAGGCGACATGATTGGGCAAGTCCAACACGGACGAAGTGGCTTGGGGCTTGGCGGAAAGCGACCTTGCTGGAACAAGGCATCCTCACTGGAGCGCCGGAAGATGGTCACGGCCGAAGTCCGCCGACAGGAGGAGTCGAGTAGGTGTGCCAAGGCTGTGTCGCAAGCTAAACAGGGCCAGTGGATGAGATGGGAGAGTGTGGAAAAGCGGAAGAACAGCTGGAAGGACATGTGGGAGATGGAGGCGAGCAGGATAAGTTTCCTCATTCGGGCAACCTATGATGTCCTTCCTAGCCCAAAAAATCTCAACCAATGGCTGGGCGAAGATCCATCATGCCCCCTGTGTTCAACATCAGCCATGCTGAAGCACATCCTCACTGGGTGTAAAGTAAGCCTCGCCCAAGGACAGTACACCTGGAGACATAATCAAGTGCTCAAATGCCTGGCAGCGACTCTGGAAAGCAGGAGAACAACCAACAATGCCCTGCCGCCCAGAACAACCAACCCAGTTATGCCAATTGCCTTTGTTCGGGAGGGGGAACAAAGGCAACGGAAAATTCCACCAAGGACAAGGTTTGGACAGCTGGAGGCATCCCGGGACTGGCAGATGCTGGTGGATGTGGACCAACGGCTTACAGTTCCATCAGAGATAGCCAACACCAACTTGAGGCCTGATCTTGTCCTCTGGTCGAACTCTCAGCGCATGGTGTATTTTGTGGAGCTCACAGTCCCTTGGGAGGATGCTGTGCAGGAAGCCTTCGAAAGAAATAATCTGCGATACACAGAGCTTGCAGCGGAGGCAGAACAGCGGGGCTGGAGAGCAAAGAAGTTGGATGTCGAGGATTTGTGGCAACATCTACCGTAAGACTGATGAAGGACCTGGGGATCAGCAGACAAGCCCTACGCCAGGCTATCAAGGAAACATCACAGGTGGCAGAGCGGAGTAGCCAGTGGCTCTGGCTGAAGAGGAAAGACCCCATCTGGTCTCCCAAATAAGCCGGCTAGGCAGATGCAGAGGGGGGTGGTTCTGGGACGCCAGAATGCACTGCTGAGCCTACTGGAGACGTCGTGGGTCCAATCAGTGAAACGTAGATGAAAGTAGGTGCCCACTTGATAACCCCAATGACGTGTCTGCCTAGCCTTTCTCAACTTCGGAGGAGCATAGGTGAGTGCATAAGCCTCCCATCACCACCGGGAGCAAGTTGACATTTGGCACTTTGGATATCTAACATCTTGTCCTGTGTATTTGGAAACATTGGTTGTTGCCAGAATCCAATTAATCTCTCAAGTTAATAGGACTGGCTCACTGCAGACAAAAACTTAGTTAGCTCTTTTCCATATCATTATTACTGGGAAGTGGTTGGTCTTTCTGCCAATGGCCTCACCCTTGGGGAATGTGTGGTCTTTAGTTTCAGCTTTCCTCGTTTTTTCCTGGATTGTTCAGCACAGCGTCGAAGTTTGCATCTGTTATGCCTTGGGCTTCCCTGGCTTTATCCACGCACATTCTGTCCACGTAACTCCCCAATGAGTTTGAGTTGCTCTGTCCTGCTCTTGAATCTACAAGAAATCTCATTCACCTAACTCAAAGTTAGGCTGGCCTTCCCAGCCTCACAGCATTCAGTGCTTCACCATCTCAGGTTCAATTCTGCCAATAGACAATAGACAATAGACAATAGGTGCAGGAGTAGGCCATTCAGCCCTTCGAGCCAGCACCGCCATTCAATGCGATCATGGCTGATCACTATCAATCAGTACCCCGTTCCTGCCTTCTCCCCATACCCCCTCACTCCGCTATCCTTAAGAGCTCTATCCAGCTCTCTCTTGAAAGCATCCAACGAACTGGCCTCCACTGCCTTCTGAGGCAGAGAATTCCACACCTTCACCACCCTCTGACTGAAAAAGTTCTTCCTCATCTCCGTTCTAAATGGCCTACCCCTTATTCTCAAACTGTGGCCCCTTGTTCTGGACTCCCCCAACATTGGGAACATGTTATCTGCCTCTAATGTGTCCAATCCCCTAATTATCTTATATGTTTCAATAAGATCCCCCCTCATCCTTCTAAATTCCAGTGTATACAAGCCCAATCGCTCCAGCCTTTCAACATACGACAGTCCCACCATTCCGGGAATTAATCTAGTGAACCTACGCTGCACGCCCTCCATAGCAAGAATATCCTTCCTCAAATTTGGAGACCAAAACTGCACACAGTACTCCAGGTGCGGTCTCACCAGGGCCCGGTACAACTGTAGAAGGACCTCTTTGCTCCTATACTCAACTCCTCTTGTTACGAAGGCCAACATTCCATTGGCTTTCTTCACTGCCTGCTGAACCTGCATGCTTCCTTTCATTGACTGATGCACTAGGACACCCAGATCTCGTTGAACTCCCCCTCCTCCTAACTTGACACCATTCAGATAATAATCTGCCTTTCTATTCTTACTTCCAAAGTGAATAACCTCACACTTATCTACATTAAACTGCATCTGCCATGTATCCGCCCACTCACACAACCTGTCCAAGTCACCCTGCAGCCTTATTGCATCTTCCTCACAATTCACACTACCCCCCAACTTAGTATCATCTGCAAATTTGCTAATGGTACTTTTAATCCCTTCGTCTAAGTCATTAATGTATATCGTAAATAGCTGGGGTCCCAGCACCGAACCTTGCGGTACCCCACTGGTCACTGCCTGCCATTCCGAAAGGGACCCATTTATCCCCACTCTTTGCTTTCTGTCTGTTAACCAATTTTCTATCCATGTCAGTACCCTACCCCCAATACCATGTGCCCTAATTTTGCCCACTAATCTCCTATGTGGGACCTTGTCGAAGGCTTTCTGAAAGTCGAGGTACACCACATCCACTGACTCTCCCTTGTCAATTTTCCTAGTTACATCCTCAAAAAATTCCAGTAGATTTGTCAAGCATGATTTCCCCTTCGTAAATCCATGCTGACTCGGAATGATCCCGTTACTGCTATCCAAATGCTCAGCAATTTCGTCTTTTATAATTGACTCCAGCATTTTCCCCACCACTGATGTCAGACTAACTGGTCTATAATTACCCGTTTTCTCTCTCCCTCCTTTCTTAAAAAGTGGGATAACATTTGCTATTCTCCAATCCACAGGAACTGATCCTGAATCTATAGAACATTGAAAAATGATCTCCAATGCTTCCACTATTTCTAGAGCCACCTCCTTAAGTACTCTGGGATGCAGACCATCAGGCCCTGGGGATTTATCAGCCTTCAGTCCCATCAGTCTACCCAAAACCATTTCCTGCCTAATGTGGATTTCCTTCAGTTCCTTCATCACCCTAGGTTCTCCAGCCCCTAGAACATTTGGGAGATTGTGTGTATCTTCCTCAGTGAAGACAGATCCAAAGTAACGGTTTAACTCGTCTGCCATTTCTTTGTTCCCCATAATAAATTCCCCTGCTTCTGTCTTCAAGGGACCCACATTTGCCTTGACTATTTTTTTCCTCTTCACGTACCTAAAAAAACTTTTGCTATCCTCCTTTATATTATTGGCTAGTTTACCCTCGTACCTCATCTTTTCTCCTCGTATTGCCTTTTTAGTTAACTTTTGTTGCTCTTTAAAAGAGTCCCAATCCTCTGTCTTCCCACTCTTCTTTGCTATGTTATACTTCCTCTCCTTAATTTTTATGCTGTCCCTGACTTCCCTCGTCAGCCACAGGTGTCTCTTACTCCCCTTAGAGTCTTTCCACCTCTTTGGAATAAATTGATCCTGCAACCTCTGCATTATTCCCAGGAATACCTGCCATTGCTGTTCTACCGTCTTCCCTGCTAGGGCCTCCTTCCAATCAATTTTGGCCAGCTCCCGCCTCATGCCTCTGTAATCCCCTTTGCTATACTGTAATACCGACACTTCCGATTTTCCCTTCTGCCTTTCCATTTGCAGAGTAAAACTTATCATGTTGTGATCACTGCCTCCTAATGGCTCTTTTACCTCTAGTCCCCTTATCAGATCAGGATCATTACACAACACTAAATCCAGAATTGCCTTCTCCCTGGTAGGCTCCAGTACAAGCTGTTCTAAGAATCCATCTCGAAGGCACTCTACAAACTCTCTTTCCTGGGGTCCATTTCCAACCTGATTTTCCCAGTCAACCTGCATGTTGAAATCTCCCATAACCACCGTAGCATTACATTTTTGACACGCCAATTTTATCTCCTGATTTAACTTGCACCCTAAGTCGAGGCTACTGTTTGGGGGCCTATAGATAACTCCCATTAGGGTCTTTTTACCCTTACAATTTCTCATTTCTATCCATACTGATTCAACATCTCCTGATTCTATGTCACCCCTTGCAAGGGAATGAATATCATTCCTTACCATCAGAGCAACCCCACCCCCTCTGCCCACCTGTCTGTCTTTTCTATACGTTGTGTACCCCTGAATATTCAGTTCCCAGCCCTGGTCCTCTTGTAGCCATGTCTCAGTGATCCCTACAACATCATACTTGCCCATGACTAACTGAGCCTCAAGCTCATCCACTTTATTTTTTATACTACGCGCATTTAAGTACAACACTTTAACTTCTGTATTTACCTCCCCTCTCACATCGTTCACAATTGGCCCTGCCCTTAATTTCTTTTCCGCTCTAGAACTTCTGTTCCCATTCTTCCGAGAGTCTTTTGCAATATCTCCTGTATTCCCTTTTACCTCATCTTCATATTCACAATTTGTTAACCCCTCCCCCCCACTACTTAGTTTAAAGCCACAGGTGTCACACTAGCAAACCTGCCTGCCAGAATGTTTGTCCCCCTGCTGTTAAGATGCAACCCGTCCCTTTTGTACAAGTCACCCCTAGCCCAGAAGAGATCCCAGTGGTCCAGAAATCTAAATCCCTGCTCTCTGCACCAGTCCCTCAGCCATAAATTCATACCCTCTATCTGTCTGTTCCTGGCCTCACCAGCACGAGGTACCGGTAGCAGTCCAGAGATAACTACCTTCGACGTCCTACTTCTCAGCGTTTTTCCCAACTCTCTAAACTCCCGCTGTAGCACCTCCTTCCTCTTCCGCCCGACGTCATTCGTGCCCACGTGCACAACGACTTCAGGTTGATCGCCTTCCGTCGCTAGGATTTTCTGAAGCCGGTCTGTGATGTGTTGAACCCTGGCACCAGGGAGGCAACAGACCATCCTCAAGTCCCTCCTGCTGCCACAGAATCTTCTGTCCGTCCCTCGGACTATGGAGTCACCGACCACTACGGCTCTTCCAGACTTCGGTCTCCCCTGTCGAGTATCCTTGCCAACAGGTCCGCCACTCGGACTGGAAACGTCTTCTGCCCCGACAGTTCCCAAGAGGGTATACCTATTTGCAATAGGCACAGCCACTGGGGTCTCCTGTAGTCTATGTCCACTCCCCCCGGAAACAGTCTCCCACCTTCGCTCGACCTGGACCCTTGGCGTGACAGCCTCACAATAGGTCCTGTCGAGGAAACTCTCGCATTCGCGGATGCCCTTGGATGCTGTTTGTTTACATGCTCTTCCCATAACCTCATAGGTTTCCTTTGGATGCTCCGGTTTCCTTGCATATCCCAACGACATGCTGGCGGGTTGAGTGCCGCTGTAAATTAACCCTGGGGTAGGTTAATGGCAATCTAATCGAAGGGGAGTCATGGACATGCTTGAGAGAAGATTGGTTACAGGGAAATAAAGGGATGGAAAATGGGTTGAATGGGATTGCTCCCTGGGAATCAGCAGCAATCTGATGGGTTGAATGGCCTTATTCTGTGCTGTCATAAATATGGTCCTTTTCTGAAATCCCAATCATGAGTCTGTCTTGGAATGACCCTTCCGACAACGTGGGGGTTATAGCTGATAACAGAATAGTGAGCCCAATGATTTATGTGTTATCTTGTGAACAGTTGCAGCAAGGATCCAATCCTTATGGTAATGAAGCTGAGTTGTCTGAAAATCTGTAGGATCAGAAGGCATTGATAATCGGAGAACTAGTACAGAATCTATTGTATAAACTCGTAGGTTTAGTTTAGTTTAGAGATGCAGCGCAGAAACAGGCCCTTCCGAGTGCACGCCAACAAGCGATCCTCGCACATTAACACTATCCTACACATACTGGGGACAATTTACACATGTGTCAACGCAATTAAGCTACTAATCTGTACTTCTGGAGTGTGGGAGGAAACCGAAGATCTCCGAAGAAACCCACGTGATCACGGGGAGAACGTACAAACTCCGTACAGACAGCACCCGTAATTGGGATCGAACCCGGATCTCCGGCGTTGCAAACGCTGTAAGGCGGCAACTCTACCGCTGTGCCACTATGTCACCCTAAGGTTATGAAGGGAGTCATAGAATTATCTGTAAGGCATTTTTTAGAATCTCTTTATTTCCCGGTGCCCCATTATCTCCAGAGTCTGAAGAAGGGGCTCAACCCTGAAGCACCATCTGCCCATTCCCTCCACAAATACTCCCGGACTCACTGAGTTCCTCCAACACTTTTTATTTGGTAGAAGATTCCAGCATCCGCAGCTCCTTGTGTCTCTAACTCATTAATTTCTCGGGAATTAATGTGAATTCTCAAGTGAGTCATAATATGGGAAAATGAGAGGAAATCACAACTCTATCCATTAGATCTGAATTTTGGATATCAAAGATGTGGAATGGAACAGAGCCTAATTAAGTTCTAATTTGGAGCCCCAGAGACGAGAGATGAAAAGAAGTAAATCAGGGAAATCAGCACTGAATTACAAGATTAAGACACTCAATATCAGCAACGTAGCTGAATGGACAGATGGCAGGGATTATTGTCATAGAGTTTTCTAGAAATCCCCTTATTTTCATCAAATAGTCAATCTGCTTTCAATAACGGAGCATAAGAAATATCTTTGCAAATTTTATACTAAATATCCATTGACGTTGGACCCAAAAAGTCATCTGGAATTGATTTGATCATTACTGTAAAGAATATGATCTGTTTCTTCAGTGAAATATGTTTTATTACAAGGATAGATGTACTTTGTACTTATCTTTGGGATCTGGGCATTGCCAACAGGTAAGTATTTATTGTCCATTCATAATTGGCTTTGAGAAGATGGTGCTGAATTGTCTTCTTGATCTACTGCAGTCCTTCTGGTGAAGGTGTTCTCACAGAGCAGTTAGGTAATGTATAAACCTAACAGTGACAAAGAAGAACTAGTCATTTTAATCTGTGGAATTCTCTGCCTCAGAAGGCAGTGGAGGCCAATTCTCTGAATGCATTCAAGAGAGAGCTAGATAGAGCTCTTAAAGATAGTGGAGTCAGGGGGTATGGGGAGAAGGCAGGAACGGGGTACTGATTGAGAATGATCAGCCATGATCACATTGAATGGCGGTGCTGGCTCGAAGGGCCGAATGGCCTCCTCCTGCACCTATTGTCTATTGTCTATTCCTTCTCTCAGGAGCTGCTGCCCGCCCCGCTGAGTTGCTCCAGCATTTTGTGTCTTTCTTTGGTGAAAAACCATGCTGGTTTTTCACCAAAGAAAGACACAAAATGCCTTCCTTCACACTTCTACTATCAACTTCACATTTGCCATTTAAGCTATTTCTTTGCTTCCTTTTTCTATTTCATCACCCAGTGAGTCTTTGTCACATTTTTCCTCCTTGTGGAATATATCTGGATCATGCTAAGTCCATTTCCTTTCTGTCTTTGCCAAATCCATCTTCAATCCATTAAACATGGCCTTTCAATACTTTTACATGATTACTTCTAATCCTTTGCTCCAGCCAATCTGCTATTATGCTCACTACTCCTACACATGTCTCTCCTCCTCTCCCTATCTCTTCTATCTCCTTGTGTCTCATTTCCTCTATCCCTCCCTTCCAGTCTCCCTCTCTCACACCTGTCTTTCACTCCTCTCTCCCTTCCTCCCCCTACACTTTCCCCCTGTCCCTTCCTGCTTGCAACCACCACCAACGCACAGAACCTTAGACAAAAATGTAGAAGCCTTCACCTCAGTAACATGAAATGATTTTCCCCATCCTTGCAGCGACAGTGTTCAGCATCATGAAACACACTGAGTTTTCACCTCAGCCAAACCTCAACAACCATGCAGGTGATTATGGAATTGTATAAATCACATAGAAGTCGTTCCCTCCCAACAATTCAAACCTGCTTTATTCTCATAGAGTTGTGCAGCAAAGAAACAGGTCCTTCGGCCCACCATGCCCATGATGCTTGTTGCACTTACCCACGTTAATCCCATTTACCCCCATTAAGTCCCCAGCCTTTCAATCCCTGGTGATTCAAGGACTTGGCTAAATGTCTCCAGCAACATTCCATAAATAAAATTCCCATCAGCTCCCCTCCAAACCCCCTACCTCTCACCTATAATCCATATCCTCTTGTCTTAGATAGCCCCCACAAAGGGAAAAAGATTATTACGATCTATCATATGTAATCCCCATCGTCATTTTAATTAGACGATCTCTATTGTGTGGTCCCCAGAAGGAATGTCAGCTGTAAATATGCTGCCCAATGTGATAAGACAAGGGTTGAGGAAGGATTTGTGTCGCGTGTTGTACACTCTGTGTGCTTGGGCTGTATTGGGTGATGCAGTGTTACAGGCAGCAATAATATAAACCACAAACGGTGAATGAAATTATTTTCAAATGGGGAACCACAATTCATTAAAACAATGGCCAATTTGATTGAATTTCTACCTTTAGAATCAGAACTGATCCAAATTGGCCAACATGATAATGATGTGGAGGCTTCAAAGGGATTGCTTGCTGGATTATGGTCTGATGGATCCCTTTATGTGTTCCAGATTTTAGTTAAAGATAGTATAAAAACAGGCTCTTCAGTCCACCGAGTCCTCGCTGACCATTGATCACCAGTTCACACAAGTTCTATGGTATTCCACTTTCTCATTCACTCCCTGCACATCATGGGCAATCTTTCAGATGCTAATTAACCCATGCACTCCACACAGCCTGTAACCGAAGTTAAGATCGAGCCGGGGTCTCTAGTGTTGTGAGGTAGCATCCCGACTAATTGTGCCACTGTGTGTCATCCGGACTCCCAGAAAGCTGAAGGTCACTCAGGATTGCACACCTCCTTTATAAGCTTCCCTGGCACAAAAGGTGACTCTCGTACTCACAGTAACATTTCAATTCATTGTTGTGTTGCTTAGATTTGCCAGCCCACAGCCAACAATGGACAGTTTCCTTTATCATCATAACTTTTTTGTAGATCTTTCATTTATTTGATATATACCTCTCTATGTTTCTGTCCATATCTCTCATTTCCCTTTCTCCTGACTCTCAGTTTGAAGAAGGGTCTCAACCCGAAACATCGCCCATTTCTTTTATCCAGAGATGCTGCCTGACCCGCTGAGTTACTCCAGCTTTTTCTGTGTATCTTCTTGCAAAAGACAAGATCTTGTACAAGCAATGTGGTAAAGTCTGATCATCCACTCTTTACTGGTGTGGTTACAAGGAACTGCAGATGCTGGCTAACAAAAAAGAAGACACAAAGTGCTGGGGTAACTCAGGCAGCATCGCTGGAGAACATGGATGGGTGACGTTATGGGTCGGGACCCTTCTACAGACTTTGTCACTCTTTGTTCAGCAAAATGAATTGAGGGCAAACCCCAGCTTTACTTTGGTAAAGCGCTGTGGGCCCTTTTAGCCCGAGTGGGAGGTAAGGCAGCCTTATTTTGCCATCTAAAGTGAAATAAGGTGGAGCAATCTTTCCACTCTGCACTGAAGGTTCAAGAGCCTATTCTAAGCTGAGCTGCCTGGAGTGGGTATTGACAGCACAATCTAAAGACCTTTTGAAAAAAATGAAATCTTTGCCCCCATGAGGTCTCTAACCTTCCATGCCTTGGGCAATTCAAATACTTGTCTAAATGCCTTCCAGCAGCATTCCAGATTGTACAACAACATTCCCCATCAGCTCCCCTCCAGACCTCCTGCCTCTCACCCTTGACCCATGCCCTCTTGTCTTAGCCAGCTCCCACCAAATGAAAAAAACAGATTCTTATGATCTATCATGTATAATTTCCTCATAATTTTATCAAGTGACCTTGATTGCATGTTCCCCAGATGGAGTGGCAACTGCAAATATGCTGCGCATTTTGGGTCCTCTTTTTAACATCTTACCGAGGCATGTTAAGAAAATCTTGGCTCATTAAATATTACATTAAATGTGCTAATCAAATTCAAGTTGATGTTGTTGGCACAGCATCAAGAAGCTAGTAAGCATTCTTCATTGAAAATAATTTTGGTACTTGGATCACTTAACGTTATGGGACGAACATGCATGTCATAATGTACCATGAGCCAATGGTTTCTTGCTGGCTTCCATTTTGTTAACGCCAGCTTTTCATGTTGCGTTAGTTTAGCAGCAGTGAACTTTGCAAATACAATTATTAATATTGCAGCCAAGGTTATATCCTGGTGCAGAGCAAAGAACAAGTCACAGACACATTAAGACAGTGCAAAAATATTAAGATGGCATGCCAATAAAATCTGAAACCACTAAACAAAACTGACAATTCCAAAACAGACGGGACTGAATGGAAAATGCCCATAGGATGTTTTGGCCCAAAATAAGGCAGATACACCTGACTTTGAGCATCAAAAGCGATGTGGAACGGAGCATTTCCATCGTTAACTGGTTTTGTTCTGGAACACCATGATAACGATCAGGAAGAGGTGCCAAGAATCACGTCAGCTGCATGGTTGCATTAGCATGGGTTCAAGTGCAGCAGCTTGAGCTCAGACACAAAGTGCTGGGGTAACTCGACGGGTCAGGCAGCATCTCTGGAGAAAAAGGATGGGTGAAGTTTCTGGTGGGAACTCTGCTGCAGCACATATACCATACTGAATAACCAGTACAGGACTGAGACTGTGCCACATGGCACAAGGTGTATCTTTCAGATGAGATGCTGAAATGAGTCCCTTCCTGCCCTCCAAGGTGACGTGAAGAATTCCACAGAACCACTTCAGAGAAAGGCAAGAGAGCTCCTCCAGATACGCAATATTGGTCACATAATGAACATCACTAGAAAATAGTTTATCTGGTCATTAACACTTCACTGTCTGGAACCTTGCAGTGTAAACATTTGCTACTGCATTTTCTCACATCACAATACTTCAAAATTACATCTGGCTTCCTCTCTCTTTCCTACTTCTTGCTCTCCATGCAAACACTGGTTCCTGGTTTCTTCGTGACACCAGGAGAGGGAGTTAAAATGACATTCAAAACTACCACAGGGATAACCTTAAAATGCTGGAGTAACTCAGCAGGCAGGCAGCATCTCTGGAGAGAAGTGGATGGCTTTTTGCATCGACCCTTCTTCGGATAGGGAGTCAGGGGAGAGACTTTGTGATGCACAAATTGGAGGTTATTCAGGTCTAACTCTAAAGCCCCTCTCAGTGATGGCTGACCATGGGCGAGGCATTCTGGTTGTTGGATGCTTGCTCCAAACCTAGGCTAGAGCAGCGTCGATGTGTGGTGGGATGCAAGCCTGGGCGATGTCATAAGAAGGACGGGCTGTTGCCCGTGCAGCACGTCCTCCCTCTCCACGTCGCTGATCGATCCAAAGGAACAGCAGTGCCGTTACAGTTTGACATGAGCGCCGTCGCAGGAGCTGCCAGAACGAGGTTGTAGACAACGACGAACTGCCTTAGGGACTCCGACTCCGGATTTATTTTGAGGTTTACTCCTGGAGCCTTTTCCATGACTGGATATGGCCACAAGGCAGTGGAGGTTTTAGGTCAGTTTTCCCTCTCCTAGATGGACTGCTTTCTCAGGCTGACGAGCCTCATCAGCCCGAGACTCATGGGGGCGGGATCATCTATCTTCCCGTCGATAGCACCTGCCCACTGCAGCCTTCATCCGCCTTCCCAGCCGTTGTGATGCTCCACTAACGTCAGCCATCATTCTCCGCCTGTTCCACCGTTGAGGTCTTGGTTGGATTGCTCTTTGTCAGGGACCTCCCCTTCGACCGTACCGCCATGGGTGACCCTACCAGGAGCATAGCTCCAGACGGCATCGCTCTCAGGATCTCAGGACCACACAAGCTTCTACACCACGACAAGGTGACAATCCACGGAGAAGGTCATTAAGTCATAAATGGGCACTTTGGTCCATTGAGTCACCAAATCATCACCAAAATTCAAGATCTGGACCTCTGTGCTTCTCTTAGCAATTGGATCATTGACTTCCTCACTGGCAGACCTCAATCAGTGTGGATTGGGAACATTTCCTCCTCATTGACCTTCAGCACAGGTGCATCTCAAGGCTGTGTGTTTAGACCCTCCTCTACTCTCTTTACACCCATGACCAATGCCATCCATAAACTCCACCATGACTTTGTTTGAATCGCAGGTGGTGATGAGTCAGTGTACATGGAAGAGACAGATTACTTGGTTGAGAGAGACAGATTACTTGGTTGAGAGAGACAGATTACTTGGTTGAGAGAGACAGATTACTTGGTTGAGAGAGACAGATTACTTGGTTGAGAGAGACAGATTACTTGGTTGAGAGAGACAGATTACTTGGTTGAGAGAGACAGATTACTTGGTTGAGAGAGACAGATTACTTGGTTGAGAGAGACAGATTACTTGGTTGAGAGAGTCAGATTACTTGGTTGAGAGAGACAGATTACTTGGTTGAGAGAGACAGATTACTTGGTTGAGAGAGACAGATTACTTGGTTGAGAGAGTCAGATTACTTGGTTGAGAGAGTCAGATTACTTGGTTGAGAGAGTCAGATTACTTGGTTGAGAGAGACAGATTACTTGGTTGAGAGAGACAGATTACTTGGTTGAGAGAGTCAGATTACTTGGTTGAGAGAGACAGATTACTTGGTTGAGAGAGACAGATTACTTGGTTGAGAGAGTCAGATTACTTGGTTGAGAGAGTCAGATTACTTAGTTGAGAGAGTCAGATTACTTGGTTGAGAGTAGAACCAAAAATTGATTTCAGAAAGGGTAAGACAGGTGACCAGGGGCAAGTTTTCATTGGCGGTTATGCAGTGGAGAGAGTTGGCAGTTTTAAATTCCTGTGTGACTGATGTTTGCCTGGGGAACCTATCTGTTCCATCCAATGCCAATTATTATTGGAATTGGATCAGAGTCACTATTTGGGGTGAAAAACATTGCATCAGTCTGAAGAAGGGTCTCAACCCAAAACGTCACCCATTCTTTCCCTCCTGAGATGCTGCCTGACCCGCTGAGTTACTCCAGCATTTTGTGATACATTATATATTATTGGGTCTCTTTCAAAACAAGATGCTGAATTAGATTGCTGGAAGCACGGGTGTAATCCCTCTAGGATGAACAATTTCCAGGCAGAGGCTGATAGAGGTGTCTCCCTGGCCCATAATTGGAAAGACAATAGTATGGTTGACTTATTTCCTACAGCTGACAAATTGTTTTTTTCAGGATCCTGGTCTTGCTGGGTTTCTCCATCATTATGCCAAGGACTGGTGTCATCAAACATTGGCCATCAAACATCAAACATATCTTTTCCATCCAATGCCAATTATTGTTGGTATTGGATCAGAGCCACTATTTGTAGTGAAAAAGGTTGCATTTTTGTTAATTTAATGAGTCAGATTCAGTTTAGTTCATGGTCACATGTATCGAGGTACAGTGAAAAGCTTTTGTTACGAGCTAACCATCATCATCATATCATCATATACATACAGCCGGAAACAGGCCTTTTCGGCCCTCCAAGTCCGTGCCGCCCAGCGATCCCCGTACATTAACACTATCCTACACCCACTAGGGACAATTTTTACATTTTACCCAGCCAATTAACCTACATACCTGTACGTCTTTGGAGTACCTGACTGAATACCAGTCAGCAGAAAGGCAATACATCGTTACAATCGATCCATTTACAGTGTAGAGATACATGATAATGATCGTTTTAATATTTTAAAGATTTCAATTGCTTTCACTCAAAAAAAAACCTGTTGGTGTTGTTTTCCATTTTTTCAAGCAATGATAACCACATTAATGTGCATCTGAGACATTTAAAATCTATTTTGGCAGAAGAGAGAGCTCCATCTAAGGCCTTACATCCTATTGAGGGCTGTCAGGAACCCTCTGGCACTGCACACCACTGCTGTAGCCTGTTCTGGACTGAGGCCTTGCTTTGCTAGATGCCATCTGGGGCAGAGGGTAAGCTCAATTAACCCTCTGCAACCAACCCAGGGGAGTGCTGGCCAGCAGGGACCATGTGTGCCTGCCCATAAAAAGTTGCATTGGAGTTGAGTATAAAAGTCGGCACGTCATGTTGCAGCTATATAATGTTTTTGCTAACAGGCCACATTTGGAGTACTGGGTGCATTTCTGTTTGCCGCATTGCAGGAATGACGTGGAGGCTTTGGGGAGGGTGGTGGAAGAGATTCACCAGGTTGTCTCCTGTATTGGAGAGTATTAGCCATAAGAGGAGGTTGGACAAATTGAGGTTGTTTTCTTTGGAGCAACGGAGCAATGTTTTCTTTGGATCAATGGAGGCTGAGAGGCAACCCGATACATAGAATTATGAGAGGCATAACTGTCAGAACCTTTTTTTTAAAATGTAAAAATACGGAGGACTTAGGTTTAAGGTGAGAGGGGTAAAGTTTACAGATGATTATCGAGGCATGATTTTTTTTACACAGAGAGAGAGAGGGTAGGTGCTTAGAATGCTCTGTCAGGGAAGGTGGTGAAAGCAGATATGATAGTAATGTTTCGAGCCTTTTAGACATTCACATGAACAAGCAGTGGAGGGATGTAGGCCGTGTACAGGCTGATGTGCGGTTTACTTTGGCACTGTGGTCAGCATAGAGATGGTGAGCCAAAGAGCCTTTTCTGTTCCTATGTTCTATCTTTAATTAAGACCATTCAGTCCACAGTGCACATATCAGCTCTCTGAAAGAGCAATTAATTCATCCCAATCAGTCTGAAGAAGGGTCTCGACCCGAAAAGTCACCCATTCCTTCTCTCCAGAGATGCTGCCTGTCCTGCTGAGTTACTCCAGCATTTTGTGTCTATCTTTGATTTAAACCAGCATCTGCAGTTCCTTCCTCCACACTGGTTTTTATTCAAAAGATAAAGATCGGTTTGATTTAGAAAGTGGTCAACTCATAAGCCTCTATGAGTTTGATCTGTTTGACAGATTCTTGATATTATCCACCCCACGAAATGAATTCCACAGGCAGTAACTCATTTGGCCTTGTTTCTGAAGGACTACAGCAAAAATCCATAAAGACCAGGCTTCACAACTGGAAACAGCATCTCATCTCATGTTATTAATTATCTCTATTAGGAAATATAACCAGCGATTGCAAACAACATCAGTTTATTAGATTACAAATGGGTAGAAGACTTGGTACTGGCATCCTAGTCGTAGTTGCCACAGTCACGCAGCAGTGGTTTGTCTTCAAATATCTTTCTCTCAGGCAGTGACTGAGTTTAACCGTGAAATTTGATTCTTCTTTTTCATCCCGTTCCAATTCTAGCCTTGAAGCAAGATTTTTTTTGTGTGTGCGAGTCTTGTAAAGATCTGTTGTTTGGAATCGCTGGTTATAATTCTTCAAATTATTTTTGGAATCTGATGTTGTAAACAATCCAACATTTATTGTCAATCCCAAACTGCCCCAGAGAAGATGAAGAAAAAGCTGCCTTGTTTAACTATTAAGGGGATACAGCATGGAAACAGGTCCCTTTTGCCCCATTGAGTCCATGCAGACCATCAATCCCCAATATACACTAATCCCACACTGATCTAAGCCAACTTTATTCTCTCCATATTGTCATCAATCCCCCTCCCTCCCCAGATTCTACCACTCACCTACACACAAGGGGGAGTTTAGAGCAGCCAATTAATCTACCAACCTGCATGTCTACGCAACGTGGGAGGAAATTGGAGCACCCGGAGGAAGCCCATGCAGTCACAGGGAGAACGTGCAAACTCCATTCAGACAGCACTGAGGTCAGTAATGAACCCGGGTCTCTGGCCTACTGAGACCAGTGGCACGACAAGCTGTACCACTGTGCTGACCTCAAAAATCACATGTTCACAGCCCTACTGTATGAGATATATATCACAGACAAAGAGGCATAATCACCATCCAATTAGCCATTTGTTCTGGTCACTCACATTGTTTCCTTTGTGGCATTTATCCTTCTCGCCACCTTCTCTGCAACTTAAAGTTGCCTTCTCTCTCTTTCTTTCCCAGTTCCGACAATGGTTCAGTGACCTGACAGATTAACTTTCATGGATTTCCACGGATGCTGCTTGATCTGCTGAGTATTTCTAACATTTTATGCTTTAACTTCAGACTTAGAGGAACTGCATTTTTCGGGTTTTTTCTTTTCTTTTACTGCAAACCATTTTCCTAAACGCCTCTCTCTCCACTGACTTTCCCCACTCCCTCCCTCCCCTCTCAGCTGCAGGAGTGAGTTGCTCATGGACAGTGTTGTCCTGTCTGGTCAGCTTCCTTAGTTGTAAACCCCTGTCCCTCCAGTTCACCAGGTCAAACCCCTGCCTGTAACTCATGGCTTTTGCCAATTCCTCTCTTACCTTTCTCATGTCTCTCCCACTCTCAGCACACCTCTGCAACCTCAGCTGTTTCCATGTGTGCATATCAAGCGTCTTTGAGTTTCCAGAAAAGCGCTATACAAATGAAATGTATTATTATTATTATTATTATTATTATTATTATTATTATTATTGCATACTGTCTCTTTAGTTCCCTTCATTTTCAAATTAGCCACCATCATCCCTTCTCCCTCTGTCACGCATCTCAGACCTTTATTACCACTCTGATATCCATGAGTGAATTGAAGCCTCCCAATTTTGTATCTTGTATCCAGCTCTTCCAGACAGCTTTGTTTAAATCCTCTCAAGCTTACTACTGTATTGAAATGGTTCTTAGCACAGTCACAGTTAGTAGCCTATGTGGCTGATGCTGAGGTATACTTTTGCAACTTTTTTGATCTATCTTTGATATGGTTTAGAATGTAATCCTCCTTCGACAAGTCTTCCCCATCCTCTTCTTGGAAGGGACCACAATCACTCGGTTCCACTACTTAAGTCGAGCTGGAGAATCACCAAAAGTGACCTCCCCTTCGACCGTACCGCCATGGGTGACCCTACCAGAAGCATAGCTCCAGACGGCATCGCTCTCAGGATCTCAGGACCACACAAGCTTCTCCACCACGACAAGGTGACAATCCACGGAGAAGGTCATTAAGTCATAAATGGGCACTTTGGTCCATTGAGTCACCAAATCATCACCAAAATTCAAGATCTGGACCTCTGTGCTTCTCTTAGCAATTGGATCATTGACTTCCTCACTGGCAGACCTCAATCAGTGTGGATTGGGAACATTTCCTCCTCATTGACCTTCAGCACAGGTGCATCTCAAGGCTGTGTGTTTAGACCCTCCTCTACTCTCTTTACACCCATGAGCGTGTGGCTAAGCACAGCTCCAATGCCATCCATAAACTCCACCATGACTTTGTTTGAATCGCAGGTGGTGATGAGTCAGTGTACATGGAAGAGACAGATTACTTGGTTGAGAGAGACAGATTACTTGGTTGAGAGAGACAGATTACTTGGTTGAGAGAGACAGATTACTTGGTTGAGAGAGACAGATTACTTGGTTGAGAGAGACAGATTACTTGGTTGAGAGAGACAGATTACTTGGTTGAGAGAGACAGATTACTTGGTTGAGAGAGACAGATTACTTGGTTGAGAGAGACAGATTACTTGGTTGAGAGAGACAGATTACTTGGTTGAGAGAGACAGATTACTTGGTTGAGAGAGACAGATTACTTGGTTGAGAGAGACAGATTACTTGGTTGAGAGAGACAGATTACTTGGTTGAGAGAGACAGATTACTTGGTTGAGAGAGACAGATTACTTGGTTGAGAGAGACAGATTACTTGGTTGAGAGAGTCAGATTACTTGGTTGAGAGAGACAGATTACTTGGTTGAGAGAGACAGATTACTTGGTTGAGAGTAGAACCAAAAATTGATTTCAGAAAGGGTAAGACAGGTGACCAGGGGCAAGTTTTCATTGGCGGTTATGCAGTGGAGAGAGTTGGCAGTTTTAAATTCCTGTGTGACTGATGTTTGCCTGGGGAACCTATCTGTTCCATCCAATGCCAATTATTATTGGAATTGGATCAGAGTCACTATTTGGGGTGAAAAACGTTGCATCAGTCTGAAGAAGGGTCTCAACCCAAAACGTCACCCATTCCTTCCCTCCTGAGATGCTGCCTGACCCGCTGAGTTACTCCAGCATTTTGTGATACATTATATATTATTGGGTCTCTTTCAAAACAAGATGCTGAATTAGATTGCTGGAAGCACGGGTGTAATCCCTCTAGGATGAACAATTTCCAGGCAGAGGCTGATAGAGGTGTCTCCCTGGCCCATAATTGGAAAGACAATAGTATGGTTGACTTATTTCCTACAGCTGACAAATTGTTTTTTTCAGGATCCTGGTCTTGCTGGGTTTCTCCATCATTATGCCAAGGACTGGTGTCATCAAACATTGGCCATCAAACATCAAATATATCTTTTCCATCCAATGCCAATTATTGTTGGTATTGGATCAGAGCCACTATTTGTAGTGAAAAAGGTTGCATTTTTGTTAATTTAACGAGTCAGATTCAGTTTAGTTCATGGTCACATGTATCGAGGTACAGTGAAAAGCTTTTGTTACGAGCTAACCATCATCATCATATCATCATATACATACAGCCGGAAACAGGCCTTTTCGGCCCTCCAAGTCCGTGCAGCCCAGCGATCCCCGTACATTAACACTATCCTACACCCACTAGGGACAATTTTTACATTTTACCCAGCCAATTAACCTACATACCTGTACGTCTTTGGAGTACCTGACTGAATACCAGTCAGCAGAAAGGCAATACATCGTTACAATCGATCCATTTACAGTGTAGAGATACATGATAATGATCGTTTTAATATTTTAAAGATTTCAATTGCTTTCACTCAAAAAAAAACCTGTTGGTGTTGTTTTCCATTTTTTCAAGCAATGATAACCACATTAATGTGCATCTGAGACATTTAAAAACTATTTTGGCAGAAGAGAGAGCTCCATCTAAGGCCTTACATCCTATTGAGGGCTGTCAGGAACCCTCTGGCACTGCACACCACTGCTGTAGCCTGTTCTGGACTGAGGCCTTGCTTTGCTAGATGCCATCTGGGACAGAGGGTAAGCTCAATTAACCCTCTGCAACCAACCCAGGGGAGTGCTGGCCAGCAGGGACCATGTGTGCCTGCCCATAAAAAGTTGCATTGGAGTTGAGTATAAAAGTCGGCACGTCATGTTGCAGCTATATAATGTTTTTGCTAACAGGCCACATTTGGAGTACTGGGTGCATTTCTGTTTGCCGCATTGCAGGAATGATGTGGAGGCTTTGGGGAGGGTGGTGGAAGAGATTCACCAGGTTGTCTCCTGTATTGGAGAGTATTAGCCATAAGAGGAGGTTGGACAAATTGAGGTTGTTTTCTTTGGAGCAACGGAGCAATGTTTTCTTTGGATCAATGGAGGCTGAGAGGCAACCCGATACATAGAATTATGAGAGGCATAACTGTCAGAACCTTTTTTTTAAAATGTAAAAATACGGAGGACTTAGGTTTAAGGTGAGAGGGGTAAAGTTTACAGATGATTATCGAGGCATGATTTTTTTTACACAGAGAGAGAGAGGGTAGGTGCTTAGAATGCTCTGTCAGGGAAGGTGGTGAAAGCAGATATGATAGTAATGTTTCGAGCCTTTTAGACATTCACATGAACAAGCAGTGGAGGGATGTAGGCCGTGTACAGGCTGATGTGCGGTTTACTTTGGCACTGTGGTCAGCATAGAGATGGTGAGCCAAAGAGCCTTTTCTGTTCCTATGTTCTATCTTTAATTAAGACCATTCAGTCCACAGTGCACATATCAGCTCTCTGAAAGAGCAATTAATTCATCCCAATCAGTCTGAAGAAGGGTCTCGACCCGAAAAGTCACCCATTCCTTCTCTCCAGAGATGCTGCCTGTCCTGCTGAGTTACTCCAGCATTTTGTGTCTATCTTTGATTTAAACCAGCACCTGCAGTTCCTTCCTCCACACTGGTTTTTATTCAAAAGATAAAGATCGGTTTGATTTAGAAAGTGGTCAACTCATAAGCCTCTATGAGTTTGATCTGTTTGACAGATTCTTGATATTATCCACCCCACGAAATGAATTCCACAGGCAGTAACTCATTTGGCCTTGTTTCTGAAGGACTACAGCAAAAATCCATAAAGACCAGGCTTCACAACTGGAAACAGCATCTCATCTCATGTTATTAATTATCTCTATTAGGAAATATAACCAGCGATTGCAAACAACATCAGTTTATTAGATTACAAATGGGTAGAAGACTTGGTACTGGCATCCTAGTCGTAGTTGCCACAGTCACGCAGCAGTGGTTTGTCTTCAAATATCTTTCTCTCAGGCAGTGACTGAGTTTAACCGTGAAATTTGATTCTTCTTTTTCATCCCGTTCCAATTCTAGCCTTGAAGCAAGATTTTTTTTGTGTGTGCGAGTCTTGTAAAGATCTGTTGTTTGGAATCGCTGGTTATAATTCTTCAAATTATTTTTGGAATCTGATGTTGTAAACAATCCAACATTTATTGTCAATCCCAAACTGCCCCAGAGAAGATGAAGAAAAAGCTGCCTTGTTTAACTATTAAGGGGATACAGCATGGAAACAGGTCCCTTTTGCCCCATTGAGTCCATGCAGACCATCAATCCCCAATATACACTAATCCCACACTGATCTAAGCCAACTTTATTCTCTCCATATTGTCATCAATCCCCCTCCCTCCCCAGATTCTACCACTCACCTACACACAAGGGGGAGTTTAGAGCAGCCAATTAATCTACCAACCTGCATGTCTACGCAACGTGGGAGGAAATTGGAGCACCCGGAGGAAGCCCATGCAGTCACAGGGAGAACGTGCAAACTCCATTCAGACAGCACTGAGGTCAGTAATGAACCCGGGTCTCTGGCCTACTGAGACCAGTGGCACGACAAGCTGTACCACTGTGCTGACCTCAAAAATCACATGTTCACAGCCCTACTGTATGAGATATATATCACAGACAAAGAGGCATAATCACCATCCAATTAGCCATTTGTTCTGGTCACTCACATTGTTTCCTTTGTGGCATTTATCCTTCTCGCCACCTTCTCTGCAACTTAAAGTTGCCTTCTCTCTCTTTCTTTCCCAGTTCCGACAATGGTTCAGTGACCTGACAGATTAACTTTCATGGATTTCCACGGATGCTGCTTGATCTGCTGAGTATTTCTAACATTTTATGCTTTAACTTCAGACTTAGAGGAACTGCATTTTTCGGGTTTTTTCTTTTCTTTTACTGCAAACCATTTTCCTAAACGCCTCTCTCTCCACTGACTTTCCCCACTCCCTCCCTCCCCTCTCAGCTGCAGGAGTGAGTTGCTCATGGACAGTGTTGTCCTGTCTGGTCAGCTTCCTTAGTTGTAAACCCCTGTCCCTCCAGTTCACCAGGTCAAACCCCTGCCTGTAACTCATGGCTTTTGCCAATTCCTCTCTTACCTTTCTCATGTCTCTCCCACTCTCAGCACACCTCTGCAACCTCAGCTGTTTCCATGTGTGCATATCAAGCGTCTTTGAGTTTCCAGAAAAGCGCTATACAAATGAAATGTATTATTATTATTATTATTATTATTATTGCATACTGTCTCTTTAGTTCCCTTCATTTTCAAATTAGCCACCATCATCCCTTCTCCCTCTGTCACCCATCTCAGGCCTTTATTACCACTCCGATATCCATGAGTGAATTGAAGCCTCCCAATTTTGTATCTTGTATCCAGCTCTTCCAGACAGCTTTGTTTAAATCCTCTCAAGCTTACTACTTTGAAATGGTTCTTAGCACAGTCACAGTTAGTAGCCTATGTGGCTGATGCTGAGGTATACTTTTGCATCTTTTTTGATCTATCTTTGATATGGTTTAGAATGTAATCCTCCTTCGACAAGTCTTCCCCATCCTCTTCTTGGAAGGGACCACAATCACTCGGTTCCACTACTTAAGTCGAGCTGGAGAATCACCAAAGGTGGATGCGCTTCCCAATCCTGCACAGTTACGTGTAACGTCAAATTCTCTTCAGGCCCCCTTTGGCCACAACTTGCAAGAGTAGATTGCATATGTGCACCGATAACCCCCAGCTCTTGCTCCCAACTCTTTTGTTCTTTCCATTGTCATTCAGCTCTGATGAGCAGAAATTACTTTCAACCAAATTTGGAAGGTCTGACGTGACAGTCATTGGCTCCCTCCACAAGCTCTCCTAGATTCATAGAGTGGTGTAGAGCAGGTCCCTCGGCCCAACCCATCCATGCTGGTGGAGAGGCCGATCTATGCCAATTCCAGTTGTCAGCATCTGGCCCTCTATTTCTTTTCTATTCTATTCTAAATCCGATTCGTACGAATTCTATCTAATAGTTTTCCTATTTATTGATGTAAGTCGCACTTGCTTATAGATTCCTGGCTTATCCCTACTGCCTATCTTTAATATAGGAATAGTAACTACCCTCTAATCTTTCCATATGTCACCCATGGCTAAAGATGATACGGAGATCTGCATCAGAGCCCCAGCAATTTGGTCCCTAACTTCCGAAAATACCCATCGATAGATTTCATCATGGCTCTGGGGAAATGTCCACCTTAATGTGCATCAATATCTGCAACATTTCTTTTCTCTTGGCACACACACATGTTCCAGACTATCAGAGTACACTTCCCCTAACTTCATCCTTAATCTGTGCGCTTGCGGATGGCTTGATTGTATTCATGTATAGTCTTTGACTGGATAGCACACAAACAAAAGGCTTTTCACTGTACCTCAGTTCAAGAGAGACTTAGATTTAGCTCAGGGCTAAGGGAATCAAGGGACATGGGGAAAAAGTCGGATCAGGGTACTGATTTTGGATGATCAGCCATGATCATATTAAGTGGCGGTAGTGGCTCGAAGGGCTGAATGGCCTACTCCAGCACCTATTTTCTATGTTTCTAGGTGACAATAATAAACGAACTAAAGCTAATCATCCTCCCCATTCTTCTCCCTGGTGAATATTGCTGCGTAGGTTTCATACAGGACACCACTCATATCCCCTGCTCCACACAAAGACTTCCCTCTTAGTCCCTGAGGGGATCGACTCTCTCCCCAGCTGCCGAAGGTTTGGGAATTCTCTTTAATCCTGTTGTCCAGGGCCACTGCACCTTCCCCTTTTGCCCTCTTAACTGCTCTTTCAACATCTCTCCTACATCCTCTCTAAAACTGATAGGACTAACTTGAAAATAATTTTCTGTGCCTGACATACGCTTACTTATTTTTCCTCATCAAATCTTCAATATCCCGTTGACCAAAATTCCCTCATCTTACCATCTTTGCTGCTCCTCCTTACTGGGGCATGCTGACACTGAACTCTTACTATTTTGCTATTAAAAGCCTCCAACTTAACGGATGTTGCTTTTCCCTCTTGCAGCTGCTCCCAATCTACTGAAGAAGGGTCTCGGCCCAAAATGTCACCCATCCCTTCTCTCCAGAGATGCTGCCTGTCCCGCTGAGTTACTCCAGCACTTTGTGTATAGCTTCAGTTTAAACCAGCATCTCCAGTTGCTTCCTACCCAATCTACTTTTGTCAGGTCCTGACTGATACTATTGATGACAGCTCCCTCCTAATTCAAGATCTTAGCTCTAAGTCCAGCCTGATTCTTTTTTTAGTTTAGTTTATTAGTGTTGTCACGTGTACCAAGGTACAGTGAAAATCTTCTTTTGTTGCCTGCTATCCAGTTAGCAGAAAGACTATACATGATCACGATCAATCTGTCCACAGTGTACAGTACAGCATAAAGGGAATAACATTTAGTGCAAGATAAACTCCAGTAAAGTCCAATTCAAGATAGCTCCTTATGGGACTCTACATACTGCTATAAAAATCCTTCCTAGTTGCATAAAAAAAAATCCACTCCACCAGGCCCCATACTTTAGGCGATTATGCAGGGAGTGAATGAGAAAGCGAGATAACATAGAACTAGTGTGAATGGGTGATTGTTGGTCATTGTGGCTTGATGGGCCAAAGGGCCTGTTTCCATGCTATATCTCTGAACAATCCCAGTCAATACTGCAAAAATTAATATCTCCTCCTGCTCAAACCCTATTGCTTTGATCCTGCTGTTATTTGTTACATATTTTTCTTCTCGATCCTGTAGTATAATCCTATCAACTAGCCCACCTCCCTTTATTATTTCTAAGTTCCACCCAAATAGCTTTGTTTGCCGATTCCTCCAGGATATTACATCAAGCTGTCGTTCCTGCATTTCCCTCAGACACATTTTCATGATTACTACAATATCATATGCACACGATCAGGTCATCTGTTTTCCCTGCAAGGCACCTTGCATTAAAATAGTTCTAGCTACTGACTCCTTCCCTCTCGGTCGCAACTATTTGAAATTAAATCAGACTGTACACAATCTTAGCATCATATCTGACCATCCCCAATGAGCTTTGGACCACCTATCTGGAACATCATTTTGTTCATCTGTATTTATACCAGAACCAAGCATTTTTAAAAATCTATGAGCGTAACCGTAAGACCACAGGACATAGGAGCAGAATGAAGCCACTCAGCTCATCAATCCTTTAGGCCCCATACCTAAGGAAGGATGTGTTGGTGTTGGCGAGGGTCCAGAGGAAGTTTACGAGAATTATCCCAGGAATGATTGGGTTAGCATATGATGAGCGCTTGACAGCATTGGACCTGTACTCGCAGGAGCTTAGAAGGATGAGGTGGCACCTCATTGAAATCTATCGAATAGTGAAAGGGATAGAGTGGAGAGGATGCTTCCACTAGTAGGGGAGTCTAGGACCAGAGGCCATAGCCTCAGAATATCGGCGGCACGGTGGCGCAGCGGTAGAGTTGCTGCCTTACAGCGAATGCAGCACCGGAGACTCAGGTTCGATCCTGACTACGGGCGCCGTCTGTACGGAGTTTGTACGTTCTCCCCGTGACCTGCGTGGGTTTTCTCCGAGATATTCGGTTTCCTCCCACACTCCAAAGACGTACAGATATGTAGGTTAATTGGCTGGGCAAATGTAAAATTTGTCCCTAGTGTGTGTAGGATAGTGTTGATGTGCGGGGATCGTTGGGCGGTGCGGACCTGGTGGGCCGAAGGGCCTGTTTCCGCGCTGTATCTCGAAATCTAAATCTAAAAAAAAACTAAAAATACAAGGACGTACTTTTAGAAGGGAGATGGGGAGGAATTTCTTTAGTTAGAGGGTGGTGAAGCTGTGGAATTCATTGCCATAGAAGGGAGGCCATCAATGGATATTTTTATGGTGGAGATTGACAAATTCTTGATTAGTGCAGTTGCAAAGATGGCGGAGTAGCTTGATGGGTTGAATGGCCTAGTTCTGCTCCGATAACTCGTGAACCTATGCACCTATTAAGCCTACTCCGCCATTGGCTGATCTGTTTTCCCCTCTCAACCCCATTCATCTGCCTTCTCCCCATAACCTTTGATGCCCTTCCTAATCAAGAACCATTCCAATGCAATCCGGGAAGGCCTCTCTCATCCCATCCATGAGAACCATTATGCTTCTGTTGGCTCGTGAGGGATTAGTCCCACTCCCTGGAAATCGTTTATCTCCTCCACCATTACACTGAGCACCGGCTCACCACAGGGCTGTGTGTTGAGCCCCATCCTTTACTCCCTCTACACTCACGACTGCGCCCCCACCCATCCCACCAACACCATCATCAAGTTCGCGGATGACACGACTGTGGTTGGACTCATCTCAGAAGGAGATGAGACAGCCTATAGGGATGAAATCCAAAGGCTGGCAGCATGGTGTTCAGTGAACAATCTGGTCCTGAACTCCTCCAAAACAAAGGAACTTATAATTGACTTTAGGAAAACCAGTGGAGATTACGACCCACTCTACATCAATGGGGTCTGTGTGGAAAGGGTACCAGCTTTCAGGTTCCTGGGTACGCACATCGCAGAGGATCTCACCTGGTCTACCAACACCATCACCACAGTAAAGAAGGCACAGCAGAGACTCCACTTCCTGAGGATCCTCAGGAAAACCAACCTGCAGGAGAAGCTCATGTTGTCCTTCTATCGCTGCTCCATCGAGAGTGTGCTGGCATACTGTATAACCACATGGTATGCCAGCTGCTCAGAAAAGGACAGGAAGGCCCTTCAGAGGGTCATCACGACGGCCCAGAAAATCATCGGCTGCTCACTGCCCTCCCTGGAGCACCTGTTCAGCCTACGCTGCCTCAGTAGAGCAGGCAAAATAATAAAAGATCCATCCCACCCCGGCCACCGTCTGTTTGTTCATCTGCCCTCTGGTCGACGTTTCAGGTCGATAAAATCCCGAACAAACAGACTTAAGAACAGTTTTTACCCCAGGGCCATACGAGAACTGAACACTACCTTTGCACTAGGCAACACTAAAAAATCTTTGTACTTAACATAATTGTATTTAATTGTATTTATGTATTTATTTGTTTTTGCATTTATTGCATATATGTTTGTACGCACCGTCAGGATTGGCTATTTTTTAATTTCGTTGTACTCGTTGCAATGACAATAAATGAATATTATTATTATATTATTATAATTCCTTTTGAACGTTATCGCTCAAACTGTTTAATTAACCCATGAGACGGCAAATTCCCACTTAAAAAGAAAACGCATTTTATTCAAGCAAAATCTAATGTTAAAGGAAGAAAAACTGGATAAAATGGAGCCTGTACACTGTTAACCTTCGACAAATCTCACCGGTGAAATCAAACCCCTGGCTGTCAACACTGCTTGTTCAATGATGGTTGACAAGTGTAATGATGGTTGACAAGTGTTGACCACCTTGTGTCCTCGTCTTGGCAACTGTATTTGAAAGGTGTTGCATTATTAACGGGACTCTGAGTGGGTCGCAGTGACTTCAGGGAATTAGAATGGATAGATGTGAAGAGCTTGAATCTGTCACTATGCTCCCTGGGACCCACATAGCATCGAGCAAGCTCGACAGATCTGAGTCATGGTTTGCACTCTTCTGCCTGCCCAGCACCAACCAAGTCCCATTGAGGCTTTCCAATTCAGCTGATTCTCATCCCTTTTGGAGTTGACATTTGGTGAAGAACCTCTTCAAAAGTGAACCCTCAAGGAAGTTCAGTTTTCAAAAAGGAAAAAAACACTTCCATGCATGTGACATTCTCAGTGTACCACAGATTAAAACAGTTTTGAAGCAGAGTCTTGCACAGACAAACACGGCAGCAGTATTCAATCGAAGACAGTCACAAAATGCTGGAGTAACTCAACGGGTCAGGCAGCATCTCTGGAGAAAAGGAATAAGCACTGTTTCGGGTCGAGATCCATCTTCAGAATAACAAAGGGTCTCGACCTGAAACGTTACCTATTCCTTGTCTCCAGAGATGCTGCCTGACCCGTTGTGTTACTCCAGCCTTTTGTGTTTGTCTTCGGTTTAAACCAGCATCTGCAGTTCCTTCCTGCACAGCAATAGTCTATCACTCATTTAAACAGTCTATCACTCATTTAAATGATGAATAAACAGGATATCTGATGTTTTGGAGAGAGTATTGATCAAGACATTCTTCAGCATATTACCCTGGGTGTTTTACACCCAATTCAATGGTTGAGCAAGGCTTTTTACATCCCTTTGATGGTTCTCAGCAGTGAATAGTTTTACCCTAAGGTTTGGTCCTTCCCTATCACATATACTTTCACCCCTATAATTCGTGCAAATACACAAAGAAGGACCAGGCACGGGGTACTTTGTAATTTTGTCAACGCCATTTATGTGGCGACTATTTACATACCTTGGGTATGCAAGCAAAGAATTTCACTGTGCCTTGTCGCATGTGACAATAAAGTATTCCGTTCCAATCCCTGAAACCTGAGGAGGAAGTGAGTGAGAAAATTTCCAATACTGACCCATGTTTATTATGACCCCTTTTCAATCTCAGGGATCCCACGTCACTTAATAATAATAATATATTTTATTTGTCATATGTAGGTTGGCACAGGGTCAACGGTACAATGAAATGCATTTGACAAGACAACGGGTCACCTCAGCAGTAATATTCCAAGGATAAATAAGATTTTTAAAATGGCATTAGTAAGGTAAGGTATTAAAAATAGGTAAAAAGACAATATTAAAAATAATCAACATATATGATTTGAAATGTGTTTATGAGTTCAGAAGCCTGATGACCTGATGGTAGAAACTGTTCTTAAGTCTGGTGGTACGCGCAGCCATACTCCTGTATCGTCTGCCTGACGGTAACAAGGAGAACAGCCTGCGTGCTGGGTGGCTGTGGTCCTTGCAATTTACCATTAGCAAATTTGCAGATGATACAAAGCTGGGTGGCAGTGTGAACTGTGAGGAAGATGCTATGAGGTTGCAGGGTGACTTGGACAGGTTGTGTGAGTGGGCAGATGCAGTTTAATGTGGATAAGTGTGAGGTTATCCACTTTGGTGGTAAGAATAGGAAGGCAGATTATTATCTGAATGGTGTCAAGTTAGGAAAAGGGGACGTACAACGTGATCTGGGCGTCCTAGTGCATCAGTCACTGAAAGGAAGCATGCAGGTACCGCAGGCAGTGAAGAAAGCCAATGGAATGTTGGCCTTCATAACAAGAGGAGTTGAGTATAGGAGCAAAGAGGTCCTTCTGCAGTTGTACAGGGCCCTAGTGAGACCGCACCTGGAGTACTGTGTGCAGTTTTGGTCTCCAAATTTGAGGAAGGATATTCTTGCTATTGAGGGCGTGCAGCGTAGGTTTACTAGGTTAATTCCCGGAATGGCGGGACTGTCATATGTTGAAAGACTGGAGCGACTAGGCTTGTATACACTGGAATTTAGAAGGATGAGAGGGGATCTTATCGAAACGTATAAGATTATTAAGGGGTTGGACACATTAGAGGCAGGAAACATGTTCCCAATGTTGGGGGAGTCCAGAACCAGGGGCCACAGTTTGAGAATAAGGGGTAAGCCATTTAGAACAGAGATGAGGAAAAACTTTTTCAGTCAGAGAGTTGTGAATCTGTGGAATTCTCTGCCTCAGAGGGCAGCGGAGGCCAATTCTCTGAATACATTCAAGAGAGAGCTAGATAGAGCTCTTAAGGATAGCGGAGTCAGGGGGTAGGGGGAGAAAGCGGGAACGGGGTACTGATTGAGAATGATCAGCCATGATCACATTGAATGGCGGTGCTGGCTCGAAGGGCCGAATGGCCTACTCCTGCACCTATTGTCTATTGTCTATTGTCTATTGATGATGCTGCGTGCCTTCCGCAGGCACCGCCGGTAGAAAATGTCCTGAATGGCCGGGAGACAGTTGCCAGTGATGTGCTGTGGGCAGAACAGTTCCCGTACCAGACTGTAATGCAGCCCGTCAGCAGGCTCTCGATGGTGCATCTGTAGACGTTTGTGAGGATGCTGGCATTAATGCCAAACTTCCTCAGTCTTCTCAGGAAAAAGAGGCGCTGGTGGGCCTTCTTTGTTATTGTGTCCGTGTGCAGTGTCCAGGAAAGGTCCTCAGTGATTGAACAACTTCTGGCCTCCAGGTACTGCTGCATTGTCAGGAATGCATCCATCTCCACACTGTGAATTTTGACAAGGTAATTGATTAATTGAAAGACAGCGTGGAAACAGGCCCTTTGGCCCACCGAGACCACACTGACAATCACTCACCCCTTCACACTAGTTCTATGTTAACCCACTTTTGCATTCTCTCCCTACATATCAGGGGACAATTTACAAAGGCCATTTAAGCTACAAATCCACACATCTTTGGGATGTGCGAGGAAACCGGAGCACTCCGAGGAAACCAACGGAGGTGACAGGGAGAACATGCAAACTATTCACACTGTACCCGAGGTCAGGATGGAACCTAGGTCTCTGGCACTGTGAGGCAACAGCTCTACCAGCTGGGTAAAGACCCAGGTGAGAGATCTTCTTCAAAAGTTGGGAGTGCAGATGAGGCCTTTGAATAAAATGGTGTAGCACTCCCCAAGTCCTTGAATGTTCTTATATAAAGGCCTCTGTATTATGCTCAGCACTAAGAAAAATAAATAAATAAAATATCCATCTTTCCATTCTCAAATAGAGATTCTACAAGAAGAATAAATGAACTATAGCAAGTATAATAGTCTCCAACCTAAGTTATTGATTGTAGAAAAAGCCTGGTAATAACTTGACTCCTACGCAAAGCACATGGCCCAGTGAGATGTCAAAACTGATTATTTCCTTTTGGAATCCATTTCAAAGAATGAAGGTAACCAATAATGTCCACCTGTGTGATCCAGCATCAAGTCAATCACCAGCGCCACCTGATCAAACACATATCCTTGATTTGGTGAGAGGGAGAGCAAAGTGGCGGAGCAGATAGACACAAAATGCTGGAGTCACTCAGCGGGTCAGGCAGCATCTCCGGAGAAAAGAAATAGGTGACGTTTCAGGTCGGGACCCTTCATCAGACTAAATGTGTAGGAAGGAACTGCAGATACTGGTTTAAACCAAAGACTCTTTTAAAAAAAAAAAGTCTGATGAAGGGTCTCGGCTTGAAACATCACCTCCTGAAAAAACATTTTCTCCAGAGATTCTGCCTGATCCGTTGAGTCGTTCCAGCATTTTGTGTCTCTCTTCGGTATAAACCAGCATCTGCAGTTCTTTCTTACACAAAGTGTCGGAGCAGCTTTGTTCGAGTATTCCATTAATATCCGTTTGCTTTGTAATCGGTGGTGAGATGCCAGCTCCAATCAACAATATTGTCAAATAATTTTTATTAAATTGCATTCAACTTTCCAAATAGCTCCTTCCTTTTTTATTTATTGTGCACTTGTGTGTTCTGTTACTTCACATACATCATCATTGGGTTTAGCTGCTACATTACGTTAATTGTATTCCAATCCCTCATTTAAGACACTGGTTAACATGGGGGCATCTCCCCACCACAGAGCATATCCCTGATCGACACATCCCCAATCTGGGTTCCTTAAGATCAGAGACTGATGCAGTGAGCTCGGGGAAGATTGTAGAGACCAGATCTACACTGCTAAGGCAATTATGTTATATCTTATTTTAGTCACTTTTATCATTTTGTTGCCTGCGGCAATTTCGTTTTCAGAACAAATGTTCCTTTGTGTGAAGATAAACTTACAAACTTAAACCACACTGCAAACCCAGCTCGGTTGGGCTGAGCTGAAAAGGAATTATTTATTTACTCTCTATCATATTCTTGCACCTTTGAAATACGCCTGGGTCTCACACACTTTTGGAAATACACTCATTCCTCGTTATCCACTGTTTGCCATCTACACGGTCCAACGTTTGCTCCCAGGTCCTATCTGAATATTTTTCCAACAAATATATCGACATAAATGCGCCTATTGAGGAACCATTCATTGTATGTTCAAAGATGATGATTAGGTTTCAGACTATTTGTGTCAGGGGCTCCTGCCTTTGTGCTATTCACAGAGAGAGCTGTCTTTCTTCTCACAGTTGCACTTGACATTTTCAAAACTAATCGCCATTTGTAAGTTTCAAATGAAAATGGTTTGATAGCTAATATCATTTTCTTTTAGGTATTTAAATGATTTAATTTGTTTATTAGAGTCATAGAGTCATACAGTGTGGAAAAAGGCCCTTTGGCCCAACTTGCCCACAGTGACCAATGTACCCCATCTACACTAGTCCCACCTGTCCGCGTTTGGCCTACATCCCTCCAAACCTATCTTAACCATGTACCTGTGCAAATGTTTCTTAAATTATGTACGTTAATGTTATCGTATTTGAATGCTCTCAGAACATTATTGGTCTGTTTATTTGTGTACAAGAGAGCACCATGGAGGTAAGTGCAATATTTGTTATCCGTAGGAGGACATTGCCTTCTATCCCTCATGGATAATGAGAACTTGGTGTAAAGTGTGTGCTTTATTTTCATACTGGGCCTCAGAGTAATTGCTAGAAGATTGGAACAATACAAGTTTAATCTTTAGAGGTACAAAGTGCTGGAGTAAGTCAGAGGTGATTCAAGATGGCGGTGGCTGCGGATGGAAGAAAATAACTATGCCTGTAAGCAGGTTGGGATCTCACCTCCCACTCCCTCGAAAATACTCTGGATGCAACAAAATTGGCCGTGGGAGGAGTCCCGGGGGCACAAAGGCTGAATGATGGCTGTGTAAGGCGAGGGGTGATACTTTCATAGGTCGATGTGGCCGGATTGAGGCAATGGCGGAGTGGGCCGCTGGAGGCCCTGCAGCAGCCTGGGGCTTGATTGGATTGGGTGCCACTCCAAGAAGCTGAGCGCACAGATGGATTGCAGCTTGCAGCTGCATGGAGTGGTGGAGGACACCAAAAACATCGTTTGGCCAGGCCAATCCTGCAATGCTGCCAGGACAATGGGTCTTTATGGTCAAGTTAAGACTACATTTTTAACAATTTTAGACTCAAAACATGAAAAATGGTGCTAGAAACATGACGACTCGTGTATACGGTCTCAGTTGCAATCTACTATTACTATACACTTGTATCTAACTGTTCTTATGTATAGTAATATTTTTACTGAACTATATGCAAAAAAGGAATTTCACTGCACCTCAGTACATGTGACAATAAAGTACCTTTGAACTATTGGTTCTGGCAGTATCGTTGGAAAACATAGATAGGTGATGTTTCAGTTTGAGACCCTTCAGACTTTAATCTTTAAGTTAGGGAAGACAAATGAGCCAAAATAATCGCTGTCCAAGGTACATAGTGGTACTTATGTTTGCACTGCATAGTATTCTAGGCCCACTGTCTCGAGAACACATTAATATTCTGGCCAGTCGATTTACATTGGTCTCAGGAGTGCAGTAGGATGCCGAATATGAGGTTCATTATGAATAATTGCTTATTCTTGTTTCAAGGTCCAATGGATGGTCCAACTGAGACGTGAAAAGGATTAAGGAAATTGAAAAGATGGAAACCATTTCCTCGGGTGGATAAATCCAGAGAAAAGGGGCACAATTTTTGCTTGGAGAAGATCCCAGTCAACACCTCTTCACGTGAAGGTGAGTGGGAATTACAGTGAACCAGATGCACCTGGTTAACCTTCTACTATCTTGTTTATAAATAAAAAGTGAAAGTCAGAAACCAACCACCAAGCCCAACAGATTCATGCTGAATCTCTTACCTCTCTTTCCCACTCCTCTTTGTCCAACCCTCCGTTATAGTGTTCCATTTGCATCTTCCACATGTATTTATCTGAATGATAATACTTAATTGAACTGCATGCAAAAAAAGAATTTCACGAAAAAGTCTGTGCTTGTGAAAATAAAGAACCATTGAACGGTAGCGCAGCGGTAGAGTTGCTGCTTTACAGCGAATGCATCGCCGGAGACTCAGGTTCGATCCTGACTACGGGCGCCGTCTGTACGGAGTTTGTATGTTCTCCCCATGACCTGCGTGGGTTTTCTCCGAGATCTTCGGTTTCCTCCCACACTCCAAAGACGTACAGGTATGTAGGTTAATTGACTGGGTAAATGTAAAAATTGTCCCTAGTGGGTGTAGGATAGTGTTAGTGTGCGGGGATCGCTGGGCGGCGCGGACTCGGTGGGCCGAAAAGGCCTGTTTCCGCGCTGTATCTGAAATATGAAATTTTTAAAAATAAAAAAATCCTCTGGGTCAGAGAATTCCAGAGATTATGCACCTTGATGTGTTGGTGTACATACACTCAAGATAGACACAAAATGCTGGAGTAACTCAGCGGGACAGGCAGCATTTCTGGATAGAAGGAATGGGTGACGTTTCGGGTCGAGACCCTTCTTGGCTTTGGAACAAGATGGGAAGATGAGGTTCAGATAAAGTTCAGCCACAATGTAATAGAACAGTGGAAGAGATTCGAAATGTTAAAAGGTGACTGGTCTTGCTGTGCCCCAGGTGAGGGGTAGTCACAGAGTTCATGGTCAAACAAGGAAAAAGGATTTGCTTTGATGCAGTTCCCAGTTCTGTTGAAACCACTCTTCACATTACCCTGAGGGCAGGACGCTGATAATAAGAGAATTTCCTGTCTCAATCTCTTCTCAATCCTGGAACAATCCTTACCCCTTGAAGCTAGTGCTCAAAACAGACAGAAATTTTGAAATTCACCATTTGTGGAGAAACTTCACAAAACAAGTTATAGATGGAACACCGCCAAAAGTCTCATTGCCAATTCCATGTCTTGGCACCCATGCCTGTCCCCGCTCACCCTCTCCTGAGTGTTCATTGGCACCAGAGTCGTTAATAGATCCTGGAGACACAAGAGACTGTAGTTGGTGAAATCCTGATCGACAGACCACTAGTTGAGAAAACTCAGTGGGTTGAGCAACATTCATGGAAGGAAAATAAATTGTCAATGTTTCCGATTGAGACCTTGCATTAGGACTAAGAGTGGAGAGGGAAGGGAGCCAGTATAAGTAAGAGAGTTGGGAGGGGTGAGACAGGGGCTAGTGGGTTGTTGGTGGATTGAGGAGGGGTGAAAATTGACGGGCAGATGGTGTCGGGGAGGGATAGGGAAGGGTGGAGTTGGGAGACTCGCCACCTACAACCCACTCAGGCTGACAAGGAGGTTAAAAGGCAAACTGGTGGAGGAACTCTGCGTGCCAGACATCATCTGCGGAGGGAGGTAAAGGGACCGTTGGTGTTTTGCGTCTCGACCCAAAATGTCAGCTATCCCCCTTCCTCCACAGATGCTGTCTCAACGGTTAGAGGGATAGAAGTCAAATGCAGGCAAATGGGACAAGCTTAGCTGGGCATCTTGGTCAGCATGGGTGAGTTGGGCAGATGGGTTTGTTCCTGTGCTGAATGACTCCATAAATGCTTAATTCTCCCAGCAGTTTGTTTTTTGTTCCGAATTCCCAGCAACTGTGTCTCTCTTGTCTCCATTCCGACAAAGAAGTGAGAGATGGGGGAGTGATTGTATTTTAAAGGAAAATGTGTAATCTGATTCTTGCCAGCTGCACGAACATTTAGATGTACTAGGCTATCCAACCTTCCAGCCGCAGTGAAATGAGATACTTATTAACTAATTTACGTCTGGCTTCTACCATTTATTTGGAAGCATGGCTGACTAGTTTCTCAATGGTTCACAAGTTATAGGAGTAGAATTAGGCCATTCGGCTCATCGAGTCTACTCCGCCATTCAATCATGGCTGATCACTGTCTCCTAATCCCATTTTCCTGCCTCCTCCATATAATCCTTGACACCCGTTCTTATCAAGAATTTGTCCATCTCTGCCCTAAAAATATCCACTGACTTGGCCTCCACGGCCTTCTGTGGCAATGAGTTCCAGACTAAGAGTCAGGGGAGAGGATGCTGTACATTCTTACTGTACCGGCTTCTCAAGAGTAGTTCAATAGCTCCAGATCACTGAGATGCCCTGAACTACTATAAAAGGCCACATTCTATTCTTTATTATTTTAATGGCACATCGCTGGAGTTCAAAAAAGCAGACTGGAATGTTGCAATAAATCTAGCCTCCAGTAATTTTGCATTGGAGGCCGTTCCAGCGATACTTCTTGTGCCAATCCTTTGTTACGGATTCCACAATAATAGCGGGTCTGTTATTTGTGAAGTTTCACGGGATCTGGTTAGCTTGAGGCTACAATTGTCACAGCAGCAACTTCGGAAACGTGCGTTTGTAAGCTGATGTTTTTGGTTTTGATTAAAATCCATTGAAGGTAAGTCTGCCATAGCATGGCAATGGGTCCAATTCACAATGTCATTCATCTTGCACCACAGTGATTATGAAGAAACAGAAACTCGTGTGCCAAGAACATAGTTCAGGAATGGGTCAGGAATGAACCACATAAAGCATCAGTGCCCTGCACCATTCAATGAGACTAGGTACGATGCAGTTGATGTAATCCATTTTCCTACCCAAACCCCACATCTTCTGATTCCCCAAGTATCCCAACATCTCTTGATGGCTATCTTGAATATTACCCAAACTTTAATAATCTAGTGTTCTGGAGTAGGGTATTCTAATGTGTCTAGATTAGAATATGATCTCTGGATGATCTCAGCCTTAAATGGACAACTCCTTATCTGTCCTGGGGATACAACCTCTTATCATCAAACTTGTCAATCCCTGGCAAAGATCTAATTTATTCTTTTCACCTTCAGTGAATATTGGCCAATCTTGTTCTATTTCTCTTTGAAAGGCAACCCACACATCCCAGGAATCAACTTAGTGATACTTGATGGCACATTTTGCAGGCAGGTATACCATACTTTAGGCTTGGAGACTGAAGATGCATGTGAAACCACAGGAGTGGACTCCCAATTGTCCTACAAATTTATAGCAAGATCGCCAAACATTTGCAGTCCATCCCTCTTGAAATAAGGGCCAGCATCTCATTTGCCTTCCTAATTGCTTGCTCTACTTCCATGTTTACTCACCAATTTAAAGATCCACTAACAAATATCAACATAGAAATGTTTCCTCCCCACTAAAGGGAGAATCTAGAACAGGGGGATATAGTCACAATATCGGGGGCAGCCATTTAAAACTAAGGTGTACCGAGGCGAGGGTGGCAAATTTTTGGGATTCTCTGTCAGAGAGATGTGGCGGCCGAATCGTTGGGGATACTTGAGGAAGTAAGTTATTTTTTGAAAATTCAATTAAGTGACTACTATCGGGAACTGGCATAAAAGAGGAGATGAGGCTTAGATGAGGAGATCAGCCATGAACATATTGAATGGCACAGGTCCCTATGTTTCATCTGAGTTACTCCAGCTCCAAAGACGTACAGGTATGTAGGTTAATTGGCTGGGTAAATGTAAAAATTGTCCCTAGTGGGTGTAGGATAGTGTTAATGTACGGGGATCACTGGGCGGCACGGACTTGGAGGGCCGAAAAGGCCTGTTTCCGGCTGTATATATATGATATGATATGATATGATATGATATGCCTATCTTTGGACACGCTGAGTTACTGCAGCTTTTTGTGTCTATCTTCGGTTTAAACCAGCATCTGCAGTTGCTTCCTGCACCAATGTTTTAACTCGTACATAAATGCACTAAGACCCTTGTTAACACCACACACATGCTTAAAATGCGTAGTGTCTTCTTACTGTTTT
Source organism: Rhinoraja longicauda (assembly GCF_053455715.1). Lineage (NCBI taxonomy): Eukaryota > Metazoa > Chordata > Chondrichthyes > Rajiformes > Arhynchobatidae > Rhinoraja > Rhinoraja longicauda. The sequence continues at coordinate 11,947,036 of NC_135962.1, forward strand.
CCGGTGAAATCGGTTCATCAATCACTGAACCGATCACTTAACAGCTGTGTTAATAGATGATCAAATTCCAGATTTAGTTTAGTTTAAAGGTACAGCATGGAACTAGGTTCTTCAGTCCAACAACTCCACGCTGACCAATGATCACCCGTACACTAGTTCTACCCTACACACTAGCCAATTTACAGAAGCCAATTAACCTACAGACCTGCATGTCTTTGGTATATGGTGAAAAAAGCGGAGCACCCAGAAGAAACTCACGCAGTCACAGGGAGAACGTACAAACTCCATACAGACAGCACCCAGAGACAGGATTGAATCTGGGTCTCTGGCGCTGTAATGCATCACCTCTACCAATGCGCCACTGTGCTGCCCTTCCAGTTCTCAAAGGAGAACTAACCACCCATGTTTATAACTCTTGAGGTTTTCTGTCCCTTTGCAAGTACAGTGGTCAATGTCCAGACTCAACATACATTGTTGAATACCTCACTCTAATGGATGTGGTGGAGAGTAGAAGCAAGTAGACCACCCAGTAGACCCCAGTTTCACACCAAGTAGACCACCCAGCAGACCTCAAGTACATTGGGAGAAGGGCAGAGACGAGAGAGCGTGGTCTCAGGTCTGAAATATAGTTGAATGGTCTCACTTGTCTGGTCTGGTTTGGTGCTCTATGCCTTGGTCACCACCTCACAATACAGTACTGCACACCTAGGCGTGCCCTATACATTTCCCAGCTCACACACACTGTATTCCATCGGTTATGAATAAGATGTTGGTTACGGCTAAAGCCTTCAGCGCTGCCTTGCAAGACAAGATATACGGGAACAAAATAAAAAATGCTGGAAACACTCAGCAGGCCAGGCAGTTTCTGTGGAAAGAGAAAGAGCTAATGTCTCATGAAAGGTCTTCGACTGGAAACATCTGTTTATTTTTCCACTGATGTTACCCGACCTGCTAGTGTTTACAATATTTGATTTTTTGGATTTCTAGGACCTGTAGTTTTTTTTAATTTTCTGGTGTCAGTGAATCTGTTCTAGCTCAGCTAAGTGGGTGAGCTACTTCATAGTACCACCTGGATCACTGGGGGCTACATGTTGTACCAATTGTGGGCTGAAGTGAGGGTTATCATTGACCGTAGATAGACATAAAATGCTGGATTAACTCAGCGGGACAGGCAGCATCTCTGGATAGAAGGAATGGGTGACGTTTCGGGTTGAGACCCTTCTTCAGACCGTGACTGTGATTTTTGGCTTTCTGCCTTTCAGAGTCCTCTTTCCTCGTCCTGTTGAATGTCTCCCAATATTAGTAGGTTTAGTTTGGTTTAAATACAGTGCGGAAACAAGCCCGCCGACCAGCAATCCCCGCTCATTAACACTATCCGACACACACTAGGGACAATTTTTACATTTACCAAGCCAATTAACCTACAAACCTGTACGTCTTTGGAATGTTGGAGGAAACCGAAGACCTCAGAGAAAACCCACACAGGTCACGGGGAGAACGTACAAACTCCGTACGACAGCACCCGTAGTCGGGATCGAACCCGGGTCTCCGGTGCTGCAAGCACTATAAGGCAGCAACTCTACCACTGCACCACTGTGTCTTGTAGGTTCCTCTATTATGTGTGACTTCCTCTTGGTATTTAAATTCAGGACATTGGGATTGCTGGAAAGGCCAGTACTTATTGATGTTCTTGCTTGTCCTTAAACTGTTTGGTTCGCAAGCCCATATGAGAGAGTCTGATAGGTCTGGAGTCCAATGTATGTGAGGCATATTGGTATCGGTTTATTATTGTCACAGATGCAGTGAAAAATGTTGTTTAGCATGCTATCCAGATCAATCACCCATATGTGACCAGAATCAAACCATGCACAAGCACAACAGCTAGTGCAAAAAGAGAAAGGAAACAGAGTGAAGAATATAGTGTTACAGCTACAGAGCAAGCACAGATAAAACAAGTGCAAGGGCTGCAGTGAGGTAGGCTGGAAGATTGGGGAAAAAAACATCCTTGGCTTATGAGAGGTTTGATAACAGAGGGGAAGAAGTTGGTCTTGAATCTGGTGGCATCTACTTTCAAGCTTTTGTATCTTCTGCCTGATGGGGAAGTGGAAAAGAGTGAAAGACTGGAGTGTGAGTGTTCCTTCATTATGTTGGCTGTTTTCCTGAGGCAGTGTAAAGTATACATGGAGTCAGTGGGGGAGGCTGATTTTCTAATGGACTTGGCTGCATTCACAACTCTCTGCAACTTCTTGCAGTCGTGGACAGAACATTTGCCAAACTAAGCTGTGATGCATCCCGATAGAGCATTCTACGGCACATCTGTAGAAAGTGGTAAGATACATGCTGGACTTCTTTAATCTTCTGAGAAAGTCGAGGTGCTGGTGTGCTTTCTTAGCTGTGTTCCAGGAGCATTTGATGCGGCCTATATGTGATACCAGACATATTAAGCTCTCAAATAAGACCTTGCAAGCCAAGAAACGGACCACCCAACGAAGGTAATAGAGGCTCATTTTCTCGTAAATTGCAATGTGTTAAGTATTTGGACACTGTTACAGCCTTGTTTCCTTTGTGTGACCCACACCATTTACGATTCAGATATGTGCCAGATTTTCAGTACAGTGGTTGAAAGAATTTGGGATGGTGATTGACACCATTTGTGCCCACTTTATTATTGTACACAATAGCACGCCATCACATGGAAGGGCCAGTGGAAAGGCAAGCCATCCTGAGACTTGTGTGACCCGCACACCAAAGTGGGTTTTAAAAGGGACCTGCAATGAAATAAAATTTCCTCGGCCTTTTCTTCCTACCAAAGTGAACCACCTCCAGGCTTCCCGCATTCTTTTCCATTGACCCTTTTCCTGCCCACTCCGTCGACCCGTCCAGATCCCTTTGTGGTCTCCTTGAACCGTCCTCACGGCTCAGCTTCGTGGCATCCCGCAAACCTGCTTACTTAACACTCTGTCTTTTCAAACAAGCATTAATACAAGTTGAGAACAGTTGACTGGCCACAACTAATCCCTGAGGCACGCCACTCACCAGCCAATCTGAAAAAGAGCCATTCATTCCTTCGTGCTGCCTAAAATCAGTGCCCTGTCTGTGCAAATATGTCATCCCTTTAAACCCATGAGGCCATTTTATGTAGCAACCTTTTGTGATGTACTTCACTGAACAAAATTGCTTAGCACAGGGACAACATATATTCAAAGAGCATTTGATTGTCCCGTCTCACAGTAGAGGCTTTCAACTTGCAAAAAAAATCAAATGACACAAATATATCATTCATAATAATTCAATGGAATGCTGACGGAAGTGAGATGACTGCTTTTTCTTTCCTTGCTTTCCCATTTCCTTACCTTTTTTCTGATTTCATGATCTTATTTCACCTTCTTAGAGGCAGGCACAAACACAGCATGAAACAGCTATGCTCTCTCATCACCTTGTGGCATTGCGGTTGTCAGTGTGTATAAAGAAAGAAAGACTTTCTTTGCTAGATACAGGGAACTGCAGATGCTGCTTTACAACAAATAACGCAAGGTGCTGGAGTAATACAGGGGATTGGGCAGCATCTCCGGAGAACATGGATTGGTGACGCTTCATGTCGGGACCCTTCTTCGGACTGATGGTGATGCGGGGTGGGGGAGAAAGAAGGCGGAGGTGGGGGTAGGACAAAGCTTGGTGGGTGGTAGGTGGAGAAACAAGGAACTACAAATGCTGTTTTTCAAAAAGTGACAGTGAAGATTGCCCAGTATGAGATACAGTCAAACACGAAATTAAAGGAGAATTCCAGTCTCCAAAAGCTATGAAAGATGCGATGTTAAAGCAACCGTTCCCATTCTGAATTCTTGCATTAGTTGTCATATAGTCAGAGTTTCCAGTCAGGAGTTCCTATCAATTGCTCTAAGTAGCAGGAGGATTTGCAGGTCAGTGACATTTTTTTTTTAAACTGCAGATATGGGAAATTTAAAATAAAGACAGAAAATGCCCAGCATCAGTCAGGCTGCATCTGTGGGAAGAGAAACAGAGTTAATGCAAAACATATATTCATAAATGGTGGTTTTTCTGGTCCAGAGTTCGATGGTTCAATTGTGCTTTATTGCCATATGTGTGAAGACAATGAGTTTCTTAATCGTCACCAGACTTGGCGCCATTTCCAAAGTCCGGTCCGCGCTAGGTCTTCTGGAGCGGTGCCAGATCCAGGCGAGCCCCAGGCTTCTGCAGGGCTTCCACTGTCACCTTCATCTGGATGGCTCAGCTTACCAAAGTCCCTCTCCTGGCCCGGCCACCTTTGTGCCCCGGGGGCATCTCCGGTAGCTGACCTTGAGGGTACAGAAGGTACGACCTCAGTTCACTTTCTCACCAGCCTTGCTCGGCAGCTCCCTCCTCTTCAGTTTTCCGGCCTTCGGGGGACGAGCAGGGGCCGGGCTTGGTGGCTTCCTCCCTACAGGCCGCAGCCCGCCGTGTCTTTCTGCGTTCAACTGTCCATCCTGCCGGATCCCGGTTCTGTGGAGGGTGAGCCAGGCCTGCTGTTGGGTACGGTCACGGTTCACAGGATCCTACAGGGCAACTCTCTGGGAGTTGCAGCAAAACGTGCGCTGCAAAGGGGGAGAATCCTGGCCCAGAGTTTCTGCAAATTAGTGAGAGTTTCCTGTATCGAGATGCTGCGAAACTCTTCCATAATGTAATGGCAGAGCATCCACTTCAGCCAATCGGTCTGAAAAAGGTCCTGACCCGAACTGTTGCCTATCCATTCCATTCCCTCCACAGACGCTGCCTGACCCACTGAATTCCCTCAACACTTTGTGTTTTGCTCAACATTCCAACATCCAGCTAGTTAGATATAGCTCTTAGGGCTAACGGTATCAAGGGTTTTGGGGAGAAAGCAGAAAGGGGGTACTAGTTTTGGATGATCAGCCATGATCATATTGTATAAGAAAATAACTGCAGGTGCTGGTACAAATCGAAGGTATTTATTCACAAAATGCTGGAGTAACTCAGCAGGTCAGGCAGCATCTCGGGAGAGAAGGAATGGGTGACGTTTCGGGTCGAGACCCTTCTTCAGACTGACCCGAAATGTTGCCTATCCATTCCATTCCCTCATGATGATCATATGATCATATCATATTGAATGGCTGTGCTGATCATATGATCATATTGAATGGCTGTGCTGGCTCAAAGGGCCAAATGGCCTTCACCTACACATATTTTCTATGTTTCTATCTGCAATCTCTTGTGAGACTTGGAAAGTTTGGCATTACTCCCAAACATGCAGCACAGAAGGGAGAGTATGCACGCCATGTTACACGGGATGTGGAACGTGAGGGAATTGTTTCCTCTCTGGGTTTACAGTGAAGCATACAATGCAAAGGAAGGTTTGCAAATCTAGTTATTGTGAAACACGCAATATGTAGGTATCATTTTCAACCTCAGTCACCACAAAGGTTGTAAAATTATCTGGAAGTTTCCACTCTGGAGTCATATTGCAACGTCCAACACTAATTTAGATTTTCCACTTTGGAATGGTTAGAGACTTCCTGGAAGCCATGCGGGCTGATGGAAGATTTGCTGACTGCGGTTACAATGAAACAGATAGTACACAGGGAATCAACAGAAAACCCCAGATGAAGTCTGAAATAAAACCTGAAAACACTGGAAAAACTCAGCAGGTAAGGCACATCTGTGAAGATCAACATTTCAGGTTGGCCCTTCATCAGAACTGGAACGAGAGATGAAAGCAAGTTAGCCCAGGTAGCAGGGAAAAAGAGCATGTTTCCTGTTGAGAGTTACAGAGAGAAGTACAACATAAGGAAAACATCTAGTTTAGTTTAGTTTAGTTTAGTTTAGTTTAGATCGACACCAAATGCTGGCGTAACTCAGCGGGACAGGCAGCATCTCTGAAGGGAAGGAATGGGTGACTTTTCGGGTGGACCCTTCTTCAGACTGAGGGTCATGGGAGAGGGAGTCTAGAAATATGGAGGAGTAAGGTGTGAAAATTACAGCTCAAAGCATACACTTGGAAAGTACCACTTTTTTTATTGGGTGATGTTGAAGGGATAAAACCACAACTTAAAATGAATAAATATCAGAAAGAATTTATAAAAATTGCATTAGCAGTAGCCAAAAAATCTATCGCAGTCACTTGGAAAATTCTTTCTGATATTTATTCATTTTAAGTTGTGGTTTTATCCCTTCAACATCACCCAATAAAAAAAGTCTTGGGCTATGTGGGAGTTGTATTCCAATAATCTGTTCCAAAAAACCTCTTAAATTTGTCCAAAAAGGTTGAATTTTTGAACAGGACCAAGTAGAATGAAAAAAAGTACCAATTTCTTGATTGCACCGAAAACATTGGTCAGATAAGTTTGGGTTCATTCTCTTTAATTTTTGTAGTGTCATATATAATTGGTGTAAAAAATTATATTGTACTAATCTAAATCGAACATTTATTGTATTTTTCATACTGTCAAGGCATAATTTTGACCAATTTGTTCCATCAATATTAATATTCGAATCCGTTTCCCATCTTCGCCTTGATATAATAATAATAATAATAATACATTTTATTTATATAGCGCTTTTCATATACTCAAAGACGCTTTACAGAGATTTTGAGAACATAGGGAAATTAATAAATAGATAAATAAGTAAATAAATAAATGAACAGAGAAAGGAGACAGTAGGTGAGGTGACCTTCAGTGGTTGAAGGCAGTGCTGAACAGGTGATGGATTCCTTGTTTAAGTGTCTTTTTTTGGATTAAATTATACATAATAGAGATAAAAAATTTAATTTGTCCTTTTTGAATTAGGTTTTCAATTTCCATAGGTTTCGGAAGTAACATTGTTTGACCCAGTTTATCTCTTAAATAAGCTCTTAATTGAAAGTAACAAAAAAGAGTATTATTTGATATTTGGTATTTATTTTTCAGTTGTTCAAATGACATCAATATACCTTTTTCAAAACAATCTCCTATATATCTAATCCCTTTTTGATACCATCTATATAAAAGCTGATTGTCCATTGTAAAAGGTATCAGTCCGTTTTGAATCAGAGGGGTCCTTGCTAATAAGGATTTCTTAGTTTCATCCTCAAAGTTTACCTTATTCCATAATCCGATCAGGTGTTTTAATAATGGAGATTCTTTCAGTCCCCGTATCAATTTAGGTTCCCATTTATATATAAAGTCTTCTGGTATATTTTCTCCTATTTTATCTAATTCTATTCTCGTCCATGCCGGTTTTTCTTCTTCAAAAAGAGATGCAATAAATCTAAGTTGATTTGCTTTATAATAATTCTTAAAATTTGGAAGTTGTAATCCTCCTGAATCAAATTTCCATGTCAATTTTTCCAACGATATTCTTGACATCTTACCTTTCCAAAGAAATTTCCGCACACATTTATTTAACTCTTGAAAAAGCTTCTGCGGTACTTGTATTGGTATTGTTTGAAATAAATATTGTAATTTTGGAAATATATTCATTTTTACAACATTAACTCTTCCTATTAATGTTATTGGTAACGTCATCCATTTATCAAGGTCTTCTTGAATTTTTTTTAGTAATAATAAATAATTTAATTCATATAAATTCCTCATATCATTATCAATTCTTATACCTAGATACTTTATACCAATTAATGGCCATCTAAATTGGGTTACTAATCGACATTGAGTATAGTCTCCGAGCTCAAAGCATACATTGATAAGGAAGTGTAGAATGGTTCATTGTTGGCTGAGGAGAAGGTGACAAGGAGGCATGCAATCAGTGATCTTGATTTACAGGGCGGACTGGTCCAGCTGCCTGGTGCACTCGCAATGCCTGGAAGATTGTGGTGCAAAGCTGTTTCTATTGGCTATAAACGTGGGCTTCAAAACCAAAGAGAGCATACAGCTCTACTGAAGATTGAGGGTGTTTATTACCGTGATAAAACCGACTTTTACCTGGGCAAGAGATGTGCCTAAGTCTACAAGGCAAAGACCATCACTGTCACCCCTGGTGGTAAATCAAATAAAACTCGTGTCATTCGGGGTAAAGTGACTCGTTCTCATGATAATATTGGCATGCTCCATGCCAAGTTCAAAAGTAACCTGTCTGTGAAGGCTCGGGCATAGGATTCGAGTGATGCTGTACCCATCAAGAGCTTAACGTAAAGGTGTACATAAATTGAAAATAAATAGTAAATTGGTATAAATAAATAAATAAATAAACAAACAGACGGGTGGATAAATAGATAAATAGATAAATAGATAAATAGATAAATAGATAAATAGATAAATAGATAAATAAATAAATAAATAAATAGATAAATAAATAAATAGACAGATAAATAAATAAATAAACAAATAGATAAATAAATAGATAGATAGATAGATAGATAGATAGATAAATAAATATGGAGATAAGCAGATAAATGACCAGAAAGATAAATAAATAAATAGAGAAACGAACGAATAAATAAATTAATTAATAAGTGAGTGAATAAATGGATAAATAAATAAATAGATAAAATTACTGCCATACATAAATACAATCCCAGATTAAGTACAGAATGCATAGAAACAGCTCCATGATACCATAGCAGGTTTGGTGACATTTTCAGTCTCAGCTACTGATGGCCATAAAGGTCCATTGCGGAGGTCGTCTTGATCTGGATCGTCCAGCGAACCGTCGTCCCTCTCCTTGCCCAGCCAGTGTTCAGCCTTTGTGTCCCGGAGCCGACTTTAAGGGCGGTGTTGTGGTATTAGGCTAGGTGGCAGTCTCTTCGAGTCATAGGATCATACAGTGACTTAGACCAACTTGCCCACATCAGCCAACATGTCCCAGCTTCCCAGCATTTGGTCCATATCCCTCCAAACCTGTCCTATCCATGTACCAGTCTAACTGCTCCTTGAATGTTGGGATAGTCCCAGCCTCAACTACCTCCTCTGGCAGCTTGTTCCATACACCCACCATCCTTTGTGTGAGAAAGTTACCCCTATGAAATCTTTTCCCCTTCACCTTGAACCTATGTCCTCTGGTCCTCGATTCCCCTACTCTGGGCAAGAGGCTCTGTGCATCTAGTCTTAACTTGATGCTGCTGACTGCCACATTCCAGGGTGCAGGGGAACGTGCTGAGGGACACACTGAAGCTCGGTGCAGTCAATGCAATAGCCCCGTGGGGAAGGATCACAGTCTAGCACAATGCCACCCATGCAGCAAGGGGCTGGTCCCTGTGTCGCAGTCTCTTAAACGGGTCACAAATGCATTGGATAAGGAGTGACACAGATGCATGGTAACAGAATGTTCATAAGTTATAGGAACAGAATGAGGCCATTCGGCTCATCTAGTCTGCTCCACCATTCAATCATGGCTGATCTTTCTTTCCCTCTCAACCCCGTTCTCCTGCCTTCCTCCCATAAACTTGATACCCATACAAATCAAGAATCTATCAATCACCACCTTAAAAATATCAAATTGCTTGGCCTCCACAGCCTTCTGTAGTAAGAAATTCCTCCTCGTCTCCTTTATAAAGGTATGTTCTTTTATTCTGAGGCCACGGCCTCCAGTCCTAGACTTTCACTCATGGCAACATCCTTTCCACATCCACTCTGTTTTTAAATGTTTGACCATTAATATTTGTGCTGCAAGAGTCACAGAGCAGCCATAACTAAAGCATGGAGTGCAACAATTGATGTGTTGCACACCATGTAATCGATTTAGCCGTCAATTTTTTCCTTCATTTGCTGGCTGTGTTTGACCTTGACCAATGTCAGGGAAGTAAAATGGCCGTGTCCACAGCTAAATCAACTGGCTTCGGCAAATGCCCCTTCCACACCTGCAGCAAATGTTGGCTGGAAGGAATGGGGCCATCAGCTAATACAGGCCTAGCATCCGCATAGACCTGCAGAATATGCACAGGGAGGAAATCACCCTGTTGTGACTCTTCTTTCACCCGTGGTTCAACATGCGCCATCTCGTGCTTTCAGCTGAATTGTTCCAGCTTTGATGCCACAAATAGTGCAAGCTTCTTGTTGTGATGGTAAGATCTTGACCAGTGAGATTACAAGGAAATGGCAGAGTAAAAGACTTAACAGGTAACGATATATATGGTCATTAACCTCAAGGTGCAGTGTTGTCTTCATCATGTTTTGAAGAGCACTAAGGCAGCCAAGTACGTAATAGTGATTCAAAAAAGACACAAAATGCTGTGGTAACTCAGCAAGTCGGGTAGCATCTCTGGAGAACATGGATAGGAGACAGGATCAGGGTCAGGACCCTTCTTCAGACATTATGGGGGGAATAGAAATATGGAAGAGAGGAATGGCAGGACAAATCCTGGCATGTAATAGGTGGATACAGGTGAGAGGGAGGATAGGCAGATTGTGGACATAGAACAGAAACGAAAAGACAGAAGGTGTGAGACAAATGGATTGAAGAGTGGTGAATTGTGAAGTTAAAGGAAGGAATGTAGGTGGAAGGTGAGGGGAGAAACAGGTGCAAGTCCAGGTGGGGCACAGGGGAGGGGGGTTTAGGGGGCAATAAATCATCTTGCGGGTGCTTTCAACCATGTAGTGAGAGCAACATCAATACGATCAGGTGCTGAACCCTATCTGCTTCCTTCTTTGCTAGAAAGGAGTGTGTGCATTTCTGCCTTGTGTCGTAGTGACGGGTAGATAGCTTGGCATCTTTCAAATAGTTTACCATCAGAGCAGCATTGGCTATGTCTGTAGATACCGGAGTTGTATCAGGTGGGTGTAAATTTCCAATGCTAATGTTCCTTCAAAATGGTACACATGGCAGACTGCAAGTCAGGTCAAGTTTATTTGTCACATACACATGCAAGATGTGCAGTGAAATGAAAGGTCACCCACAGTCCAGCAATAGAGCAATAAAAATCAGTCTGAAGAAGGATCTCGACCCGAAACGTCACCCATTCCTTCTCTCCTGAGATGCTGCCTGACCTGCTGAGTTACTCCAGCATTTTGTGAATAAATACCTTCGATTTGTACCAGCATCTGCAGTTATTTTCTTATAATAAAAATAAGTAATTTCCCACACAATCACAACCAACACAAAACAAAACAAAAAAAGAAACATCCATCACTGACAATCAAATGCAACTGACCTGGATGGGTGAGGGGAGAAGAGGGAATGATCACGCAGTGAAAATGGTCCTTGATTATTTTGGCTACTTTTCCAGGACAGTGTGAAATGTATATGACGTCAATTGAGAGGAGGCGGGTTTGTGTGAAGGACTGGGCTACATCCATAACCTTTAGCAATTGTGGGCCAGGCTGTTGCCAACCCAAGCTGTGCTGCATCCCGACAGAGTGCTTGTCATGATGCAGCGACAGAACTTGATTAGAGTCCTTGGAGATGTGGCGAACTTCTTTAGCCTTCTGAGGAAGTAGAGATGTTGGTGTGCTTTCTTGTATTGCACCATTTCAGTACTAACACAGTACAATAAACTACTAAATTCACATTGATTTTTATTATTTTGTGAACATTGGATGTGTTCAGGTTGAAATCGGGAATTACAGTACCAGTCGAGGGTGAAGATTGGTTACCATTGGCCATAAGGTGTCAGGATGTGGTATTATTGTCCCAGTTATTGCTTCGTTACCTTAGTGTGGACCCAATGCTGTAGACCAACAGAAGGCACAAAGTGCTGGAGTAACTCAGAGCGTTAGGCAGCATTCCTGGAGAACATGGATAGGTGGCATTTAAGGTTGGGACTCTTCTTCAGACTGATTGTAGGAGGGGGGAGAAAGCTGGAAGAGAGGTGGGGCAGGCAAGTGATAGGTGAGTACAGGTGGGGGGGGGGGGGGGGAGGGTGTGGGGGGGGGGGGGGGGGGGAGGTGTTGCTTGACAGATTGTTGGACAAAGACCAGAGATGAAAAGAAAAGAAGTGTGAGATAAGGAGATAATGGTGGAAATGATGTGAAATGTGAAGCCAGAGGAAGTGGGTGGGGAAAGGGAAAGGGAGAAATGGGTGTGCATCCGGATGGGACACAGGGCAGAGAAGGGGAAAGAGGGGCAGAAATGTTGTAGGTGGTTACCTAAAATTGGAGAATTCAACGTTCATACCGTCGGGTTGTAAGGTCATGAATCTCCAGGCTGTGTGGTGCATCCTTGCAGTTTATGGAGGGATTCTATCATTGCCATGTGCAGGTATGCTCTTTTTCTGCCTCCACCATGCATGCTCCTCCCATCTTTTTCTCCTCGTGCTCCTTCCAGATAATTGAGCAGTCAAGTGTGCAGATTGAAACTCTAACTGAAGAGTATGGCAGGGCACTCATTCGCCTGTCCAGGCACAGAAATCTCGTTGAAGACTCTGATGCCTCCCTTCAAAAATCTCTCGATTAGCCCTCTGGTGTAATGGACGCAGATGAGAAGAGAGGAGGGAATAGCCCTGACCTCTCAAGATCCATTGGTCTGAGAGGCATGATAGCCAAAATATGGCCCACTGCGAATAAATGTGCATTATGAACTCCCCAGAGGAATAGAAAATCAAAAGGGCTGCAGATGCTGCAAATCTAAAACCTAAACAGAAAATGCTGTTAAAGCTCAGTAGGTCATCTTGCATCCGAGGGAAGAAAAACAGAGTCAACATTTCAGGTGGAAGAGCCTTCATCGGAACTTAGTCAGAGTTGCCCCAGAGGAATGCTGTGGATCAAGGAAATGTCATCACTTTTGCTGGGCATTCAGGAGGGGGTGGCTTTTTGTGTATATATATTGAGCCAGGATCTCAGTGATGTGATCTACCACTCCCTGAATCTTTGGAAATGGGTTGTAGATTATTGGCACAAGACAAAAGTGACAAACATGAACTGTTCCGATCTGCATTTTAAACTGCCCCAAAACTTGATGGAGGCAAAATCTTAAATAAGTTCAAAAAGGGACTAGGTTGAAAGAAAATGTCTGAACACGTGGAATACACTGGAATTTTCAAGGATGAGAGGGGATCTGATCGAAACGTATAAGATTATTAAGGGGTTGGACACGTTAGAGGCAGGAAACATGTTCTCAATGTTGGGGGAGTCCAGAACAAGGGGCCACAGTTTAAGAATAAGGGGTAGGCCATTTAGAACTGAGATGAAAAAAAACTTTTTCAGTCAGAGAGTTGTGAATCTGTGGAATTCTCTGCCTCAGAAGGAAGTGGAGGCCAATTCTCTGGATGCTTTCAAGAGAGAGCTAGATCGAGCTCTTAAGGATAGCGGAGTCAGGGGGTATGAGGAGAAGGCAGGAACGGGGTACTGATTGAGAATGATCAGCCATGATCACATTGAATGGCGGTGCTGGCTCGAAGGGCCGAATGGCCTCCTCCTGCACCTATTGTCTATTGTCTATTGTGGGGAGAGTATATGACATTGGGACTTGTTTGATAGATGTTTTAAAGAGCCATAACAGGCTGAATGTTCAGCTTCTATGCTGCATTTTTCTGTGACTATATGATTCTCCCTTCAGACTAGCCACTGTCCTTTTCATACGGGAGGCAGAAGAAACTGCAGATGCTTGAATCTTGATCAAAACACAAAGTGCTGGAGGAGATTTAGTGGATTGGGCAACATCTGTGAAGTGAATTAAGAAAGGTTTGGACCCAGAAACATTGCTGTCCATTCACTCCATAGATGCTGTCTCACCCACTGAGTTCCTCCTGCACTTTGCATTTTCTTTTTGATACTGATATCAATCAGTAATCTCACACTGGGCAGTCTCCCTTTATATTGATATTGACATTTATCAGTAACATTGAGGGCGCACAGACCAATGTGCTTTTTGAACTGTCTGCTAAAGTAGCATCACATTTGTCTGTTGGGAAATAATGTGTCCACACATGAGGAATGGGATACCATTGGCTCAGGGATTTAAAGGGGTAATCACCTAATTCAGGATCAGCTTGGCTACAGCCTCATGGGTAATATATCCTCGGTACTGCACCACCGGGTGCGCTATTCCCATAACAGAGGTGGTCTCACCTTGTTTCCATAAGAGGTGATTGTGAGGCAGTGAATTACCAGAAAACGCTCACCATAGGAAATCCACCATAAAACCCACCCCTCTCTCCCCCATCCACCAGTTCACCCCTCTTCACCTCTATGCACCTAATGGTGCCAGTTCTCCCCCTCCCCCTCTGCTTTATACTGGCTTGACTAGAAACATCGACTGTCCATTTCCTTCCACAGATGCTGAGATCCTCCAGCAGTTTGTTTTTTTTGCTTGAAATTGCTCCAGCATTTCATTGAGCAGACCACTGATTTTTATCAATGTCAACAATGATCCCAAAACACTCCCTTGTGGCATGATGATGCAGTGAGTAATGGTGCTGCCTTGCAGCATCCGTGATCCAGGTTCAATCTTGATCTTAAGTGCTGTGTGTGTGTGTGTGTGTGTGTGTGTGTGTGTGTGTGTGTGTGTGTGTGTGTATGTGAGCATGTGCGTGTGTGTGTGTCTGCGTGTGTGCTTGTGTGTGTGTGTGTGTGTGTGTATGTGAGCGTATGCGTTTGCATGTGTGAATGTGTGTGGGTATGCGTGTGTGTGCTTGTGGGTGTGCGTGGGTGTGTGTGTGCGCGCTTGTGTGTGTGTGTGTGTGTGTGTGTGTGTGGGTTTGTTTGTGTTTATGTTTGTGCATGTGCGTGTGTGTGTGCATGTGCGTGTGCGTGTCCAGTGGGTACATTCTCTCTTTGACGATGCGGGTTTCCTCTGAGTGCTCTGGTTTCTTCGCATGTCCCAAAAATGTATAGATGCTTAACTGTGGTAAATTAGCCCTTGGTGGAGATTGAAAGCAAAAGGAAGCAAGGGGGGAGGTTATGAGAGAGAATGGGATACAGGGGAATAAGGAGAGAAGACAGAAGGCTGTGGAGGTCAAGCCAATGGATATTCTTCAGGCAGAGATAGATAGATTCTTGATTAGAACGGGTGTTAGTGGTTATGGGGAGAAGGCAGGAGAATGGGGTTAAACATAGACAAATAGGTGCAGGACAAATTTGGCCCTTCGAGCCAGCAGGGAGGGAGAGATTGTAGCCATGACTGAATGGCGGAGTAGATTCGATGGACCAAATGGCCTAATTCTGCCCCTATCACATGAATTTATGAACTTATGAAATGGGAATGAATGCAATTCCTCTCTTGGGAGCTGGGCTGGAGCCAATGGGCTGAATGGTCTCTCTCTCTAGTTATGAGATACAGTATTTAAACCACTACTTCCAATTCATTCTCCATCTGTGCCTCCCTAATCTTATGGGCTGCAATATTACTAGTAAGTCTGTTATTCTTTAACTATTTTATCAGATGCCTTACATAGACAATATCACGTACCGCCTCACCCACCCTCTTTACATCAATCCTGTGTTACGCGAAAATAATTTGTAACAACCTATGTTACCTTCAATTGATCGATCAGCTTAGATGTTTCAAAAAAATGCTTCAGTCCAGAGACCCGGGTTCGAGCCTGACCACGGGGGCTGTCTGTACGGAATTTGTACGTTCTCCATGTTACCGCGTGGGCTTTCTCTGGGTGCTCTGGTTTCCTCCCACACTCCACGTACTCTGACTACTGTAGGTTAGGTTAATTAGTTTCGTAAAAATAAACTTGTAAAATTGTCCCTGGTGTGTGAGGCAGTGCCAGTATACGGGGTGAACACTGGCCGAAAGGGTCTGTTTCCGCGTTGTATCTCTAAAGTCTAAAGTCAGGTGCTCAGCGCCAGTTTAAAGAGGAGACGCAGGGAGAGCAAGTTTATTTTTAAAGTTCAGTTTAAAGGGAGAGTATTTCCTCAAATTGGCGTCTTGGGAAGTGCGTCGAGCCGGGCTTTCAATGTGCTCTTACACACTGGCATCAGTAGTCAGAGCCAGACTGGGAGCTGAAGACAAGTGTTACATCAAGCAGACAGTGTATCCAGCCAGGTATCTAGGTAGGTCGGACTAATCGGACAGTGGTGCAGTACTATTCACGCACACAGCCCCGTCTGCCCGCTACCCACTTGTCACATCCACCTCGCTTCCCCAGTGTACCCGCCAATCTCAGACCAATCTCAAGTTCGATTTCCAAGTGACTGTGTCTGGTTTCGCCTCTACTCCAGACAGGCAGAGTAGACACTCTCTGTCTACTCTGTCAAGACGTTGGGTACATTTGTTCCTCCATTGCCACAGTGACGACAATGCAATACATTGGTTGCCTTTCAAAACGCGCTCAGACTTACCGAGGTCGCGATAGCAAGTACACGATTGCAAATGGGTTCACGATAGCTTGTGGTGCAGGGTGCATCGCCGGGCGAGAGAGGAAGGCGCTTTGTTTGAATATGACTGTTTAATTGACTTGGTATGAGGGTGCAACAGCAACACACAACACAGCCAGGATCTGTTCCTTCGGTACTTCATTGAAGGCAGAGTGGTGTGTGTGTGTGTGTGTGAGTGTGTGTGTGTGTGTGTGTGTGTGTGTGTGTGAGAGTGTGTGTGTGTGTGTGTGTGTGAGTGTGTGTGAGAGAGTGTGAGTGTGTGTGAGTGTGTGTGTGTGTGTGAGAGTGTGTGAGTGTGTGTGAGTGTGTGTGTGAGTGAGTGTGAGTGTGTGTGTGTGAGAGTGTGTGTGTGAGTGTGTGTGTGTGTGTGTGTGAGTGTGTGAGAGAGAGTGTGTGTGTATGTGTGTGTGTGAGAGTGTGTGTGTGAGTGTGAGTGTGTGAGTGTGTGAGTGTGTGTGCGTGAGCTGCACAAACGCGCTCCGCAGTTTCAGTACAAGAGGGTCATTGGTATAAGTGCTGAATTCACATCCAATGTCTGTCAAAAGTTTGGGCTGAGTAAGATGACGAATCACTGCAGCTCTGATTGAGAGAGGGTTTTTTTTTCTTCCCTTTGGCCAGATTGAATTAAAGCAGGGCATACGATTTCGCTTTGGAAAAGGAGTGGAGCTCCGCCAGTGACAACAGTACCAGGCGACGCTCCGTTGGAGCAGAGCAGCCAACATCCAGCCCCGAGTTAGAAGGCAGGGCGAGTACCGGACTGAAGGCGAGCGGGTACACTCTGGCGAAGGCATGGGCTCATCGCCGGGGGCAATCCGTCCCCGTCTCCTCTTGCCTTACCTGCTCCTTTTGCTGGGTAAGTCCACAGCATTGGCCCGCGGCGGGTCGGGGAAAGGACGGGGCTGGAATGGCAGGGCACGGGAAAGAAGTATTTTGTGGTGGACTCAGTGAAATGCGGTGGGATTTTATGCGTTGGTCAGTCTGGATTGCTTTTGTAAGGACAGTGAGGCGGGATGATGGGATCATTGTGAATAGGGTCCCATGGAGGAGCCACTAGGCGAGGGTTATATAGAATGGGCAGCGGGATCGATTAAAAAATGATGGAATTATATGCTGGGTAATTTTGATGGGAAGTTCTGTAACGTCAGTGTGGTTGGAGTTGTATGGTGGGGTCAGAGAGGAGAAGGGGTGTTGATGGGGTGAGTGTGGAGGGACCTTATGGTAAAGGCAGGGATATGGGTTTTATGGTGGTGTCAGTATGTGGGTGCTTTGTGAATGGGATCTGTTTTGGTGTGATTTTTTCTCGTGTGTAATCAACAGATTGTTAGATATAGGTCTTAGGGCTAACGGAATCAAGGGATATGGGGATAAAGCAGGAACCGGGTACTGATCTTGGATGATCAGCCATGATCATATTGAATGGCGGTGCTGGCTCGAAGGGCCGAATGGCACCTATTTTTTATGTTTCAATGGTGGGAGTCAGGATGGTGTCAGTGTGGCGGGTACACCATAATGTGCTTCTCTGTGTGTGGTCAACGTGATGGGATTTCATGATGGTGTCAGTGTGGCGGATGGTTGTTCAGTCAGCCCAATGGGCTCAGTTTGGTAGGAATTTAGGGTCAGTGTGTTGGGGGGTCAGTGTGTTGGGGTCAGTGTGTTGGGGGTCAGTGTGTTGGGGGGTCAGTGTGTTGGGGTCAGTGTGTTGGGGGTCAGTGTGTTGGGGTCAGTGTGTTGGGGGGGTCAGTGTGTTGGGGGGGTCAGTGTGTTGGGGGATCAGTGTTGGGGGGTCAGTGTGTTGGGGTCAGTGTGTTGGGGGGTCAGTGTGTTGGGGGTCAGTGTGTTGGGGGTCAGTGTGTTGGGGTCGGTGTTGGGGGTTCAGTGTGTTGGGGGGTCAGTGTGTTGGAGTCAGTGTGTTGGGAGGGTCAGTGTGTTGGGGGTCAGTGTGTTGGGGTCAGTGTGTTGGGGGGGGTCAGTGTGTTGGGGGTCAGTGTGTTGGGGTCAGTGTGTTGGGGGGTCAGTGTTTTGGGGGTCAGTGTGTTGGGGGTCAGTGTGTTGGGGGTCAGTGTGTTGGGGTCAGTGTGTTGGGGGGGTCAGTGTGTTGGGGGGGTCAGTGTGTTGGGGGGGTCAGTGTGTTGGGGGGTCAGTGTGTTGGGGGGTCAGTGTGTTGGGGGGTCAGTGTGTTGGGGGGTCAGTGTGTTGGGGTCAGTGTGTTGGGGGGGTCAGTGTGTTGGGGTCAGTGTGTTGGGGTCAGGGTGTTGGGGGGTCAGTGTGTTGGGGGGTCAGTGTGTTGGGGGGGTCAGTGTGTTGGGGGGGTCAGTGTGTTGGGGGGGTCAGTGTGTTGGGGTCAGGGTGTTGGGGGGTCAGTGTGTTGGGGTCAGTGTGTTGGTGGTGTCAGTGTGTTGGGTCAGTGTGTTGGGGTCAGGGTGTTGGGGGGTCAGTGTGTTGGGGTCAGTGTGTTGGGGGGGGTCAGTGTGTTGGGGGGGTCAGTGTGTTGGGGGGGTCAGTGTGTTGGGGGGGTCAGTGTGTTGGGGTCAGTGTGTTGGTGGTGTCAGTGTGTTGGGTCAGTGTGTTGGGGTCAGGGTGTTGGGGGGTCAGTGTGTTGGGGTCAGTGTGTTGGGGGGGTCAGTGTGTTGGGGGGGTCAGTGTGTTGGGGGGGTCAGTGTGTTGGGGGGGGTCAGTGTGTTGGGGTCAGTGTGTTGGTGGTGTCAGTGTGTTGGGGTCAGGGTGTTGGGGGGTCAGTGTGTTGGGGTCAGTGTGTTGGGGGGGTCAGTGTGTTGGGGGGGGTCAGTTTGTTGGGGTCAGTGTGTTGGGGTCAGTGTTGGGGTCAGTGTGTTGGGGGGGTCAGTGTTGGGGGGTCAGTGTGTTGGGGTCAGGGTGTTGTGGGTCAGTGTGTTGGGGTCAGGGTGTTGTGGGGTCAGTGTGTTGGGGTCAGTGTGTTGGGGGGTCAGTGTGTTGGGGGTCAGTGTGTTGGGGGTCAGTGTGTTGGGGTCAGTGTGTTGGGGGGGTCAGTGTGTTGGGGGGGGTCAGTGTGTTGGGGGGGTCAGTGTGTTGGGGGGTCAGTGTGTTGGGGGGTCAGTGTGTTGGGGGGTCAGTGTGTTGGGGGGTCAGTGTGTTGGGGTCAGTGTGTTGGGGGGGGTCAGTGTGTTGGGGTCAGTGTGTTGGGGTCAGGGTGTTGGGGGGTCAGTGTGTTGGGGGGTCAGTGTGTTGGGGGGTCAGTGTGTTGGGGGGTCAGTGTGTTGGGGGGGTCAGTGTGTTGGGGTCAGGGTGTTGGGGGGTCAGTGTGTTGGGGTCAGTGTGTTGGTGGTGTCAGTGTGTTGGGTCAGTGTG
Organism: Rhinoraja longicauda; assembly: GCF_053455715.1. Lineage (NCBI taxonomy): Eukaryota > Metazoa > Chordata > Chondrichthyes > Rajiformes > Arhynchobatidae > Rhinoraja > Rhinoraja longicauda. The sequence continues at coordinate 11,966,568 of NC_135962.1, forward strand.
TTGGGGTCAGGGTGTTGGGGGGTCAGTGTGTTGGGGGGGTCAGTGTGTTGGGGGGGTCAGTGTGTTGGGGGGGTCAGTGTGTTGGGGGGGTCAGTGTGTTGGGGGGGTCAGTGTGTTGGGGTCAGTGTGTTGGTGGTGTCAGTGTGTTGGGTCAGTGTGTTGGGGTCAGGGTGTTGGGGGGTCAGTGTGTTGGGGTCAGTGTGTTGGGGGGGTCAGTGTGTTGGGGGGGTCAGTGTGTTGGGGGGGTCAGTGTGTTGGGGGGGTCAGTGTGTTGGGGTCAGTGTGTTGGTGGTGTCAGTGTGTTGGGGTCAGGGTGTTGGGGGGTCAGTGTGTTGGGGTCAGTGTGTTGGGGGGGTCAGTGTGTTGGGGGGGTCAGTTTGTTGGGGTCAGTGTGTTGGGGTCAGTGTTGGGGTCAGTGTGTTGGGGGGGTCAGTGTTGGGGGGTCAGTGTGTTGGGGTCAGGGTGTTGTGGGTCAGTGTGTTGGGGTCAGGGTGTTGTGGGGTCAGTGTGTTGGGGTCAGTGTATTGGGGTCAGTGTGTTGGGGGGTCAGTGTGTTGGGGGGTCAGTGTGTTGGGGGGTCAGTGTGTTGGGGTCAGTATTGGGATCAGTGTGTTGGGGCTAGTGTGTCGGGGTCAGTGTAATGGGGTCTGGGTTTGGGCTTTGTACTGGGCTCAATGTGTTGAGTTTTATATTGGTTTTGTTATGGCAGAATTTTCTAATGGTGTCGATGTAGTGAAATTTCTGCTGGGGTCAGTGTGGATGGTCCTATATCATGGTGGTTTTTACGGTTTTTATCATGGGATGAGAGGGACTCTGGACTCTGCATGCTGAACACTCATAGATTTCGGGATATAGTCAGACTGATGATGTTTTAGGGGGTCGGTGCTTTGATGGTGTTACGATGAGGAGAATGTGGCTGAGGTTTATAGCTCTAGTTTGGTGAGTTTTGTTGGGTCAGCATCGTGGGCTTTATGTCAGGGTCTTTGTGGTGGTGTCAATGTGATTGATTTCATGGTGGATTCAATGAGATGGGAGCATTAAGGTTGGGTTAGGGCAGAAAATGTTATGTTGTTGAGTGGAAACCTAAATAGTGGAGTTGGAATGGTGTGGCTTTATGATATAATTATCATAGGTTTCAGTTTGACTGTGGGGTCAATGTGTTGGATCTTGATAGTGGAATCACTGCTGGGTTACATGTTTAGATCAGTGAGAAGGTGTTTGGATGGGGTTTGTTTCTAGCACTTAATGGTAAGTTCAGAGTGATGGGTTTCTATGTTGGATTAAGTCTTGTTGAGATCTTTGGATGAGTTTCTGTATCAAGTTTCAGAGTGGCTTCAACATGGTGAGTTTTATAACGGGACTCACTTAGTGAGCTCCGTAGTGGGGGTCAATGTTAAGGGTGCTACAGTCTGCTTTATTGTGAGTCTATGGTGTGTTTGGTGCTGAGGTGATTTAGTGGGGCTTTATGATGGTGTCACTGTCATGTTTTCAATGTTGGGGTCACTGGAGTGGGTTTGACGAGGCGATCAGTGTAGAGGGTTTTATTGTGGACTTGGTGCGGTGCGGATTCTGTGCTGAGGTTAGTGCATGTTAAAATGGTGGACTCAGTGGGATAGGATTTTCTGGTACAGTCAGTGTGATTCAATGGAGGGATCAGTGCGATGGATTCCATATCAGGGTCATTGTGATGGGTGTTCGCGGACAAGGTCTGCATTATGTGTTCTATTGTGGCGATCATTCTGATAAGTTAGATCATGGGCTCGAAGTTGTGCATCTTAGGGTGTGGATGATCACAGTGAAAGCCATGATCACAGTGAAAGGCGGTGCTGGCTCGAAGGGCCGAATGGCCCACTCCTGCACCTATTGTCTATTGTTTAGGCGGATGGAACGTTTGGCACGTTTCTTCTCTGGGGATCAGTTGGTAATGGTTTGACAATGGGGTTGTTGTGGTGGGTTTTAAGATGCTGGGTTGTACTTTGCAATCGCTATGTTAGATTTCGTGGTGTGGTCAGGTTATAAGTCGTTTGATGAAGACAGTGTTGTTGGGTTGGTGTAGGGCTAAATAGGGAGATGGTTAGATTGGAAGTTTTACTGTTGAATCCATGATGGGACCTGTATGTTGCTGTCAGTGTGGAGTTCTTAACACTGAGGGGAATGTAGTGGGTTTTATGAAGGACTCCATGTGATTGGGTTTCATGGTGGGGCATTATGTATTTATGGTGTGTGGTGATACCTATAGTTTGCCAATGTGCTGTGATGTATGTAACAAGGTCAGTGTGGGTGGTTTTATTATTTTGGTCAAGATATTGTTCAGAGTTCACTGGAAGTGTCGGTATGATATGGATTCTGGATTTGTGAACAAATGGTGTTGGTTCATGTGAATTGGACAGGCAAACATTCAGTGCCACGCGATAGAACTTGCCGTGTGTTAGTTGCGTTTCAGGTGGGAGCATCTTTTTGCCTCTGATTCTGAAAGCTGTATATCGAAGAACACTCCAGTAAGTTCAGCACAAAATAAAAAGACTGACAATCCAGTGCAGTGTAAGGGATGCTTCAGTAGTGCTGACGTAATATTCAACCAAGGCCCTATCTATGGGGGGCTAAACTGTGGTATTTAAAGAACAATGTATTTAGTGTTACATTCTGCCAATATTTATTCCTCAAACAGATCACCAAAAACACATTAGTTTTGTCACTTCTTTTTTATGTGAGCTTACTCTACGTGCATTTGCTGAAGACGTTTACAGCATTACCATACTGTAGATATTACATAACTAAGGTACTCTGATAGCTCTAATGTGCTTCGGGGGAGTCCTGAAAAGAAATATGCAGTTTGTAACAATTCTTCTTCTCATACGTCATGCTTGGGCAATATTTGACATATGGTGCAGCAGGTAAAATGTGTAGGAAGGAATTGCAGATGCTGGTTTACATTGAAGATAGACACAAAATGCTGGAGTATCTCCGTGGGACAGGCAGCATCTCTGGAGAGAAAGAAGTCTGAAGAAAGGTCTCGACCCGAAACGTCATCCATTCCTTCTCTCCATAGATGCTGCCTGTCCCGCTGAGTTACTCCAGCATTTTGTGTCTATCTTTGGTGTAGCAGGTTGATGTTTGATGAAGGGGATGTAATGGCGTGTGCATTGGGGGATTGTTTCTGCAGGACATACGTGTGATGGCCAAGACTGCTGAGTGGTGTTGTGGCCAGGGAGAGTGCAAACGTTAATCTGAGGCAAATGCTGAGAACTGCAGCTGCAGTACAAGAATCCTTGCCATGATGTTCAATTTTAGAATAATTGCTGCATTAGTGGAGGCCATACTTCAAAGTGAAATGAAAGTACAAACTGGGCACTGAGCCACATTGATTTGGACAGGTGCATGTTCTTTAGTGAATTGGAATGCCTCAAGTGTGCTTCTTAATGTGAAGCCAGAGGCTTTCTCATGGGACAACTGCCGTTTGATTAAGAACTTTCCCTTCAGAGGCTTTTCATTGCTAAATGATTTCACCCCCAATATTTCTCAGAACCTTGTTTCCTACATTTGGATTTTCTTTCTGCATTTATGTTCCTTTTGACACTGAGTGGTCGCTGAGTCGGGCAGACCAGCAGGGACTCACCTGTTGGGGTTGTGCTTTCCCTCACCCAGAGCAACAGTCAGCTCCCAATTCCGCTCCCTGTCCCCTTCTGTTTAGTTTAGAGATACAGTGCGGAAACAGGCCCTTGGGTCCACCAAGTACGCACAGACCATCGATCCCCACACATTAACACAAGCCTACACACTATGGACAATTTTTACCAGAGCCAATTAACCTACAAGCCTGCACGTCTTTGGAGTGTGGGAGGAAACCGGAGCACCCGGAGAAAACCCATGTACGTGGTCACGGGGAGAACGTACAAACTCCGTGCAGACAGCACCTGTAGTCAGGTTGGAACCTGGGTCGCTGGCGCTGTAAGGCAGCAACTCTACCGCTGCGCCACCGTGCCGCCCTGAAGATGTCAGCATGGTATATGGAGGGTTTTAGGCTGGAGCTGATGAAAGAATTGGTCGACAACCCCAGGCAGAGCAGGTGAAACAAGAATGGCAGCTTGGGTAGGACATCACAGGAAGGTGGAGCCCTGAGGTGGAGGGGGGCAGCTTTAGAAAAAGTAGTAACTTTGCTCCTATTTTCACTTAAAAAAGCTAATTTCCATATCTGACATTTGTTTACCAGAAGTGCTGTTGTGCAGGAAGGAATTTCTCAATGAAGCTTCTTTAATGTCACATGGTCTTCATGAATAATCTTCTGGCAAACTTTTATACACCACTTACTGGATTATAAACACATTGCACAACAAGAACTTTGAGGCACTATCATTTATGTGTCACAGTAATAACAACAATTTGCATACATGTATCGACTTTTTGAAGCAATAAGATATCCCAGGCATTCCTTAGGAACACTGTGAGGTAAAAATTGGTCTTGAGATATTAGGGTTTAAGGAGTGGGGGAGTTATGGTGATCATTCCAGGGTTTAAGGGTCACGTGGCTGAAGGTTAGAGTACCACTGGCTAGTTGGCTTCATAGAGTCATAGACGTATCCAGCATAGAGACATGCCTTGTGACCCAACTGATCCATGTTGACCAACTTACTTTCCTGAGCTAGTCCCATTTAGCTCATATCCCTCTAAACACTTCCTATGCATGTACTATCTAAATGTCTTTTAAACATTGCAATTATACCTGCCACCACCACATCATCTAGCATCTTGTTCCACATACCCTCCACCATCTATATGAGAAAGTTGCCCCTCACATCCCCTCTAAAATTTTACATAAAAATCTATTTATTTACATAACATTTACATAAAAGAGATACATTCTATATCTTAAAGAGAAATTTTATAATACGGCAATGAGTTCAGAGACAACATGGTGTTTATTACACATAAGTTTGAAAAAAGGCACAGGGCAATTTAATTGTGCACTTTAGTTTTCCTGCCTTTAAACTCTGTTCTCCTCCATGTTTCCCGGGGATAGGGAAGGCTGGGACTCCAGGCACTGCCTCCCTGGCTGAAGCTTAGAATACCACTGGTTAGTTGGCTTCATAGAGTCACGGAGTCATTGACTTATCCAGCATGGAGACAAGCCTTTTGACCCAACTCATCCATGTTGACCAAGTTGCTTACCTGAGCTAGTCCCCTTGAGGTCATATCCCTCTAAACATTTTCTATCCATGTGCTATCTAAATGTCTTTTAAACATTGCAATTGTACCCGCCACCATCACACCATCTAGCAGCTTGTTCCACATACCCTGCACCGTCTGCATAAAATAAGTTGCCCCTCACGTCTCCTTTAAAAATTTCCACATTCATCTTAAAGCTATGATCATTAATTTTAGATTCCCCCACTCTGGGAAAAAGACAATGCCCATTCAGTTCAGGTTGAGCTGCTATATTCTACTCGGATCAGGTCACCACAGAATGGGAAATGCATGGAGTTGGGTGCTGAGGGGATTGACCAGGTAAGAAACCCTGTCTATTCCAGAAATCAGCCTTGTAATCATTTTCTGCCTTAAGGAAGGAGACCAATACTTTATACCAGATGTGACCTCACCTGTGTGCTACAGAAATGGAGCATAACCTCCACACTTCTGAATTCTTTCCCCGAGCAATAACAATAACATTCTGTTAGCTTTCCTAATTACTTGCTTTAGCATCACACCATCTTTTGTGAATCTTGCACAAGGACACCCAGAGTCCTCTGCATTTCAGAGCCCTGCAATATTTCTCCACTAAGTTTGGTTTGGGTTTGGTTTATTATTATTAACACGTGTACTTATATTGAAGATTCTGTTTGCATGCTATCCAGTCAAGTTATTAAATAGGAAAAAAAACTGCAGATACTAGTTTAAATCGAAGGAGGCCACAAAATGCTGGAGTAACTCAGCGGGTCAGGCAGCATCTCTGGAGAGAAGGAATGGGTGACGTCTGAAGAAGGGTCGACCTGAAACGTCACCCATTCCTTCTCTCCTGAGATGCTGCCTGACCCGCTGAGTTACTCCAGCATTTTGTGTCTACCAAGTCATTATATACATGAGTACAATCAAGCCACACACATTCAACAGGTAGTGCAAAGAGAAATATACCAGAGTACAGAAAATAGCGTTACAGAGTTACAGCGTTGCAGTTACAGAGAAAGTGCAGATTAAAAAAAGTGCAATGAGCTTGGTTGGGTGATTGGGACTACACCATCAGCTTGTGAGAGGACAATTTTCAGCAGTCTGATAACAGCAAGATAATAGCTGTTCCTGAGTCTGCTGGTGTGTACTTTCAAGCTTTGCTATCTTCTGCCTGATGAGAGAGGGAGAAGAGGGAATGACCAGGTGTAAATAATCCTTGATCATGTTGGGTGTAGATGGAGTCGATTGGGGCTGTGGGTGGTTTGTAGTGATGGACTGGGCTACATACACACCCCTGCAATTTATTACTGTTCTTAGGCAGAGAAGTTTCTAAACCAAGCTGTGATGCATCCCGATAGAATGTTTTCTATGGTGCATCTGCAGAAGTTGGTAAGATTCATAGAAGACAAGTTGAACTTTCTTAGTCTTCTGAGGAAGTAGAGATGTTGGCGTGCTTTCTTGGCCATAGCTTCAATGTGGTTGGTCCAGGACAGATTGTTGGTGATATTTGTGCTTGGAACTTGAAGCCCTTGATCATCTCACCTTCGGCACCATCGATGCTGACTGGGGCATGTACACTCTACCCTGTTTCTTGAAGCTCCTTTGTCTTGCTGACACTGAGGGAAAGGTTGTTGTCCTGATATCACATTACTGAGCTCTCTATCACATTCCTGTACATCATCTCATAACAGCTCAACTAAGCGGGCCACCTGACACATTGTCTATGCTTTTATTATTTTACAACTACTATTAAGAAAAAAATTGAGTGTAAATAAAAATAATGGGAGCAAATTTTTAATTTACAAAGGATACCGTTATTTGGCTAGAAAAACACTATACCAGCAGCTCAAGGCCCAGGCGGGAGACTGCTCTGCCCGCTACTCCACAGAATCTCTTGCCTTAGTTGGCCATGTGAGGCAGCAGCAGCAGCAGATGTACATGTTGAGCAACAGCACCTCATATTTCGCTTGGGCAACCAACACCCCAATGGTATGAATATTGACTTCTCTAACTTCAAGTAACCCATGCTTTCACTCTCTCTCCATCCCTCCCCCCTTCCCAGTTCTCCGACTAGTCTGACTTACATTTTATCTCTGTTTGCTTTGTTGTCACCTTCTCCAAGCAAACAATGATCTATTCTACATTTTCCTTTAACCTCATTTCTTTTGATGTCTCCTTTTCACATAATTTACCCTTCCTTATCTCTGTGTCTTCCTCTCCCCTGACTCAGTCTGAAGAACAGTCTCGACTCGACATGTCACCCATTCCTCCTATCCAGAGATGCTGCCTGTCCCGCTGAGTTACTCCAGCATTTTGTGTCTATCTTCGGTATAAACCAGCATCTGCTGTTGCGTCCTACACACAGCAGCAGATGCAGATGTGCCTTTGAAATGGTCGAGGCAGTAAGTCTGGGAAACCTATCTGAGACGTCACTTCAGGACAGATGAAGCTGCTGCAGCAGAGAATGGTGAATTCCAAGATTAGTAACGCAAGTGGTTACTATAGTCAAGTCAAGTCAAGTCAAGTCAATTTTATTTGTATAGCACATTTAAAAACAACCCACGTTGACCAAAGTGCTGTACATTTGATTAGGTTCCAATAGAAAAAAAATGAAAAACATACAGTAGCATGCAAACAGTTCACAGCGCCTCCTCAATGAGCCTCAAACGCTAGGGAGTAGAAATATGTTTTGAGCCTGGACTTAAAGGAGTCGATGGAGGGGGCAGTTCTGATGGGGAGAGGGATGCTGTTCCACAGTCTAGGAGCTGCAACCGCAAAAGCGCGGTCACCCCTGAGTTTAAGCCTAGACCGCGGGATAGTGAATAGCCCCAAGTCGGCCGATCTGAGGGACCTGGAGTTAGAGAGGGGGGTTAGAAGATTTTTGATGTAGGGGGGGGAGTGTCCATTTAGGGCTTTATACGTGAATAGGAGGAGCTTGAAGTTGATTCTGTACCGTACAGGGAGCCAGTGGAGAGAGGCCAGAATCGGGGTGATGTGGTCCCTTTTACGGGTACCCGTCAGGAGTCTCGCTGCGGCGTTTTGGACCAGTTGCAGGCGGGACAGGGAAGATTGGCTGATCCCAGTGTATAGGGAGTTGCAGTAGTCTAGGCGGGAGGAAATGAAAGCGTGAATGATTTTTTCTGTGTCGTCGAATTGGAGGAAAGGTTTGATTTTAGCTATGGTTCGAAGTTGGAAGAAGCTGGCTTTTACCACAGCGTTGACTTGCTTATCAAATTTTAATGCAGAGTCAAATATCATGCCGAGGTTTTTGACATGCGGTGTGACTAGGCAGGATAGGCTTCCAAGACTGCCTGTTATCAATTTGATGGAGTCGGGGGGGGGGGGGGGGGGGGCGAATAGGATGACCTCAGACTTGCTCTCATTTAATTGGAGGAAGTTCTGTGCCATCCAACATTTTATGTCCTCAAGGCAGTGTAAGAGGCTGTTTAAATTTGACTGGTTGTTGGGTTTCAGGGGGAGGTAAAGCTGAGTGTCATCGGCATAGCAGTGGAAAGAAATGCCGTGCCTTTGAATGATTTGGCCAAGGGGGAGCATGTATAGAGAGAAGAGAATGGGGCCTAGGATGGAGCCTTGTGGAACTCCGCAGGAGAGGCTAGCTGGAGCAGAGGAATAACTGCCTATGTTGATGGCGAAACTCCTATCTTTGAGGTACGAAGCGAACCAGCTCAGGGCAGTGCCATCAATGCCAACCGCGTACCGGAGACGGTCAATAAGGATGGTGTGGTCCACTGTATCGAACGCTGCGCTGAGGTCGAGAAGGAGCAGGATTGCACAGTCGCCGGTGTCGATGGCGAGAAGCAGGTCGTTGTGTACCTTCAACAAGGCAGATTCTGTGCTGTGGTGGGCTCTGAAACCTGTAGGATGAAGTCCCCACCATCTCAGGTACACCTTGATTGGTTATATTATAACAGACCTATATCCCAACTCAAAGGTAGATGCATATATAGAAACATAGAAAAATAGGTGCATGAGAAGGCCATTTGGCCCTTCAAGCCAGCACCGCCATTCAATATGATCATGGCTGATCATTTAAAATCAGTTCCCTCTTCCTGCTTTTTCCCCTTATCCCTTGATTCCTTTAGCCCCAATTTCTAAATCCAACTCTCTCTTGATAACATTCAGTGAATTGGCCTCCACTGCCTTCTATGGCAGAGAATTCCACAGATTCATAACTCTCTGGGTGAAGAAGTTTTTCCTCATCTCAGTCCTAAATGGCCAACCCCTTATTCTTAAACTGTGATCCCTGGTTCTGGACTCCCCCAACATCGGGAACATGTTTCCTGCATCTAGCTTGTCCAATCCTTTAAGAATGTTATATGTTTCTATAAGATCCCCTCTCATCCTTCTAAATTCCAGTGAATACAAGCCCAGTCGACCCATTCTTTCATCATATGTTATATTACCCTCCATAACCTTACCTAATAAAAATCTATTTAACTGCCCTCTGGAACTACCCATACACCGAGCTCTTGAGGAGCCTCAACAACTTCAGTGATGTGTGTTTAAAGGGCGGTTCGGTGGCGCCGCAGTGGAGTTCCTGCCTTACAGCACCAGAGACCCAGCTTCGATCCTGGCCTCGGGTGCTGCCTGTACAGAGTTTGTACATTCTCCCCATGACCGCGTGCGTGCTCTGGTTTCCTCCCAGATTCCAAAGACGTGCAGGTTTGTAGGTCAACTGGCTTCTGTAAATTGTCCCTAGTGTGTAGGATAGAACTAGTGTACGGATGATCGCTGGTCTGCGTGGACGGTGGGCCGAAGGGCCTGTTTCCATGCTGTATCTCTTAAAACTAAAACTTTTAGGGGAATGAGCTCCAGTGTCCTGTAGGTGAAGGCCTACATTCAGGCTACATCCATAAACCACCCAAGTCTCCAAGGAAATTCCACCTCCCAACCCCACATCACCCATCCGGATTTCCCTGCAAGAGGGAAGAGTTTCTCCCCATCTTACTACCTCAGGTCCCAGCAGCATTGTAACTATCTCCACTGCTTGCCCTCTATAAACAGGGCATTTGTTTCCGCACAAGGTGGTTCACACAGTCGCAGTTCTTTCCTAATCCGATCTTAATATACAGTTGCATCTGAGGACTGGGAGTCACGTTGCCAAGACCACTGTTTTAGAAAACAAAACTCTATGCCTGTTTAAAGGATTGCCTAATCAAGCAAAATACTTGGTGTTAATTGTCTAAATAACCGTTCAGAAGGATGCAACTACCCAATTTCCCCGTGCCGGCTGTTTAAAGAACTGTCTAATTACTTCCACTCTCTAGCCTTTCAAATTTTTCCTTGCAAGTTGCTTTTTTTTAAAGCCCCTATTAAATCTGTTTCCAGAAACACTTTGTGGAGTACATGCCATATCACAACAGTTTGCTGAATGGAACATAATTCTCCCCTTTCCTCCAGTTCCGTAGGGAGGTAGATATTTTAAGTTCAACATGTAGCGATTTCTATCTGTGCACTGATAACAGCTATAATTATGTAGGCATTTCATTGTTTGCAGTGATTTGAGATGTGTCAAAGTGATAAGGTATTATGTGGGTGCAAGTACGAGGCAGAAATATCTTCTCAACCCACATGTTTTGTGTAATATCATGTGCAGCGAAATAGAGAGGCAGGAAAGCTAACTTTTTCAATGCCAGGCAAGCATAGCACCATGTTCTTCATTGATCAAGAAAGCATTACATGTCACTGGCAACAGCTCCCTCAAAGGCCAGCTAAATTCCCTCCTTCAACATCACTCTCCTCCTTTAGTGGTGCAGCGGTAGGGTTGCTGCCTTACAGCGCCAGAGACCCGGGTTCGATCCTGACAATGAGCGCACTCTGTATGGAGTTTGTACGTTCTCCCAGTGACCACGTGGGTTTTCTCCGGGTGCCCCGGTTTCCTTCCACACTCCAAAGATGTACAGGTTTGTAGGTTAATTGGCTGTGGTAAAATTGGAAATTGTCTTTAGTGTGTAGGATAGTGCTGGTCGGTGCAGACTCGGTGGGCAGGAGGGCCTGTTTCTGCGCTGTATCTTTAAAGTCTAAAGTCTAAATTGAAAATCACAGTAACCCAGAGGAGAGCATCTTAATATCTGCTGCTTTATTTTCTGCCAGATTTTTCTTCTCCTCGGCAGGTTGGTTTAACAACATAATGCTCCCTCAAGTTATGTCAACAGTTTAAATCAAAGATAACAGAGGAGTAAGATAGACCACACGACTCTAAAAACCGTAGTAGGTCATGGGTAAATTTCAGCGCCATTTTAGTAAGCAGATTCTGTGTGCTAGACTGGGCAGTGTTCACAACTCTCTGCGATTTCTTTGTATATAAAATGTTTGCAAACAATTATTTTTGCTCAACTTCTTGGATAAGTTGATAGTTGACATTTATAACTATTTCTTGAAGAGTTGCTGCTTCGTGATCTTTAAACTTTGGATGTTACTGATTGAATATTTGCACTAGAGATCCACTCTGTCTGTATCAGGCCAATTGATCATATTTAATGAACTGTTCTTCTTTGCTTTCTGTGCTAATTTTAATTTCACCTCCATGAGCTGAATCTCTTTTTTTTTTATTTTGAAAAGTCATGGATTAGGCATTTGCAAACGATAGAACTCTACTGTAGCCACAATATAATTGAAAAGACATTTAACTTTATACTTAGAGCCAAGGGAATTTGAATTGATTAGTTAAAAACCCTTGACGGCCTCTAAAATGACCAATGCTGCCTGACGTGTTACAGAAGCATGAATCCAATTCAAATAGACACAGTGGTGGAGTAAATCACCAGGTCAGGCAGCATCTCTGGTGAAAAAGGATGGGTGATGTTTCAGGTTGGGACCCTTCTTCAAACAAGGGGGGGGGGGAAGGTGAAGAGCTGGTATTAATCAGGACCTGATCTTTTCATTGGTTAGCTGATAGTGCAACTCTGTATATCTCACACACAAAATGTTGTAAATCTTACCATGAATGACAGAAATAAAAAGTGTTATCCTTGTTCATGAAGTTCATTTTTGAATGATTTAAAATTGAAGGGGGTTGGTGCAATATACTGCTAACCCACAAATGTGTCCTTATGAGATATTCACATTTGAAAAATCCATAAATCACAAAAAAAAACAAGAAGCTGCCCATGTTATTTGACCAACATATCGGTTGAATTTAAATATGAAATTTTTACAGGTTGTAGGGTAATGGGCAAGGATCGTGTTAATGCATGTAACTAATTTTTCACAAAAATGAGGGTTAGCACTATATTGCACCTCAATTATATGTTAAATTCAAAGCCAAACAATGGTAGCAATGCACATTATTCATGTCTAAAGCTATCACTTCTGTATCAGTGTAGGTATGTACGCATTACATTTTATTACACTAATATAGAATGAAAAGAATGAAAAAAATATCTTGACATGTGTTCATAGTTATTTTATTCACAATATTAGGATTTCTGGAAATAAGTTTGATGTCACTGATTGCGAATGTGTATGGGTAGGGTCTAATGTAATGTGTGTGAGAGAACAGTGATCATGATAGGGAGAACCATGGGCTGAGAAGTGTGTGCATGACTGGTTATTTATATATATATATATATATATATATATATATATATATATATATATATATAGACACAGAGAGAGAGAGATTGAAAGAAAAAGGTTGCTAAACAAATAATTAGAGGAAATCACAAAAAAGAAACTAGAGATATATATAGGAAAATAACTGCAGATGCTGGTACAAATCGAAGGTATCACAAAATGCTGGCGTAACTCAGCAGGTCAGGCTGCATCTGGGAGAGAGGGAATGGGTGACGTTTCGGGTCGAGACCCTTCTTCAGTCTGAAGTGTGTGTATATATATATATCTATATATATATTTTAATAAAGGTCAAATCGCCTTTATGGTGTATGTACATCATGTGAAAAATAAGATGAAGAGAGAAATAGAGCGTTGCATTAAATCAAAGTTGCTTCTGATCCATGAGAAGGAACTTTGAGATCTATTTATCTCTATCTTGCCTCTCACACACACACACATACAAACACACATTCATATATATATATAATCATATATATAATCATATATATAAATCACATATATATATATAATTATATATATTATATATATATATAAAATATATAAAACACATATTCATATATGTTTTTACATATAACATAAGTTAAATTTGTGCAGAGTGTGTGTTTGAGCAATACAAGGGAAACAGCACAAAAGAGGGGGCTGGGGAGGAAGGATGGCAGGGAAATGGGAAGAAACCGTAAGAAATAATAAAATCGGAGATATTAAGCAGGGGGAAAACATTTAAAAGTAAAAATAACAAAAAAATGTGTTGATAGACGAGATATTTTCTGCATTTAATGGTTTCATCACACATACTGTTCTCCTACAACACTGATTACACTGCGAGAGGCATAACGAACGGTTGGTTTTGCTTACTAAAATGGCGGACGTTCCGTTCCTTTGTGTACTACACTTCAGTATACACAATTTCGACAGAGTGGTCCATCTTGCTCCTCTGATATCTTTGGTTTAAATGGTTCTTGGTCACTCACTGTGCAACCAGGTTCCCCCTAACATTGTGTGCAGTTCTGATTGCTGCATTGCAGGAAGCATGTGGAGGCTTTGGAAAGGGTGGAGATAGGTTTCACCAGAATATTGCCTGGACTAGGAAGTACTAGCTATAGGGAGAGGTTGGACCAACTTGAAATGTTGGAAATTGAGGGGTGACCTGATATAAGTAAATTCAATTATGAGAGGCAGAGATAGGGTAGATAGTGAGAGTCTGTATTCCCAGGTTGGAAATGCTAAGCACTGAAGGGTATAATTTAGTATAGTTTAGAGATATAGCGTGGCAATGGGCACTGAGACTGCGCTGACCATCGATCAAACCACTAGTTCCATGTTATCGCAGTTTTGCATCCTACATATTAGCAGCAATTTACAGAAGCCAATTAACTGTAAACCTGCAAACCTATACATCTTTGGAATGTGGGAGGAAACCAGAGCACCCAGAGAAAACCCACAGGGAAAATGTGCAAACTCTGCACAGACAGCACCAGTAGTCAGGATCGACTGGGCTCTCTGGCGCTGTAAGGCAGAAGTCTATCACTGCCCCACTGTGCCACCCGGTAGATTTAAGGTGAGGGGGAGAACGTTTAAAAGAAATTGATGTGCATTTGTTTGAGTGTTGAATCAATCATCTGTAGTTTCTTTTACGTAGTAGATATTTACATAGTTAGCTGCTTAGTAGTGCATACTGGTAGCATAGGTGGTGAGAGCAGGTATTGAGGGGGGTGGCTCTGGGACGCCAGAACTAACTGTTGAGCCTTTCCAAGATATCGTGGGCCTAACCCCACAAAACAGCAGTGAGGGGAGCTGCCCACTTGATAACCCCAATGATGTACTGCCATCAACATGCCTAGTTTTTGTTATCCCAGAGTTTAACTGTGTAAAGGCATTTTAGATTCTCATGTGGCATTGGGATTGGGTTAAACATTTAGTTTGTGCGTTTGTTAACATGTAGATAGCTTATTACCGAACATGAAGTTAGTTATTGTCTAGAGCATAAGTGTGTTTAGCTAGTTTAGATACTATTTTCTTGATTGATTGATTTTCTTGATTGAGCACGTATCCTGGTGTTATAGCATAAGTGTTTTAACAGTAATTAAAGATTACTGCAAGATATTAGATAACCAGCTGGGGGAGTAAAATTTACTGCTTTGAAGACTTGAGTCTGTTTAACTGTTTAAAGAGTTAACTGTTTAACTGTACAACGCTGCATTGTCAACAAAAAGCCTGATTTGTAATTCATCGTTTAAAAAAGCCTAATTTGTGCCAATAGACTTGTTTTGCACCCATGCTTTAACGGGCAATAGCTCAACAGTGCTAAATACATGGTTTGTAAAATAAATATGATCAAAGCGTTCTCATAATCTAAGATAAAGATTATGACATATAAGAGAACTACATGTCCAGAACAATGGAGTACTCAGTGTTCATGCAACATGAAACTATATGGATCTCACTAATTCACGGGAAGATGCTTGGGATTTGCTATGAGGAAGGTGATT
The DNA here is from genome assembly GCF_053455715.1 of Rhinoraja longicauda. Lineage (NCBI taxonomy): Eukaryota > Metazoa > Chordata > Chondrichthyes > Rajiformes > Arhynchobatidae > Rhinoraja > Rhinoraja longicauda. The sequence goes on from NC_135962.1 coordinate 11,981,813, forward strand.
GTATCTGTCATTGTGTAAGATGATTGGGATTTTCCTGTGACAACTTACTGTGTGTTGCCAGTTGGTCCTTCATTGCAGGGTATAGGGTCGTAACCTGGATATATTGCTGTTTGATTGGTTGTGATCTGGTGATCACCCTGCATTTGATGAGCAGTGATCTGGATAACGTGCCATGTCTAATGGATAGTAGTATGTTCTTACTGCGTGTGGTCAGTAGTAACCTGGCGATGCCACTCCGAGTGATGGGCAGTGCCCAGTAGATCTTGCTGCACCACGTGATCAGTGATGTGAGATCTTGCCAAGCTGTGATCAGGAGCAAGCTACAGAGTTGGGAGTGAAAAGGTTGTGTTGTCGGGTGGTGCAAGATGTCGTTTTGGTGATGGAGTGACTGAGTGAGTTGCTCCAGCAGTGCATCTTTCCCATACCCTAACAGGAGAGAGATGAGGAAATCTCTCTTTTCCTGACTTTTTTCCCCAATTACACTCCCATGTTGGACTCCTCATGGGGTCCAGTAGCCAGGTGCAAATCCGGAAACACCACTTCATTCACTCAAAGAGCTGTGAATCTTTGGAATTCACTATCGAAGAGGGCTCAGTCACTGAATATATTCAAGTCAGAAATAAATGGATTTTTGGATATTGGGTTAAGGGACATAGGGTTACATAGTACTGAGTAGAAGACAAACATTGATTTTATCAAATGATGGATCAGGCACAAGGAGCCAAATGGCCTGATGCTGCTTCTGTCCTTAGCTGCTCACATTCTCTTCAATGTATGGGCTTGCCAGCATTTTTTTAAATTGCATCACACCTGCCACAAAACTCCACACCTTGCCTTACAGCAAGATTAGGAAGCAGAGGGAAAGAAGCAAAAGGAATAGTTGATACAGTTCAGCCTTTTGAAAAGAATGAGCTTAGATACAAATGAACTATGGGGTTGACTTATAACACTTTCGTGATAGGAGAGCAGGTGAGCTGATGGAACAAGAAAACCCTAAAGAAGTAATGCTCTAAAATTTGCTACTGACCTCCATGTTAAGTCTGACCTTATGAGTCCCCTGCAGCGTACTTCCTGCAGGGTGCCAATCTGGTCTTCTGTGGTGAGTTGGACCTTATGTGTGTCAGTGCCAGCACACTTCACTCAAGAAGCAGCTGAAAAAACTGTCTCAGCCAGTGAAACCAACTTTCAAAGTTGTGCAGAACATTCAAAATTTAATAACAATAAAAAAATAAAAGTACATATAAAACAATACGTGGTGCACTTGGTAAGCTGCTGGTAGAGCTGCTGCCTCACAGCACCAGAGATCCAGGTTTGATCCTGACCTCGGGTGTTGAATGTGTGGAGTTTGCATGTTCTCCCTGTAACCTTGTGGGTTCCCTCCAGGTGCTCCAGTTTCCTCCAGCATCACAAAGATGTACGGGTTTGGGCATTGAATGACCACTGTAAATTCCCCCAGGGATGTAGGGAGTGGATGAGAAGGTGGAATAACGTAGAACTATTTGAGCAGGTGATTAATGCTCAGTGTGAACTCGATGGGGCGAAGGGCCTATATCAGTCAATGACTCAATGATAATATACGTAAAACATATAAGTGGACTAAAAAGCGTGAAAAAACATTTAAGTAATTTTAATTGACGCTTCTTGGAAATTAGTCATCTAAAATTCATTCTCTTGCAACGGTTCAAATGATCAAGATCGTAGATTTGTTTGAAGGATTCATTTGAAGAGTCCAACATGGGAGTGTAAATGGGAAATAAGTCAGGAAAAGAGAAAGTCGAGTCGAATTCATCGGCATGTGCTAAAGTATGACGAGGTATAGATAGGTCCAATAAAAATCTTGCCTGCAGCATCAAAGGCTCATAGACTCAACCAACACATAAAACATAAATTACACATAAATTAGACAAAAATAAGACATATTTTAGACATAAATTAGACATAAATTAGACATAGGTTAGACATAAGTTAGACATAAGTTAAACATATATTAGACATAAATAAGACATAAATTAAACATAGATTAGACATTAATTTTAGACATAAATTTAGCAGTACAGTGAAAAGAAAATGTCCTGAAATAAACAAGACGTTATAGTGCAAAAACAGAATGAGAAAACAAGTCCAGGGCAGTGCAAGAGATGGTCTGCAGCAATCCATTACCAAGGTTAGGGTTGTGTGGGGTGATTCAAGAACCTGATTGCTATCAGGAAGTAGCTGTTTCTGAAGCCAGTGGTGTGGGACCTCAGGCTTCTGTACCTCTTGATGCTTCTGAACATGTTTAGAACTTCCGCAATGCGAGAACATTCAGGGAATCTTGAGCTTGGAAGCACATACATAGCCAATTGGCCGCAACCCCATGCAGAATTCCTGCCATTTTAGCAGGATGAATATATCACAGGACAGTTTGGCTTCTTGTTAGGGCTCTTCCAATTAACTAATTGCCCTTTGACGTTACATCTCTGATTATTCATGCTTAATGTTAAGCTCTTCCAGCTCATCAATTACAATTCAATATTCTTTTCCCACAAGTTCCCTTCCATTTTTCACACAGAGCTTATTATTGAATGATCATTGGTTACCTCATGTGCGGAGGTGGTCTAGTATCTATAACCCTTTGGTTCCACTTGCAAAGCTGTGTTTTATATTTCAGGGATGTCAAGCTGGCAACTTCTGCAATGGAAAATGGTGGCTGGATATCTTGTTGTAATCAATAATTTGGTAGCTGACAAATTTTGAGAATGTATGTCCCATTATCTACAACACACACTGTGGTTAAGTCAAGTCAAGTTTATTTGTCACATACACATAAATGTGCAGTGAAATGAAAGATTACCCACAGTCCAACAATAAGAGCAATAAAAATAAGCAATAACACACACAATCAAACAAAAAAGAAACATCCATCATAGTGAGTCTCCTCCAGTCACCTATGCACTGTGATGGAAGGCCAGAATGTCTTTTTTCTTCCCCTGCCGTCTTCTCCCGCAGTCAGGCTGTTGAATTTGCCACATTCCAGGCCGCGCCGGACGGTGAAAAGTCTGCAGCGGGCCGTCCCAAGCCCCACGATCAGGGGCGGGCGAAGACGCCGCCGCTGCCGCTGCACGTCGGGGCGGTCGTGGCTCCCGACATTGAAACCCCCGCCGGGCGGAGAAAATCCCGCGGCCTATTTCAGGCTGCGCCGGACGGTGAAAGGTCCAGCGGCGGGCCGACCCAAGCCCCGCGATTCGGGGCGGGTGAAGACGCTGCCGCTGCCGGAGCTCCCAATGTCAGCCCCCACCCAGGGCAGGGCCTGCGAGCCTCCGACGTCCACACGGGCGGAGCCTCCACAGGCGAGTCCCAGGTGGAGGCCGCCAGCTCCAAGGGCTTTGGCCGTTTACTTGCTCAGGGGTTTGGCTGTTTACAGGGGTTGACTTGCTCAGACTACTTTGACAGGATTTTCCAAACCTTCCACCTCCAAGGAGAGGCACAGCAGGCGCATGCAAGCACCACCACCTGCAGTTTACCCTCCCAATTGCACACAATCCCGATTTAGAAATACATCACCGATCCCTCATGCGCACTGGGTCTAAATCCTGGATCTTCCTCCACAACAGTGTGCTGGGGTTATCTTCACCAGAAAAACCGCAGCAGCTCAAGGAGGCAGCAATGTCAACATGAATTATGGATGCACAATCAGGGATGTGAGTCCTGCCGGTAATACCCACATCCTGGAAAATGAATGACAAAATAAGTAAATTACGGCTTACGTTAGAGGTCGATGGAACTATATTTCAAAGTTCAGGGAGGTTCTTCTCTGCATTACCCAATATTTATTCCACAACAAGCATTGTTTAACCCAGTTTATCTGCTCAATATTGTCTTCCTGCCTGTGGGAGTTGGCTCTGCACCCCAAGCTGGCCTCCCGTCTTTTGACATTACACTACAAAGAAACATTATTGTTTGTGGGATATAGTTAGGCTCTGAAACGCGTGTAGTTCTTTCTGAATTGGTTATACAGTGCCCTCCAGAATGTTTGGGACAAAGCCCATCATTTATTTATTTACCTCTGTACTCCACAATTTGAGATTTGTAATAGAAAAAAAAAACATGTGGTTAAAGTGCACATTGTTAGATTTTATTAAAGGCCATTTTTACACATTTTGGTTTCACCATGTAGAAATTACAGCTGTGTTTATACATAGTCCCCCCATTTCAGGGCTCCATAATGTTTGGGACACATGGCTTCTTAGGTGTTTGTAATTGCTCAGGTGTGTTTAATTGCCTCCTTAATGCAGGTATAAGAGAGCTCTCAGCACCTAGTCTTTCCTCCAGTCTTTCCATCACCATTGGAAATTTTTATTGCTGTTTATCATCATGATGTGGCGGCTCCCAAGGGTCGGGCCATACTACTACCGACCCCTCGGCACGGGAATGGACCAGTCCCGGGAGGCGGTCCTGGACTCAGGTATATAAGGACAAGGTTTGGGCGCCAAGCCATTCCGGCAGACTAGACCCGTCTGAGACCCACGAACCAATAAATATACCTTCCCAAAATACCTGGCTCCTTGCCTTTATCAACACGCTACATTGGTGACCCCGACGGTCCATTCATTAGGATGGACAGGAAAACAGAATCCGACCGCCCGTCCGGCTCGCAGGCCGACCAGGCCCCAGGCGCCACTCCAGAGGCCGTATGAAGGCCCGTACCGGGTGCTGGAGCACGGACAGACAACCTTTGTTTTGGACATGGGGGGCCGGCTGGAGGCCGTGTCAATTGACCGCCTGAAGCCGGCCCACTTAGACATCGACCAACCGGTGCGGGTGGCCCAGCCTCGGCCACGAGGTCGCCCCCCTTTGCGGGTCCCACCGCCTGTCCCTCCAACTGTGCCTCCGCCGGCCCCTCTGTCGACCGATTACCGTACGCGGTCCGGTCGGGTTGTGCGACCACCAGTGCGTTTCGTGCCTCCGGATCTGGGGGGGGGGTACTGTGGCGGCTCCCAAGGGTCGGGCCATACTACTACCGACCCCTCGGCACGGGAATGGACCAGTCCCGGGAGGCGGTCCTGGACTCAGGTATATAAGGACAAGGTTTGGGCGCCAAGCCATTCCGGCAGACTAGACCCGTCTGAGACCCACGAACCAATAAATATACCTTCCCAAAATACCTGGCTCCTTGCCTTTATCAACACGCTACAATGAAGACTAAAGTTGTGCCAATGAAAGTCAAAGAAGCCATTATGAGACTGAGAAACAAGAATAAAACTGTTAAGAGACATCAGCCAAACCTTAGGCTCACCGAAATCAACTGTTTGGAATATCATTAAGAAGAAAGAGAGCACTGGTGAGCTTACTAATCGCAAAGGGACTGGCAGGCCAAGGAAGACCTCCACAGCTGATGACAGAAGAATTCTCTCTATAATAAAGAAAAATCCCCAAACACCTGTCCGACAGATCAGAAACACTCTTCAGGAGTCGGGTGTGGATTTGTCAATGACCACTGTCTGCAGAAGACTTCATGAACAGAAATACAGAGGCTACACTGCAAGATGCAAACCACCTGTTAGCCGCAAAAATAGGATGGTCAGGTTACAGTTTGCCAAGAGGTACTTAAAAAGCAACCACAGTTCTGGAAAAAGGTCTTGTGAACAGATGAGATGAAGATTAACTTATCAGAGTGATGGCAAGAGAAAACTATGGAGGAGAGAAGGAACTGCCCGAGATCCAAAGCCTACCACCTCATCTGTGAAACACTGTGGTGGGGGTGTTATGGCCTGGGCATGTATGGCTGCTGAAGGTACTGGCTCACTTCATTAATGATACAACTGCACATGGTAGTAGCATAATAAATTCTGAAGTGTATAGACACATCCTATCTGCTCAAGTTCAAACAAATGCCTCAAAACTCATTGGCTAGCAGTTCATTCTACAGCAAGACAATGATCCCAAACATACTGCTAAAGCAACAAAGGAGTTTTTCAAAGCTAAAAAATGATCAATTCTTGAGTGGCCAAGTCAATCGCCCGATCTGAACCCAATTGAGCGTGCCTTTTATACGCTGAAGAGAAAACTGAAGTGGACTAGCCCCCAAAACAAGCATAAGCTAAGGATGGCTGCAATACAGGCCTGGCAGAGCATCACCAGAGAAGACACCCAGCAACTGGTGATGTCCAAGAATCGCAGACTTCAAGCAGTCATTGCATGCAAAGGATATGAAACAAAATACTAAACATGACTACTTTCATTTACATGACATTGCTGTGTCCCATACTCTGTTGGTGCCCCGTTTGCATGCCATACCCTTGTCTACCTGAGTTTCCTGCCACATCCTAAAGGCATGGTGATAAGTCAGCTAGATACTGTAAATTTTGCTGGAGCGTAGGTAAGTGGAAGAAAGAATCAAGCTCGAGTTGATAAAATAAAATAACTTGCAATGGATCTGGGGAAGTAAGAAAAGAAAGAATGGGATTAATGGTACATCTCTGCTGGGAAATGGAATTAATCTGAGAGGCCAAATTTCGTGTCATGTCGTGTCATAATAAATAAATCTGATTGAAAGTGGAATTTAATAGAGGTTATTAGAAGAGGACCAAGTGATGAGAGTATTTAAGTAAAGCATTTCAGGGAGGGAGACCCAGAAATCAAAGTACGATGTGGTTAATATTAGTGGTTTCTTCTCTGATTCCTTGCAAATGTGTCCTGTTGCATTGAGCTTAGGTTTTTTTACAGTAGGACTTAGAACCAATATTTAGCTGGTACCTTCAGGCAACATGAAATAATTTTCTCTTTGTCATGAAATTCTCCCATGTAGGTGCAGCACATCTCCCCAACACTGGTATTATTGCAATATTGTTTTGCTGGTTTCTTTGGGGTGGTTTTCTTGGAGGTACAATTCATTTGATTAATTACAACCTACAAATAAATGGCTTGCACTCTGAAAGATAAATTTTCCACAGGCCAAATACATGACTCAATCCATTCAAATCAAGTCATGGCAAATTTCTTCATCTCAAAAATGCTTTCAATTTAAATTATGTGGCCTTCTGTAACGTTAAGTTACAGAAACCCTTTTGAAAAGCATCTGTGCAATCTGAATGATTAGGTTAACGATGTTACAAAACGCTGCACAGAATCCCAGATGAGCTTGTGCTACTCAATAATGGCTGTGTGGAGAGCTAGACTGAAGTTCCTCTGTAATATTTGCAGACTCACCACGAAAGATCCGGATCAGTTATGATATGATTTAAAATATTTGTACATTATAAACTCTTGGGGATGGACACTTTTTTCAAGTGAGAGTGCAATTTCTAATCAACTGCTCATTATATACACACACTCATTATTCACTTCTTCTTTGGAACAGACTGAAGCAGTGGGCCAGGATAATAAATGCAGAAACCGTGAAACCATTTGGCAACTTCAACAGCATCTTTGCAAAGAGAAACAAAGTCAACATTTCAGTTTGAGGAACAGATGTTCTTCGACTTGAACCATTAACTCTGTTTCACTTTCCCCAGGCGTTTCTGTGGAACTCCAGCACTTTTATTTTCAGATTTCCATTATTTGTAGTTGTTTAATTTTCATTTAGTGCCAATCTATGATGTTTTATGCATATTTTTAGAAGGAACTTCAGCCAACTTGTCCATGCCATCCAAGATGTCAACGTACGCCAGTCCTCTTTGCCTTTATTTGGCTTATATCCTTCTAAATCTTTCCTCTCCATGTATGCGTCCAAATGCCTTTCAAACGTTATAATAAGCGAGTTCAGTATCTCGACCACGCGTGCGCAGGTCACAGGTCACAGGTCACAAGTGCTAAACATTCTCGCCGGCTGATAACAGCGGGGAGGAAACGGCTCTTAAATCTGGTGATGTGATTGCAAGCTTTTATATCTTGTGCCCAAATAGAAAAAAGATGATGAGGAAGGAGTGGAATTGTTGCCTATGTTTTCCAGGCGTCCCGGCGGGGAAGAGGGAGTCCGCTGGAGTTTTAGCCTGGCCTGTCCGCTGTCCCGGGCAATGGGGAAAAAGCCACACGATTGCGGGCTGTGCGGTTGGACTTTCGCCCAGGTGCCGGGCCACCTGGTGTGCGGAAAGGGCTTCGGGGCACTCCTCGAATTTGGCAAGGCACCGACACAGGCACACTGGTGACCGGCCCTTCCACCACAAGGCATGCAGCCTCGGCGCTGCTGCAACACTGGCGCTTGCACACCGGCGAGCAAGAATTCCACTGCAGGCTCGGCGGGGAGTTCTTCCCTGTGCGGCCACAATTGGCGCAACACCGTCGCATCCACCAGTGGCCGGGCATTCGCAACCCGCTCGGGGCTGTCGCGGCACAGGTGCCGCACGGAGCGGATGGCTCCCGTTCCGCTCTGACGCCTGCGGGAAGGATTTCCGCAGCGCCAGCTACCTGGCTCTTGCACAGCGGCGCGACCCCGTTCGCCTGCGAGATCTGACGGCTGAGCTTTCGGCAGCCCGTTGCAGCTGAGAGCCCATCGCCGGTGCAGCCACGGGCAGGAGCGGCCGTTCAGCTGCGAGGTTTGCGGCAAAGCGTTCTGCAACCCGTCTTACCTGCGGACGCACTGGCCAAGCGGCCCTTCAGGGGACAGGCCAGGCGGAGCGTGCAGCACCTCGTAACTGCTGATCCATCAGCGCTTCCACAGCGGCGAATGGCCCTTCAGGTGCGAGACCTGCTACAAGAGCTTCCTCAGCTCTTCCTCCTTGATCTTCCTTCCCCCGATCTGCCGCAGCACTAGTCGACTGACAGGCGTTTTCGGTGTGACTTCTGCCACCGCCGTTTCATCTACTACTCCTCTCTGGAGATCCACAGGGGAACTCACACGGGGGAGAAGGCAAGGAAGTCCTACTGCAGCTGTACAGGGCCTTGGTGAGGCCGCACCTGGAGTATTGTGCACACACATTACTCCAAGTGGGCGCCACTCACATCGAAAGCGCTTGTCAGTCGGCTAGTGCTGCGGCAGATCGGCAGAAGGAGGAAGAGCTGAGGAAGCTCTTGTTGCAGGTCTCGCACAATTTGGACACAATATATAAAAGCTTGCAATCATCACCAGATTCAAGAGCCGTTTCTTCCTTGCTGTTATCAGCCGGCGAGAATGCTTATCCTCCAAGCCGGTGGATTGGAGGATAGCAAATGTTATCCCACTTTTTAAGAAAGGAGGGAGAGAGAAAACGGGTAATTATAGACCAGTTAGTCTGACATCAGTGGTGGGGAAGATGCTGGAGTCAATTATAAAAGACGAAATTGCTGAGCATTTGGATAGCAGTAACAGGATCGTTCCGAGTCAGCATGGATTTACGAAGGGGAAATCATGCTTGACAAATCTACTGGAATTTTTTGAGGATGTAACTAGGAAAATTGACAGGGGAGAGTCAGTGGATGTGGTGTACCTCGACTTTCAGAAAGCCTTCGACAAGGTCCCACATAGGAGATTAGTGGGCAAAATTAGAGCACATGGTATTGGGGGTAGGGTACTGACATGGATAGAAAATTGGTTGACAGACAGAAAGCAAAGAGTGGGGATAAATGGGTCCCTTTCGGAATGGCAGGCAGTGACCAGTGGGGTACCGCAAGGTTCGGTGCTGGGACCCCAGCTATTTACGATATACATTAATGACTTAGATGAAGGGATTAAAAGTACCATTAGCAAATTTGCTGATGATACTAAGCTGGGGGGTAGTGTGAATTGTGAGGAAGATGCAATAAGGCTGCAGGGTGACTTGGACAGGTTGTGTGAGTGGGCGGATACATGGCAGATGCAGTTTAATGTGGATAAGTGTGAGGTTATTCACTTTGGAAGTAAGAATGGAAAGGCAGATTATTATCTGAATGGTGTCAAGTTAGGAAGAGGGGATGTTCAACGAGATCTGGGTGTCCTAGTGCATCAGTCACTGAAAGGAAGTATGCAGGTACAGCAGGCAGTGAAGAAAGCCAATGGAATGTTGGCCTTCGTAACAAGAGGAGTTGAGTATAGGAGCAAAGAGGTCCTTCTACAGTTGTACCGGGCCCTGGTGAGACCGCACCTGGAGTACTGTGTGCAGTTTTGGTCTCCAAATTTGAGGAAGGATATTCTTGCTATTGAGGGCGTGCAGCGTAGGTTCACTAGGTTAATTCCCGGAATGGCGGGACTGTCGTATGTTGAAAGGCTGGAGCAATTAGGCTTCCATACACTGGAATTTAGAAGGATGAGGGGGGATCTTATTGAAACATAAGATAATTAGGGGATTGGACACATTAGAGGCAGGAAACATGTTCTCAATGTTGGGGGAGTCCAGAATAAGGGGCCACAGTTTAAGAATAAGGGGTAGGCCATTTAGAACGGAGATGAGGAAGAACTTTTTCAGTCAGAGAGTGGTGAAGGTGTGGAATTCTCTGCCTCAGAAGGCAGTGGAGGCCAGTTCGTTGGATGCTTTCAAGAGAGAGCTGGATAGAGCTCTTAAGGATAGCGGAGTGAGGGGGTATGGGGAGAAAGCTCTTGTGACCTTTGACCTGCGCACGCGCGGTCGAGATACCGAACTCGCTTATTGTACCAGCCTCAACAGCTTTGTTTGGCAGCTCGTTCCACTGTGTATATCCCGGCCTGCTTTAACTTCCCAACACTCTACACTTATCTGAGTCATATTCCATCGGCCAGGGCGGTCTGGTGGTAGAGCTACTGCCTCACAGCACCAGAGACCCAGGTACGGCTGCTGTTTTGTAGGGTGTTTGTAAGCTTTCCCCGTGACCTGCGTGGGTTTTCTCTGAGATCATCGGTTTCTTCCCAAACTCCAAAGACGTACAGGTTTGTAGGTTAGTTGGCTTGGTATATAAGTAAAATGTTCCTAGTGTGTTAGCATGCGGGGATCGCTGGTCGGTGCGGACTCAGTGGGCCGAAGGGCCTGTTTTCGCACTGTGTCTCTAAATTAAACTAAACTAAACTAAAATTCTTCTGGCTACTTTCTCAGTTGATCAATACCCTGATGAAACCTGAGACAATCTTCAGGGTCCACTATATTACTGTAAAGTTCTGTGCAATGGAGCATTAGCTAAAGTTGAAAGCCATGGAATGGAAAGCAGATTGTTGGCCCAATTAAGAAAGTAATTGATCACCAGGAGCCATATAAGGATAATAGGCAGGTAGGGATAACAGGCAGGTAGGGATAATAGGCAGGTAGGGATAACAACCAGAAGCAGTAGGATATGAACATGGCATCTCTTATGGATCTGCACTGGGCTTCAATTATTCTCTGTATTTACAGATAATGTCGATAATTGAATGGAAAGCCACATGTATGTTGGTTTATGATACAGAGATGGCAGTACAGATGAACGTATTAAATTATGAGCAGTTATTAATAGATTAAGTAAATGTAGTAAATGAGAAAATCTTAATGTCATTTATGACAAATAGATTTCAGTAGCGTCAAATGTGAGGTGATCCACTTTGGATTTAAAAAGTAAAGAGTACTGTGTTTTATAAATGGGGAATTGGGAGAATCAGTGGCAATGCCAAGAGATTTTGGGGTCCACTAAAAGTGCTGCTTACATGACATGGGCAAATAACAGTAAAGGCTGACGCAGTAGTGATGCTTATGGGGCAAAATAGAGGTAGAGCCATCCTTTATTGAAGGCAGTAAATCTCAACTCAAATAATGTCTCCTTCTTTCATATGTCAACTACACCAGTCAAAAGTGGCAATTGGTGCTTCAGAGTACCGTAGTTGACGCTTTGCTGCAAATTTTGCCAGTTCGGTAGAACTACCCAGGGTGGCTGACGAGGACATAAAGCAGCTCCCATCCCAAATAATGTCTGATACACCAATGTCTTAAAAGTCTTACCATGTCTCAGGCTCGGTTCTTAAGGATGTACAGGTCCAACACTGATTTTCCGATAACTGGTGGTCGGGAACCTCCTTTACTCCGGACAAAATTATGAGAGCGTACGTGAAATCCCCCCAGAAATCCCCCCGAAAATGCGACACCTGGGCTGTGTGCGGTGGCCAATCTTAACCTCATTGGGACTTCAGCACTGATCGGTGGGATGAATTTGCCCCTTGCGGCCAGGGCTCTGAAACTCCAGCCCCAGATCCATTCCCATTGCTGACTTCCAAGGCCAATTTTGCCGGCTGATATCTTGGCTCCTCGGCTAACCCATTCTGGTACCGTTGGACTCCTCTCGGAGGCCGATACCGGTGTTGGTCCAGCAAAATGGATAATCCAGAAAGGCTCTGGAACCAAGTGTAGGAGCCATTTTGCGTAAAGGATGCCATAAAATCAGTGGTGGAACTGTGCTTATTAGAAGAGTACAGCTCAGGAAATGAGCCCTTTGGCCCGCAATGATTGTGCTGAACATAATGCCAAGTTAAACTGATCTCATCTGCCTGTATGTGATCCATATCCATTTTGGGCATAGATCACTGATTATGAACAAGATCCTTCAGTAGTAAAGTCGGAAAAGAATTATATATATATATATACACACACACGCACGCACGCACGCACACACACACACACACACACACACACACACACACACACACACACACACACACACACACACACACACACACACACACACACACACACACACACATACACACACACACACACACACACACACACACACACAAAAAAAAAGTTTGGACTACCTTCCTTGAGTATCAATAATTTGATAGATTTTTGCTAACCAGATACATTTAATTGCTCACAGGATGAATGTAGCTTTGTGGAATTCATTGCCGCAGAAGGCTGTGGAGGCCGTCAGTGGATATTTTAAAGGCTGAGATTGATAGATTCTTGATTAGTACGGGTATCAGGGTTATGAGGAGAAGGCAGGAGAATGGGGTTGAGCGGGAATGATAGGTCTGCCATGATTGAATGGTGGAGTAGACTTGATGGGCCGAATGGCTTAATTCTGCTCCTATAACATATGTACTTTTTAACTTTTATGGTAGCAAAGTACTGCAATGTGTTCCTTATTTGAAAATCTACCTCTTTGACCAAGATTTGGCCACCAGTCCTTGTATCTCATTATAGACAATAGACAATAGACAATAGGTGCAGGAGTAGGCCATTCAGCCCTTCGAGCCAGCACCACCATTCAATGTGATCATGGCTGACCACTCTCAATCAGTACCCCGTTCCTGCCTTCTCCCCATACCCCCTCACTCCGCTATCCTTAAGAGCTCTATCCAGCTCTCTCTTGAAAGCATCCAACGAACTGGCCTCCACTGCCTTCTGAGGCTCCATGTTAAATTATGTCCTATTACGACTCTCGTGATGTTTCAGTAATAAATGTAATTTGTTGTTGTTTGCCTTTGAGCTCATATAGGTTCAATTCCTGTGGTCGCAAGGAAGAAATAAATGATCTGGCTCATGTATTTTAATTTCATTTTTCAGGCTGACAGCTAATAAATCTAATCGTGTTTCAGAAGCTATTATACACGTACAGATTAAAGCAGTTTAACTGGACTCGGTCCAGAACAATCCCCAAAAATCAATTTTCTAGGAAGGAACTGCCGATGCTAGTTTACACCGATGATAGACACAAAATGCTGGAGTAAATCAGCGAGACAAGCAGCATCTCAGTAAAAAAGGAATGGGTGACATTTCGGATCAAGATCCTTTTTCATCTCCAGAGATGCTGCCTGACCCGCTGAGTTACTCCAGCATCTTGTAATTATCTTCCCAAAAATCAATTGTTTATGACTTTCACCCAGTAGTTGTTTGCACAACAGTCAAAAACATCAAGTTGTTGGTTTCTGCGGTTACTGTTACATTTATTTAGAGTTTGTCTTCTAAAGAGTTGCCAATAACAAATATGAAAGGAAGCATTATGTGAAATGTTTTACTGAGTGAGGCTTTCTGAGCCGGGTGCCATTTGCCTTGTGTCTTTTCAAGACTGGTTGCAGGCAGGAATTTTTCCCGTGTAAAAACACTATCTCAATTTCTCTGACCATTAAAGAGACTTTGTCTTGGGACCTGAAAATAATTGAAAATGAAATGGTTGGCAGAAGCTGGTGATATTGAAAACCCCCATACTTAGGATATTATTACCATTGGGTGGAATGTATGGCATGATTGATTTGCCACTAAAACAACAGCATTAGTTGCATTTACGACGTCTTTGAAGCTTTTAATTTGCACATATATGAGCCAAGGCTTGAATTAGTACTTAGTGTTTTCAGCAGTCCGTGCCCAATCTTTGAAAGCTCTTCATTTTGCCCACTCCCCTGCATTTTCCTCACAGCTTGCCACAGGTACTCATCCAATTCTTATGCTTCCTCCACCCTCGCAGTTTATGTGTTCCAGATTATGACAACTCGCGGAAATAAGATCTTGGCCTTTTTCTCGACCTTTTTTTGTCACATCATTAATCCTTTTCCTTTCTTTCTCCAGCACGACCGCTCATAACTTTGATCCTTTATTAAATCGCAAATAATCTTCTTTCCTCTCACTGGAACAGCCCTGGATTCTCCAGTCTGACAGACTGAAATCCCTCATCCCTGATAGCATTTTAGCAAACCTGCTCTGTATCCTTCAACACTCTGATGTGCTTCCTACAGTTTGTTGCCTGAAATTGGTAATATGCAATCTGAAATTAAAAATGGAGTGATAAATGTTTACCATGGCCTTAATTTTTACAAGCTGAACCTTTGTTTTCCCATATGTTTTTGTTTTAGGAACGTCCCTTTGTCATGTATCTGTACAGTGTGGACGGCTCGATTGTAATCATGTACAGTATGTAGTCTTCCGGCTGACTATATAGCACACACCAAAAAAGCTTTTCACTGTAACTCGGTAGATGTGACAATAAACTAATCTAAACTAAACAAAACTAAACTAAATTAAACAGTGTGCAGGGGAAGATTTTTTTTTAAAGCCAGTATTACAGATGGTTGATTCACAGTCAAAATGCTGAATTCTGATATAGACCGAGAGGAGGTAATTTGAAGTTTTCTGAACTCGGTACTGAATTTTCAGAGAAGGCATGAGAAAACTTCCTTTTAGCATCCGGCAGGAGCCGTCTACAACCCTGCGGTTGCCGGTGAAACTATCCCCATCCAGCCCAGTCTCCCAAACACTCACTCATGTGTATGGGGTGTCTGCAAGTCGGGCGTTCATAACCTGGTGAGGATTCTGCTCCTGTCACAACTTCTCAAAAGCAGGTTATCCGGACTGTCAAAGCATCCACAGCCAGACATAAAAACAGCTTTTTTTCCCATTAGTTCTACTCAATAACCAAAGTCTGTAGTCTCTTTTTTGCTCTGGTTTATTTTCACCCACATGTTTAGACCGTAATGCTGTATCTTTTTATTGTTTTGATGTGGTTATGCTTTATTCTTAATTGTTAACTGTATGTTTGTGTTGTCATTTGTGAGGGGAGCACCAAGGCACATTCCTTGTATATGCACATACTTGGCCAATAAACTTATTCATTCATTTATTTATTTATTCATTCATTCATCTGATAATCGCACATCGATTTCTGAAGATGCAGATGGCGGTAAAATTGGTTGCCCTGCCTACTCAAGTCAAGTCAAGTCAATTTTATTTGTATGCACATTTAAAAACAACCCATGTTGACCAAAGTGCTGCACATCTGATTAGGAAAAAAAAGAATGATGTCCCGCGGCCGCGCCGCACCGGGCGATGGAAGGCCCCGCGGCCGAGCCGCACCGGGCGCTGTACAGTCCCGCGGCTGAGCCGCACCGGGCGATGGAAGGCCCAGCGGAAGAGGCCTAAAAAAAAAAAAGAAAGATTTCCCCCCCCCCCCACATACCCCCCCCCCCACATACCCCCCACCCTCACCACCCCCCCCCACCCTCACCACCCCCCCACCCCCCCCACATACCCCCCCACCCCCACCCCCCTCCACACCACATACACAACCAAAACAAAACACCCCACCACCAACACACAAACAAAAAGGACAAAGGACAAACAGACTGCCAGCGAGAGCAAATACTGCACCTGGTCTCCGTGTCTGTCCAGCGGCAACAGGGAAGAAGAATCTCCTGTGGCATTCTGTACTGCATTGTGAGCTTTCTCCATTTGTGATTAAGGATAGGAAAGAACTACAGATGCTGGTTTAATTCAAAGATAGACACAAGCTGGAGGAACTCAGCGGGACAGGCAGCATCTCTGGAGAGAAGGAATGGGTGACTTTCGGGTCGAGGTACACAGTGAAGGAATGTAGAAGCTATGAACTCCTGCAATGTACATGCTCAATAGAAACAGCTCAACTCCCATCAAGTACAAGGGACTGTATAGTTCAAAGTGCTTAGTTGGCAGTGTAGCACTTTGGGCCAGATTGGGGCCTAAATATCATCTTTGGCTCCAATGCAAGTTTGTTAATTGATGACAATGCATTTATGGTTTTTATTCAGCCTGTATTCAAGAGGTCCCTGTGCCAGGACTTAAGATGAGATTCCATCTCAGACTTCTTGGAATTTTCAGTAATGTCTGCAATTACCTTGGGCAATGACAAAGAGTCTGAATAAATCCTTTATTGTCAGTCATGAGAAGCTAAATGTGAGCAGCATTGATGGAACATCTCAAGTCAGCCTTTAATATTGGTTCCTCAGTCTTCATCTTGCTGCACTGTGAGAAACTTTCACAACATTCAGTTGACTAATTCTATTTCCATATTCCCTCGTGAATTTTGATAGGAGATGTTTGGAGGAATATGGGTCAATGCGGGCAAAGGCGATTAGCTACGATAGGCATCTTGGCCAGCATGAATGAATTGGGCCAAAGATCTTTTTACCATGTTGTATAAGTCTGTGAATTGGAAGAGGCCAGTTGGCCCATCGAGTCTCTGGCGGATCATAAAGCATAATGAAAAAGCTCTTTCCCAGCTTTCTTTCCCGCTCACCTACAATCAGTCTGAAGAAGGGTTCTGACCTGAAACATTGCCTATCCATGATCTCCCGGGATGCTGCCAGACCTGCTGAATTACTCCAGCATGTTGTGCCTTTCTTAGTAGATAGAGTGGTAAAGAAGGCATATGGTATGCTTGCTTTCATCGGTCGGGGCATTAAGTATAAGAGGCATGAAGTCATGATGCAGCTGTATAGGACATTTGTTAGATCGCATTTGGAGTATTGCATGCAATTCTCCCCACGTTGCCCCATTACAGGAAAGAAAAGGAGGACGTGTAGGAAGAAATGAGGATTGTAAGAAGGTAGGATGAGGAGCATGCAGACTTTTGGATTGGTATGTGGGTATGCGGGCAATGGAGTGATATGGATTATATGCAGGTAGATAGAAATAGTCTCAGTATCGTGTTCCACACAGATCTTGGGCAAAAATGAACCCGTTCTTGTGCTGTAACTTTTCATGTTCTAAATCTATGATCCACATCAATGTGACCACTTGCCCAAGCATAATAAGCTCTCAGAATCTATGAGAAGCGGATTCATCTTAAGAACTGTATATTTCCCAGTCAAATCATATCTTTATCAAGAAGTCAGGATGACACATTCCTCCTGTTATCTCCATCAAAAGAATACGGGTGGCACAATAGTGCAGGTAATAGAGCAGCTAAAGATCTGGTTATACCTGACAGTGCAGCTGTCAATGTAGAGTTTGCATATACTTTCTATGACTGCATGGGCTCTAGTTTTCTCCTACATTCCTAGGTAGCTTCAATGACCACTGAATGGTGTCTCCAACATGTTGGTGAGTTCGTGGGAGTGACTTTGATGGTAACGTGGGGAGAAAAGGTTACAGAGATAATTAGTGGGGGAATGGGATTGCTTATGAGTCAGCAGAGACGTAATGGGCTGAAATAGTTTTCTTCAATGTCGAGTGTGTTTGCAAAATGAGTGACATCCACAGAAAATTGCTGGGCAGCACAGTGGTAGAGCTGCTGCCTCACAGCGCCAGAGACCCAGGTTTGATCCTGACCTCGGGTGCTGTTTGTGTGGAGTTTGCTCGTTCTCCCTTCTGCCATCAGAAAGAAGGTAGAGGTGTCTGAAAACCATGACCTCGGGAACAGCTTCTTCTAACAACCATCAGGCCATGGAAGAATACAAACACCATCTAAACCTTGAATTACGAACTGTCTTGGTTGCACCAGAAACCTCGGGCTTTTGTTTTGTTTTGTTTTGCTCCAATATTGTTTTTTTTAAAATTATTTCGCTTTTTTTGTTTGTTTACTATGTTATCCATTGGGTATTGCGTTTACAGACCTGTTAAGCTGTTGCAAGTAAGAATTTCATTGATTCATTTTGGTACATATGACAATTAAACACTCTTGACTCTGACCCTGTGTCCCTGACCATTTCTGGGAAGTCACCTGTTAGCTCCTTTGTGAATGCAAAAACAAAGTGTGTATATAATTGGTCTGCCATGATTTTATTGCCCATTTCAGATTTCCCAGTTACAAGGGAAACTGTGCCCACTCTAAAGGGTCTACATTTGCCTCATTAGACGTTTTCTTTTGACGTAGCTGTTGAAACTTTTACATTCAGTTTTTGTATGATCTACATGCCTACTCTCATACTCTGTTTAAAACACAAAGTGCTGGAGTAACTCAATGGGTCAGGTAGCATCTGTGGAGGTATTGGACAGCTGACGTTTATGGTCAGATCCTTCTTCAGAGTCTGAAGAAGTTACTCCAGTGTTTTGTGTTGAGTTACCCGCTGAGTAACTCACCCGCTGAGTTACTCCAGCCCATTGTGTTTTACTCAAGAATCTAGCATCTGCAGTTCCTTGCTTCTAATTCTTAGTTTCCTCCTCTCCAATCAATCCTTTGACCTCCTTTGCTGAATTCTCCACTGCTTCAACCCTCGGCTTTTTCTGCTGTTTTTTAAAATATCTTTCCCTTCCTTGGATCTAATACTTTCCCTAATTTCTGTTGTAAGCTTTGTTGAATTACCATTGACATGTTATTTGTTACGCCAGACTGCAATGGACAATTGTTGTCGTTCATTGACATGTTCTTTAAATGCTTACTTATTGCCTATCCACTGTCAACCCCTTAAGTGAGCCTCCCCAATCCACCATAGTCAACACTTGTGATTTTACTTCATAGTTTCCTTCACTTCGATTAACCTCCTGGGGTCAGAATCAAACCCTTACTTTCTATAGATACTGGATCAGTTCCTGTGGATTGGAGGGTAGCTAAATGTTATCCTACTTTTTAAGAAAGGAGGGAGAGAGAAAGCAGAGAAATATAGACCAGTTAGCCTGACATCTAGGGAAGATGCTGGAGTCGATTATTAAAGATCTAATAGCAGCGCATTTGGGTAGCAGTAACACGATTGGTCCAAGACAGCATGGATTTACGAAGAGGAATTCTTGCTTGACTAATCTTCTGGAATGTTTTGAGGATGTTACAAGTAAAATGGATAAGTGAAAGCCAGTGGATGTAGTACATGAGGCATAATCATACCAAACACAAAAGTACAAGACAATAGACTACACTGCATCAGTGGCCACATTTCAGACACTGTTCCCCAACCATGGTAGACTGATCCAGAAGATTAAGATGTACAGGATTCACGACGACTTGGTCACATGGATTCGGAACTGGCTTAGTCATAAGAGACAGAGGGTTGTGGTGGAAGGTAGATATTCTGGCTGGAGATCTGTGACTAGTGGCATTTTGCAGGGATCTGTGCTGGCACCTCTGATGTTTGTGATATATATAAATGACCTAGAAATAAATGTCGATGGGTTGGTGAGAACATTTTCTGACAACACCAAATTTGGATGAATTGCAGATAGTGAGGAAGGATGTTAGAAGATCCAACAGAATATAGATCAGCTGCAGAAATGGATGGCAGATGGAGTTTAACCTGGGCAAGTGCGAGGTGTGGTACTTTGGGAGGTTGAATATAAGGAGAGATTACAGTTAATGACAAGACCCTTAACAACATTGTTATGCAGAGGGACCTTGGAGTCCAAGTTCATAGCTCACCAAATGTAGCAACACAAGTAGTCAGGGTGGTAAAGGAGGCATATGGTATGCTTGCCTTCATTGCTAGGGGCATTGAGTACACGAGTCAGGGGAAGTCATGATGCAGCTCTGTAGGACTTTAGTCAGGCCACATGTGGAATATTGAATGCAGTTCTGGCCGCCCCACTACAGGAAAGATGTGGAAGCTTTGGAGAGGGTGCAGAGGAGATTTACCAGAATGCTGCCTGGATTAGAGGGTTTCAGCTACAGGATGAGGGGAGAGGGGAGCACCTGCTGCCATGTGCGGTGGAAGGCAGTAGATCGAATGTTCAGTGAACATTTGTAACTTAGTCGGCGCCAATACACTTGTGTACTGCCTAGGTGAGGTCTGCTGTATGATGTTACCGGGTTGTACGCAAAACAAAGCATTTCACTGTACCTGGGCACATGTGACAATACAGTATCAATGAATTGATAGAAGTATGTAAAATTATGAGAGGCTTAGATAGGGTAGACCCTACCCTTTTCCCCCAAGGTGGAAATGTCCAACACTAAAGGGTATAGCTTTAAGGTGAGATGGGTAAAGTTTAATGGAGATTTGCAGAGCAGGTTTTTGACACAGAGGCTGGTGGGGGCCTGGAACACATTGCCAGGGGAGGTGTGGAAGCAGATACGATACGATGGTGGCGTTTAGGAGCCTTTTGGATAGGCACAAGGAAATGCAGGGAAGAGAGGGACATGGATCGAGTACAGGCAGATGAGATCAGTTCAGCTCAGCATCATGTTCAGCACAAACATTGTGGGGCTGCAGGGCCCATTTCTGTGCTATACTGTCCTATATTTAAACATTGCGCTACAACATGCAACAAGATAAGGTAGATGCGCTTCCTTTGAGTGGTATAATTCCATGAGGGAATGATCAATATTTTTGGTAGTGTCGGCTGGACTGGTGACTGGCCAATTACAACAGCAGAGAAACACATATTCACCTATTTATCACAACACACAAGGAGGCCATTTGGCCCATTGTCCATGTCACTTCAATAGACAATAGACAATAGACAATAGGTGCAGGAGTAGGCCATTCGGCCCTTCGAGCCAGCACCGCCATTCAATGTGATCACTACTACTGCTACTTCCCAGCAGAACAATCCCATCAATCTCTTTCTCCTTCATTTTGTTCCCCTGTACCTCCTACAACCTATTTTCTTTCACATGCCAATAAACCTCCCCTTTTGATTTTAGTGTACCGAGGTACAGTTCAAAGCTCTTGTTGTATGCTAACCTGTCAGCGGAAAGGTAATACTTGATTGCAATCGAGCCATTCACAGTGTACAGATACATGACAGGGGAATATCGTTTAGTGCAAGGTAAAGTTCGATCAAAGAGAGTCCGAAGGTCTCCAATGAGTAGTTCAGCACTGCTCTCTGGTTGTGGTAGGATGGTTCGGTTGCCTGATAACGGCTGGGAAGAAACTGTCCCTGAACGTGGAGGTGTGCGTTCAATACCTTTTGCTTTCTTCTTCCGTATGTCAACTACAACAATCAAAAGTGGCAATCGGTGCTTCAGAGTACCGTAGTTAACGCTTTGCTGCAAATGTTGCCAGTTCCGTAGAACTACCCAGGGTGGATGACAAGAACGTAAAGCAGCTCCCACTCCACCTTTTGCCTGATGGAAGAGGGGAGAAGTGGGAGTGGCCTGGGTGTGACTCATTCTTTATTATGTTGTTGGCCTTAGCTGAGGCAGCGTGAGGTATAAACGGAATCAATGTAAGGAAGGTTGGTTTGTGTGATGGTCTGGGCTGCGTCCACAATTCTCTGCAATGTCTTGCGGCCTTGGATGGCCATGCTGTGATGCATCCCGATAAAATGTTTCTTACTTCTTGCCACACTTCCTACCTACACTAATGGGTAATTTATAGCAGCCAGTTATCCTACCAGCCAGTCAATAGACAATAGACAATAGACAATAGACAATAGGTGCAGGAGGAGGCCATTCAGCCCTTCGAGCCAGCACCGCCATTCAATGCGATCATGGCTGATCACTCTCAATCAGTACCCCGTTCCTGCCTTCTCCCCATACCCCCTCACTCCGCTATCCTTAAGAGCTCTATCCAGCTCTCTCTTGAAAGCATCCAACGAACTGACCTCCACTGCCTTCTGAGGCAGAGAATTCCACACCTTCACCACTCTCTGACTGAAAAAGTTCTTCCTCATCTCCGTTCTAAATGGCCTACCCTTTATTCTTAAACTGTGGCCCCTTGTTCTGGACTCCCCCAACATTGGGAACATGTTTCCTGCCTCTAATGTGTCCAATCCCCTAATTATCTTATATGTTTCAATAAGATCCCCCCTCATCCTTCTAAATTCCAGTGTATACAAGCCCAATCGCTCCAGCCTTTCAACATACGACAGTCCCGCCATTCCGGGAATTAACCTAGTGAACCTACGCTGCACGCCCTCCATAGCAAGAATATCCTTCCTCAAGTCTGGTCAAGTCTGGTCATATGCACAAGTATGGTGAGGTCCCAGATACAATGAGAATCTTGTTTGCAGCAGCATCACAGGTACACAGATTCAGACAATACACAAAAACATAAATGATACATAAATCACATATCAATTCTGGAAGACAGTATAAAGAAAGTGTCCGGACAAGAAAGCAAGACATTGGTGCAACACTGAATTAGGAAACAAATGCACGGTTTTGCAAGAGGTGGTCCCTAGGTGTCCTGTTGCCGAGGTAGGATTAGAGTTGTGTGGGTCGGTTCCTGACAGTGTTCTTCCTTCATGTGGTTGTGTGGGGCTTCAGGCTTCTGTATCTCTTTCCTCACTGTAGCAGCGAGAAACATAGAAACATAGAAAATAGGTGCAGGTGTAGGCCATTCGGCCCTTCGAGTCTGCACCGCCATTCAATATGATCATGGCTGATCATCCAGCTCAGTGGCCTGTACCTGCCTTCTCTCCATACCCCCTGATCCCTTTAGCCACAAGGGCCACATCTAACTCCCTCTTAAATATAGCCAATGAACTGGCCTCAACTACCTTCTGTGGCAGAGAATTCCACAGACTCACCACTCTCTGTGTGAAGAAATGTTTTCTCATCTCGGTCCTAAAAGACTTCCCCCTTATCCTTAAGCTGTGACCCCTGGTTCTGGAGTCTCCCAACATCGGGAACAATCTTCCCGCATCTAGCCTCTCCAACCCCTTAAGAATTTTATATGTTTCTATAAGATCCCCCCTCAGTCTTCTAAATTCCAGCGAGTACAAGCCCAGCCTATCCAGTCTTTCCTCATATGAAAGTCCCGCCATCCCAGGGATCAATCTGGTGAACCTTCTCTGTACTCCCTCTAAGGCAAGAACGTCTTTCCTCAGGTTAGGAGACCAAAACTGCACACAATACTCCAGGAGAAGAGGGGGCAGCATGGTGGCGCTGCGGTAGAGTTGCTGCCTTACAGTGCCAGAGACCTGGGTTCCATCCTGACTGTGGGTGCTGTCTGTATGGAGTTTGTATATTTTTCCAGTGACCGCGTGGTTTTTGACCGGGTGCTCCGGTTTCATCCCGCACTCCAAAGACGTACAGGTTTGCAGGTTAATTGGCTTCGGTAAAATTGTAAGTCAATCCTAGGGTCTAGGATAGTGTTAGTGTACGGGGTGATCGCTGGTCGACGCAGGCTCGTTGGGCCAAAGGGCTAGTTTTGTGCACTGTATCTCTAAAGTCTGAAGTACAAGAGGGCCTGACCCGTAAGGTGAGATTCTTGATGGCCGTGCCTCATGTAGATGCTTTCGATGGTGAGCAGGGCTGTGCCTGCTGCTTTGGAGTCGTGAGAGATCTTCATGCCAGATATTTCACAATTGCCTCAAGTTATACATTAACCCAGCAAATTATCCAATGGGGCCAATTTACATTTACACCAAGCCTATTAACCTACAAACCTGTACGTCTTTGGAGTGAGTGAGGAAACAGAAGATCTCGGAGAAAGGTCACGGGGAGAACGTACAAACTCTGTACAGGCAGCACCCGTAGTCATGATCAAACCCTGGCCTTTGGAGCTGTAAGCATTGTAAGAGCAGCTCTACCGCTGTGCCACCATGTTGCCTGATGTTTAGCTGTATGGTGCTCTAATGCAGCCTGCAATGAGTATCAAGAACGCCACAGGGGCAACATGCTTAATATTGCAATGGAAGGTTCCACCAAAATCAGTAAGATACTAATTTGCTTTTAACGTTGCTAATTTAGCCATAGAACACAGGAAATATTTTTTTCTGTGAGTAAGAAACAGATATTGCTGAAAACTGTAGCACTTGGCAGGTCAGGAAGTGATAGTTATCTATACACTGTAAATGGTCCCACTATAATCATGTAGTGTCTTTCCGCTGACAGGAATGCACGCAACAAAAGCTTTTCACGGTACCTCAGCACACGCGACAAATAAAATAAACTGACTGAACTGGGTGGAGAAAGAAACAGTTACTATTTCAGAATAGAAAGATGAAAAGTCTGATGAAAGGTTATCAACCTGAAACATTAACTCTGTTCCTCCCTCCATGGATGCTATTTCGTGAATATTACAGCATTTCATGCTTTTATTTCAAACTTGCAGTGACTATATTTATTTCTATTCGTTTTTGGGGTGCAGCCATTGCTGGTGAGGCCACCGTTCTGGTAGGTCACTCCTCAGAGTGCTTGGGAAGGAGGTGGTGATCTGCTTTCTTGACCGACTGCAGTCTTTGAGTTGGAAGTTCTGCAGAGCTGTTTGCTGCCACCATCTTCACAAAGCCGTAGTTATTTAGAAAGTTATAAAACTATCATTTCGATCCAGGTCACAAGGCTGTGCGACATGAGGTGAGTCTTGGATGATGCTTCCACATACTGACGCATCCATCAGAGTTGCTCCAGTGCATCTTATATCGGCATAGCACAGCAGAAAGAATTTATACTGTGAATAAAAGACAGACAGTGCTGCAAACTGATGCACTCAGCTGGTACATATTACAGGAACAGTACATTGTTAGTGGATGAAGTAGATAGTTGATGGACCACTTTGCCCTGTTAAACTTACGATGTTGGGCTTATGTTTAGTTTAGTTTAGTTAAGTTTAGAGATACAGCACGGAAACAGGCCCTTCGGCCCACCGGGTCCAGGTTGACCAGCGATCCCCGCACATTAACACTATCCAACACCCACCAGGGACTATTTTTACATTTTCCAAGCCAATTAACCTACAAACCTGCATGTGTTTAGAGTGTGGGAGGAAGCTGAAGATCTCAGAGAAAACCCACGAAGATCACGGGGAGAACGTACAGACTCCGTACAGACCGCGCCGTAGTCAGGATCGATCCTGGGTCTTCTCTCTCCAGAGATGCTGCCTGTCCCGCTGAGGTACTCCAGCATTTTGTGTCTATCTTCGATTTAAACCAGCATCTTTCCTACACATTTCCTCTGGGTGATACAGTTTCCTCCCACATTCCAAAGATGTGCGGGTTTGTAGCTTACTTGACCTCTCTTTAAATTAAAAATTGCCCCTCATGTGTAGGGAGTGGATGAGAAAGTGGGATACTATTGAACTAGTGTAAACAGGGAGCAATGGTTGGCATGCACTCAGAGGACCCTACACATGTTGTGTCTCGAAACTAAAAACAAAACAAATCTAAATTATGGAATTATTCAGTTTAAATGAAATGAAATGACCTCTCAAATTAGGATAATATCATGTGTTGTGAATTTTGCCTCATTAAATGAATACAAGTTACAACGTTGAACTGAGCTGCATTGACTTCTAATTTCAAAGTGTTGTGCTCAGCGGTACAAAACAAGTTGCCTCTCATCTCATCTTAACTTGATCAGTCTTTTGGAAAGATGCCTGTGAAATGATAGTGTAAAAGACACAGAGAACCAGTTCATGTCACAAGGCTCTTAGATTCCTACTCACATGGGTTATACAAGTGTGCAAATGGAGCAAACAGACGGCACAGTTGTGCAACTTGTAGAGTTGCTGCCTCACCTCGCAAGAGACCCAGGTTCAATCCTTACCTCGGGTGCTATCTGTGTGGAGTTTGCACGTTCTCCCTGTGACCAAGTGTGTTTTCTTCAGGAGCTCCAGTTTTCCCCCACATCTCAAAGACGTGATGGTTAGTAAATTAATGGGCCACTGTAAATTACCCCTCGTGTGAGGGGGAGTGGTAGAATATGGGGGGGACTGATGACAATATGGAGAGAATAAAGTAGGCTTAGATTAGTGTAGGATTTGTGTGGACTTGGTGGGCCAAAGGACCTGTTTCCATGCTGTATCTCTCGATGACATACAGTATTTACTTGTTTATCTACCAGCACATCCAGGTCAACACAGTGACATTCATCTTTATAGACCATATTAAATGATCAATGCTGCTGCAGAACCAATTATCATGGAATAGGAGGTTGTTTATCCCATTTCATCTGTGTTTTCTTCCTTCCTTATATCCTTGCAGACGTTTCCTTGCCATTTATTTGTCCAATTCCTACTTGAAGACCACAATAGGCCCTACATGCTGACAGTGTCTTATAGATTTCAACGGCACATACATTCATGTCGCTATTAATTATCTTACCCTTTATTTTGTATCTGTGACTCCAGTACTCTTCACTTCCAATAATAACACCAGCTTCCTACTGTTCACAACTTTATCTGCTTTTATCAGATCTACTTTCAGTCCAGAACCAGGGGTTACAGTTTAAGAATAAGGGCTAGGCCATTTAGGACTGAGATGAGGAAAAACTTTTTCACCCAGAGAATTGTGAATCTGTGGAATTCTCTGCCACAGAAGGCAGTGGAGGCCAATTCACTGGATGTTTTCAAGAGAGAGTTAGATTTAGGGCTAACGGAATCAAGGGACATGGGGAAAAAGCAGGAACAGGCTACTGATTTTGGATGATCAGCCATGATCATATTGAATGGCGGTGCTGGCTCGAAGGGGCAAATGGCCTACTCCTGCACCCATTTTCTATGTTTCTATGTTTCCCGAGGATTGGGAAGGCAACTACAACTCCCGCTCGCCTCACAACTCGAGTGTGGACCAATCCAAAGCTGACAGTGGACAAAGATAGCAGTCGACAACGCCTGTGTCAACAGCACGCTGCTGTACGACAGTGAGACGTGGATTACATATGCCAGACTGGAGAGAAGATTCAACACCTTCCACCTTAGAAGCATCCGCCGTATCCTGGGTATATCCTGGCAAGACAGAGTGTCCAACGCCGAGATTCTGTCTCGCGCTGGCCTTCCGAGTATGTACACTCTACTCAAGCAGCACAGACTGCAGTGGCTGGGCCATGTCCACCGCATGGAGGATGGCCGTATCCCAAAAGACATCCTCTATGGAGAGCTAACATCTGGGAGGAGAACCATCGGCTGCCCCCAGCTACGTTACAAGGATGTCTGCAAGGGAGATTTGAAGGTGCTTGACATCGATGTGGAGTCCTGGGAGATCCTTGCAGCTGACCGTACGAGGTGGAGAGGTACCCTAAACCAACATCTCAAAACGGGGGAAGAGAAACTGATGAACGCAGCGGCAGACAAGCGGGCACGCAGAAAGGAGCGCAGCAACTTCAACAGACCAGAGACCACAC
The DNA here is from genome assembly GCF_053455715.1 of Rhinoraja longicauda. Lineage (NCBI taxonomy): Eukaryota > Metazoa > Chordata > Chondrichthyes > Rajiformes > Arhynchobatidae > Rhinoraja > Rhinoraja longicauda. Next base: position 12,009,299 of record NC_135962.1, read on the forward strand.
ACAAACGTGACTTTTGTGACAGAGACTGTCATTCCCGCATTGGTCTCTTCAGCCATAAGCGACGCTGCTCTAGCCGAAGTGTAGAGCAATCAGCCAACTAGGATGCATCTCCCATGGTCAGCCATGACCGAGGGGGCCTAAGAAGAAGAAGATGTTTCTATATGTCTTCTTCAAAGAAAGGTCCCCAATTTTCTAATGTATCCTGACAACTATAGTGCTTCACTCTACAATCCATTCTCGAAATACTTTCTGGACCCTCATGTCCTGATGCCTTCACATAAAAGATACTGTACAAAACACCATTTTGTTTGGGTTTTGTTTATGATGTCCCACGATGACTTCACATCTTCCCTCTCAAGAAGTGATCAGAATGGAACACAATACTCCAGTTGTGGCTGGACCAATGTTTTTGCATGTTTTTACTGCGTTGATCTCAGCATCTCAAATTGAGGACCTGTGGGTATTTTCCAATAGCATGATTCAATGGTTCTTTAGTATCACATGTACCCAGGCACAGTGAGATTCTTTTTTTGCACACAGTTCAGTAAGTTATTACCATGCATAAGTACAATCTTAGATTAAGTATAAAATGTCTCACTGAGATCATATGCAAGAGGCCCAAGATATTGGGGGCCATAAAGGCCCATTGCAGCCATTGGCTCCATCTGAATCATCCCTCTCTAGTTAAATCTAGTTAATAAATCTAGTTAACCGGTTCATGTTTAAAAGGGGCACAAGTTTCCTTAGAAAATAAAGGGCGGCGCGGTGGCGCAGCGGTAGAGTTGCTGCCTTACAGCGAATGCAGCGCCGGAGACTCAGGTTCGATCCTGACCACGGGTGCTGCCTGTACGGAGTTTGTACGTTCTCCCCGTGGCCTGCGTGGGTTTTCTCCGAGATCTTCGGTTTCCTCCCACACTCCAAAGACTCCAAGGTTTGTAGGTTAATTGGCTGGGCAAATGTAAAAAAATTGTCCCTAGCGGGTGTAGGATAGTGTTAATGTGCGGGGATCGCTGGGCGGTGCGGACCCGGTGGGCCGAAGGGCCTGTTTCTGCGCTGTATCTAAATCTAAAATCTAAAATCTCTCCTCGCCCGGCCACTATTCAGCCTTAGTGCTCTGGGGAAGCCTCCCACAGCCGACCTTGAGGGCGTGGAAGTTAAGACCCTAGTTCTTCTTACCAGTCATTTGTTCTAGCGTCCACTGCCATTTGTGGTAACACCTTCACCTTCTGCAATCAGTACTCCATTGACCTAATAACAAAATCTAGGCTAATAGTCTTATAGAGCGTGAAGGGTCTGCTGCATTATCACAGGTGTTGTCTTCTAAATCAGACAGTAAGGGCACGACCATCTGACCTGCAATCAGGCACAGAATCAACCCCCTGGCACATTTGAAGAAAGCCAGGAAAGCTGCACCCATGTGCAGGCTAGTATTTATTCCTCAATCCACAAATTCAAGCAGATGGCAGGGTTATGAATCTTATTGCAGTTACTCAAATCCTTTTGCATAGAAGTCAGTGTCCACACTTCCAGCCTTATGATATATATTGATGCCAGTTTATACTTCATTGGCCAGAATTAACTCTGCAATGCGGGCCATCACAGGGACACTTAAGTCAACACCTTTGCAGTGGCTCCCTGTCCTCTCACATCGCCCCCCCCCCCCCCCCAGCATAAGCAGACGGGAGAGGATGTTGAAAGATTGGCACACCATCAAGGCTAACCCTGACCTTCCCATCTATGCTGACTTGAACAATCTGCCCAACATGCGCCTGAGGTCCCGCAAACCCTTCTGGTCTTCAGCCAAATCCCCGGAAGACTTTGACCCCAAGACTGAGTGGCGCAGAGCATGGAAAGATGCCAACATCAACAACGGAGAGGTCATCACAGACCCCCACAGTGAAACCACCGGGATTTGACCTCCATCGCAAGCAATGGCTAACCCTGAACAGGATCCGCACCCTCCATGCAAGAACAGCCCATCACCTGCAAGTGGGGGATTACAGACAACCCTGCATGCGACTGTGGCTATCCAGACCAGACCACCCCACACATCGTGAATGACTGTTCACTGAGGCTTTTCCCTGGTGGCATCAAGGCCATCCAACCAGCAACTGATGCTGCCCTGGCCTGGATGTCTACCCTTGACCTGCAATGTTAGGCTGTGCACGCCAGACGCAAGAAGAAGAAGATTGGCCAGAGGCAGTGAAGTGTAAACTCTCTCTCCCATTCAATGTTGTACTTTTCCCCAAATCCCCTTGCCAAACTATTCCAATTACTGCGTGGATAACATTCCACATCCCAGATTTTCTGAGACTTGTACGTGTGTACTTATAGAGTGCCTCTCATAAACTCGCGAAGTCCCAAGGTACCTTAAAACCAATAAAGTATTTTTGAAGCAGTCACTCACTCCTATAATGCGGGCTGCACACTGTACATTTATGATGATTAACTCTTTGGTGTACTCTTTCTAAATAGCTTTTGGCGGATATCCTAAACAAAATGCAATCAAGGGAAAGTTGTGTCAGATCCATATTTGTTCGGTATTGATAAAACAATGAATTTTCAGCTACAAGGCACATGCAACTTGACCTTCTTTACAACCTATATCTCATTGCTCAAATAAACAGGGAGAAAATGCATTATTTCTAATTTTTTTAGAATGCTTTTATTATTACTCATTGACTAATAAATCATGGAGATGGGTGGAAAAATAGGTCTGAGAGGGTGACTACATTGTAGCATGATAACACTTGAAGTTTTATTAACTGTAGGGGGCTTTAAGATGTCCTGAGATTATAAAAGGCATTAGTCAGCATAACCAAGTGACTTTAGTTATGGGCAAAGATGAAAGTGGGAAAGATTTAATAGGAACTTGAGGTTTTCAGTTTTCCCTGAAGCAAGTAGAATCTTTTTGAAGATGGGTGTCAAAAACATGAAGGCATAGGTTAAGGTGAGAGGAAGTTTTAAAAGAGATCTGAGAAGATTTATATATATCCAGTTGATATCGGGAACTCCAGTCTTACAAACCCTTGCATTACCTCATGACCTCTTGTGTTTTACTTTATCAGATGTCTAAATGTAATATATCTACCAACTGCCCCAATCTACCTTAACTTCTTCCAAAAACCTTTGATTGGTCAAATAATCATAATTGAACACATTACTCCAGTTGAGGCTACAAAGTTTTCGCTGCTCTGATCTCATTATCTCAAATTGAGGATCTGTGGGTAATTTCCAATAGCACAACTCTTTACAGAAATTAAGCATGTATACTAATGGCTTAGACAATAGACAATAGACAATAGGTGCAGGAGGAGGCCATTCAGCCCTTCGAGCCAGCACCACCATTCAATGTGATCATGGCTGGTCATTCTCAATCAGTACCCCATTCCTGCCTTCTCCCCATACCCCCTGACTCCGCTATCCTTAAGAGCTCTATCTAGCTCTCTCTTGAATGCATTCAGAGAATTGGCCTCCACTGCCTTCTGAGGCAGAGAATTTCACAGATTCACAACTCTCTGACTGAAAAAGTTTTTCCTCATCTCAGTTCTAAATGGCCTACCCTTTATTCTTAAACTGTGGCCCCTTGTTCTGGACTCCCCCAACATTGGGAACATGTTTCCTGCCTCTAACGTGTCCAACCCCTTAATAATCTTATACGTTTCGATAAGATCTCCTCTCAACCTTCTAAATTCCAGTGTATACAAGCCTAGTCGCTTCAGTCTTTCAACATATGACAGTCCCGCCATTCCGGGAATTAACCTAGTAAACCTATGCTGCATGCCCTCAATAGCAAGAATATCCTTCCTCAAATTTGGAGACCAAAACTGCACACAGTACTCCAGGTGCGGTCTCACTAGGGCCCTGTACACACAGTACTGCAGGTGCGGTCTTACTAGGGCCCTGTACACACACTACTCCAGGTGCGGTCTCACTAGGGCCCTGTACACACAGTACTCCAGGTGCGGTCTCACTAGGGCCCTGTACACACAGTACTCCAGGTGCGGTCTCACTAGGGCCCTGTACACACAGTACTCCAGGTGCGGTCTCACTAGGGCCCTGTACCACATGCTTCAACTCCCACTCCAGAGACCCAAGAACAAAATCTAGGCTGATGATCTAGTACAGAGTGAAGAGGAGGTGGTGGATTCAGACACAATTGTATTTAGACAGGCACTTGAATAGGCAAGGCGTGGCAGTATAGGTACTTGGGTAGACATACAGGATTAGTGTAGGGAAAAGTCAGAACGGTTGTGGAGAGCTGGATGTACTGGTATTAATGCAGCAAAATACTGCAATATGCTTCAATGAGCATAGTCAAACAAAACAGGGAGCCCCGGGACCCGGTGAGGGGTGGTGGAAATTAGGTCCGATGAGCAAAACTATGGTCAACTTTTAAGGTAAATCTTAAAAAGAAAGATAAAGGTCCTGCTGTAGGTTGGAAACATTGCAGCCAAGATGTAACGGCAGATAAATTCACTTTTTGACTCCAGAGAACACTGGCCAAGAATATTGGCTATTACTCAAACTCACTTTTGTCCAATGGTTTCAGCGACCTTTTGCAAACCGCCCCTTTCCCCTCAAGTAAAAATGAACAAACCTGAGTTAAGGGTTCAGACGTCAGTCTGAAGAAGGTTTCTAACCCAAAACGTCATCTGTCCAGTTCCCTCCACTGGTGTTGCCTGACCAGCTGAAGGTATCACAAAATGCTGGAGTAACTCAGCAGGTCAGGGAGAAAGGGAATGGGTGACGTTTCGGGTCTAGGAGAAAGGGAATGGGTGATGTTTCGGGTCTAGGAGAAAGGAAATGGGTGACGTTTTGGGTCGAGACCCTTCTTCAGACTGAGTTTCCTCTCTTCGACGTGAGTTTAGCAACATGCTCTCTCGCTGCTCCCCCTCTGTGATTCCTCCTGCCTACACAACTTGCCTGACCAATTAAATTCCTCCAGCCTGTGGTTTAGGCCTGAGTTAAGACCAACCCTGTGGTTCACAATGGCATTTCCAATATTCTGCCTGTGGGAGTCTCATTCCATTCTTATCCAACAATTCTTTAATGATTTAAGTGGGTTATAAAATAAAAAGTTAAACTTAATGTTTTTTTAATACTTGGCCAATTCTTCCAATACTTGGAAGATGTGCACATGCTGTTTTTGCAGCTTTTCCCTACCCATTTGGCATCCTCAGCGAATATCAAGATGGCTGATTTACTGTTTGTTTAAAACCAACAAGTACTAGAATCAATGTGTAAGAAGGAACTGCAGATGCTGGTTTAAACCGAAGATAGACACAAAAGGCTGGAGTATCTCGGCAGGACAGGCAACATCTCTGGAGAGAAGGAATGGGTGACGTTTCGGGTCGAGGCCCTTCTTCAGACTAGTTAGGGATAAGGGAAATGAAGAACAATGAATGAAAAATATGCAAAAAAGTAATGATGATAAAGGATACAGGCCATTGTAAGCTGTTTGTCGGGTGAAAACGAGAAGCTAGTGCGACTTGGGTGGGGGAGGGATAGAGAGAGAGGGATGCTGGGGCTACCTGAAGTGAGAGAAATCAATATTCATACCACTGGGCTGTGAGCTGCCCAAGCAAAATATGAGATGCTGTTACTCCAATTTGCATTTAGCCTCACTCTGACAATGGAGGAGACCTAGGACAGAAAGGTCTGTGTAGGAAAGGGAAGGAGAATTCAAGTATCCGGCAACCTGGAGATCAGGTAGGTTCAGGCGGTCTGAGCGAAGGATAAGTAATAGAATAAAAGTCATAATGTGAAAATAAGATTATTCAGCCCATTGAGAGTGTTCCAGCTACTGGTAGAGCAATCTCATCAGCAACATTTTCCTGCAATTTCCTGCACAGTCTCTTGCCCAGAGTAGGTGAATCAAGGATCAGAGGACCTAGGTTTAAGGTGAAGGGGGAAAGATTTAATAGGAATCTGAGGGGTAACTTTTTCACACAAAAAGTGGTGGGTGTATGCAATAAGCTGCCAGAGGAGGTAGTTGAGGCAGGGACTATCCCAACATTTAAGAAACAGTTAGATAGGTACATGGATAGGACAGGTTTGGAGGGATATGAACTAAATGCGGGCAGGTGGGACTCGTGTAGTTGGGACATGTTGGCCGGTGTGGGCAAGTTGGGCCGAAGGACCTGTTTCCACACTGCATCACTCTTTGACTCTATTTCCCAATGACCATACAAATTATTTGCCTATGTGTGCTCATGTTCTGATTTCCTTTTGAAAGCGCAGATTAATCCTTTCCACCACTCTAAATGAGAATTGCCCAGAAATTGGAGTTTATCTTTTTTAAATCTGCTGAATATGTACTGCACGCAGAACACCGTCCACACAGAAAAATATTCCATAGATTAATATCCTGATATTAGTCAAAATGCACTAATAGCAGCACCATGGCAATTTGCACGTTGAAAAACAGATGCAAGGACGATACTAGGAACAATTTTTTCCCAACGAAGAATACCTAAGCACTCATTAGCCTTGAAATTGGATCCATCAGCATTTGTATTCCATGTACTAAATGAACATAATGCAGTGTTATCTGTATTAGATCTGCCTGGTGCTTAATTCTGCACCACACTGTGCCCATTGGGATATTGACAGTGCTACTAAAATGGGTTGTATGCTGTTTGAAGAAGGCAGCACCACTTACTATCAGGATAACTATCAAGTAAGCATTCAGGTACAGCAGGCAGTGAAGAAAGCAAATGGCATGTTGGTCTTCATAGCGAGAGGATTTGAGTTTAGGAGCAAGGAGTTCCTACCGCAGTTGGACATGGCCCTGGTGAGACCACACCTGGTGTATTGTGTGCAGTTTTGGTCTCCTAATTTGAGAAAGGACATTCTTGCTATTGAGGGAGTGAAGCATAGGTTCACCAGATTAATTCCCGGGATGGCGGGACTGACATATGATTAAAGAACGGATCGACTGGAATTTATATTCACTGGCATTTAGAAGGATGAGAGAGGATCTTATAGAAACATATAACATTCTTAAGGGATTGGACAGGCTAGATGCAGGAAAAATGTTCCCGATGTTGGGAGAGTCCAGAATCAGGGGTCACAATTTAAGAATAAGGGGTAGGCCATTTAGGTCTGAGATGCAGAGAGTTGTGAATCTGTGGAATTCTCTGCCACAGAAGGCAGTGAAGGCCAATTCGCTGGATATATTCAAGAGAGAGTTAGATATAGCTCTTATGGCTAATGGAATCAAGAGATATGGGGAGAAAGCTGAAACGGGGTACTGATTGTGGATGACCAGCCACGATCATATTGAATGGCGGTACTGGCTCGAAGGGCCGAATGGCCTACGCCTGCACCTATTTTCTATGTTACTATGTTTCTATGTAACAAGCTGCTGGAGAGGTGAAAGAAAATGTGGTGAAAGAGGAAGCATCTCCTGGAGGAAAGGTGCTGTTATCATGGTTTGTCCCTTTAAGAGTTATAATAATAATAATAATAATAATAATAATAATAATAATAATAATAATAATAATAATAATAATAATAATAATAATAATAATAATAATAATAATAATAATAATAATAATAATAATAATTTTATTTGTCATATGTAGGTTGGCACAGGGTCAACGATCCAATGAAATGTATTTGACAACGGGTCACCTCAGCAGTAATATTCTAATGATAAATAAGATTAAAATGACATTAGTACGGTAAAAAGACAATATTAAAATAATCAACATATATGATGTGAAATGTGTTTATGAGTTCAGAAGCCTGATGGTAGAAGCTGTTCTTAAGTCTGGTGGTAAGCACAGCCATACTCCTGTATCGTCTGCCTGACGGTAACAAGGAGAACAGCCTGCGTGCTGGGTGGCTGTGGTCCTTGATGATGCTGCGTGCCTTCTGCAGGCACCACCGGTGGAAAATGTCCTGAATGGCCGGGAGACAGTTGCCTGTGATGTGCTGTGCCGTCTTCACCACTCTCTGTAGTGATTTGTGGCTGTGGGCAGAACAGTTCCCGTACCAGACTGTAATGCAGCCCGTCAGCAGGCTCTCGATGGTGCATCTGTAGAAGTTTGTGAGGATGCTGGCGTTCATGCCAGACTTCCTCAGTCTTCTCAGGAAAAAGAGCCGCTGGTGGGCCTTCTTTGTTATTGTGTCCGTGTGCAGTGTCCAGGAAAGGTCCTCAGTGATGTGCACACCGAGGAACTTAAAGCTGCTGACCCTTTCAACCTCAGCATCACCGATGTGGATGGGGAGGTGTCCACTCCCCCACTGTCTCCTGTAGTCCACGATCATCTCTTTAGTTTTGCTGACATTGAGAGAGAGGTTATTTTCCTGGCACCAGCTGTTTAGTGCCTTTACCTCCTCTCTGTAGGCCGTCTCATTGTTGTCTGCGATGAGGCCCAAGATGGTCGTGTCGTCAGCAAACTTTTGGATTATGTTTGAGCTGTGCTTAGCAGTACAGACGTGCGTGAACAGGGAGTACAGGAGAGGACTGAGCACACAGCCCTGTGGTGTACTTGTGTTGAGGATCAGTGAGGAAGAGGTGTGGCTGCCAATTCTCACCACCTGGGGCCTGCCCGTCAGGAAATCGAATATCCATCTGCAGATGGAGGTCTCCAGTCCAAGATCAAGGAGCTTGGGGACGAGTTTTGAGGGAATAATAGTGTTGAATGCCGAGCTGTAGTCAATAAAGAGCATTCTCACATATGTATTTCCTTTGTTAGCTGCAAAGATGGAAACTGTTGTGTTAACGCTGAGAAATATGAGAACTTGTAACAGATAATTAGGGAATGCTATACTGAACCAACTATTGGCTTCAGCATGGCATTGCACAAGGAAACACAACCATATTGTGCCGTGTCCCTTACAAAGAAAGTTTGGCTTTTAGACCACTTTCATAAATAACTCACCACACTGGTTTAACCCCATAAGTCAGGAGCAATGAAACTTGTAGCCTGAAATATATTTCTCTTGGTCTTTGACATGGCCGCTCAAGAAGACAGCATCCTTCTCTACCTTTTCGAGAGCAACCATGACCGTGCACATTGTACATCTCTATCACACATCAAGAGTCAAGAGAGAGTCAAGAGTGTTTTACTGTCAGATATCCCAGATAGAACAATGAAATTCTTACTTGCAGCAGCACAACAGAATATGTAAACATAGTACACTGTAAAAAACGAGAGAGAGAAAAAAGTTCAATGTATACATATACTCACAAATACACACATATATACATATATATATTATATATGCATATATAATATATATATACACATATATATATATATATATATATATATATATATATATATATATATACGTACACACAAAAAACAAACAATAATAGTGCAATAATAACAATAATAGTCTATGTATTTCAGAGCTTATTGTATTTGAGGTTGTATTGTGTAATAGCCGAATGGCTGTAGGGCAGAAGCTGTTCCTGAACCTGGACGTTACAGTTTTCAGGCTCCTGTACCTTCTTCCTGATGGCAGGAGTGGAATGAGTGTGTGGCCAGGGTGGTGTGGGTCTCTGATGATGCAGGCTGCCTGTTTGAGGCAGCGACTCCGGTAAATCCCTACGATGGTGGGGAGGTCAAAGCTGGTGATGGACTGGGCAGTTCACAACCTTTTGCCGTCTTCTTCACTCCTGAGTATTCAAGTTGCCGAATCAGGCCGTAATGCATCCAATCAATATGCTCTTACTGTAGATGTCTCCACTATCTTTGCTCAAAAGAGAACAACCTTAGCTTTTATTAATGAACAATAACATCCACCATGCAAGATGGATAATTGGGGGTAATTGGATAATTACTAGCACCCTTCTCTTCTGATCCATCCCCTATTGTTCAGTATTAGGATGCAATGCATTCCCTGGGTTTAATTTCCTTTGGTTTCTCTCCAATGATCTCAGTCGACAGCTGATGCAGTGACATTTTTCTCCATTATGGAAATATTTTTTTAAATGGCAAAAACAGAAACTCTTTCTATCCTGAGAATAAACACTGAATACAAGAAAAGAGGACAGTTAATAGAAACATTGCTTTGTGAGAATGATAGGAATTGTCAAAAGATGTTTAAGAATGAATAGTGGGCACTGTGACACAAACAGAGACAAGTGTAAGAAGGATGTAGTGTGGCCCAAAGCCTAAAGGCCACATTTAGATGCTGCCCTTTCACTTAATCAGATCCATGCTGTTTCAATGAATGTCGTAGGATCTAATTGTATCAGTTGACCATTTCAATTGGGCTTTCGTAAGTGAAGGCTATAATCAAAGGCGGAAAATTGAGTACACGTGCAGATAATTCCTCTCCAGCATTTTATTGCAACTCAGTGTATGGGCATGTAATTTTGTATTTTTCATCAAAGTGACAGAAACAGTGACCAACTGTTAGTGAGGCCCATGTGATCTTCTCAACCAGGATCATATGGCCTATTCCTAATTAAATCAAAGAATGAGAACTCTGCTGCCTTCCAACATGTCAACAAGTTTAGAGAGAGACTTTTTTAGGGGCAAACTAGCCTTAATGTGAGGCTAGGGGAGGAAGGGTCTCGACCCGAAACGTCACCCATTCCTTCTCTCCCGAGATGCTGCCTGACCTGCTGAGTTACTCCAGCATTTTGTGAATAAATCGATTTGTACCAGCATCTGCAGTTATTTTCTTATAGCCTTAATGTGATTTGTATCCTGAGGTTGGTTATTGCGTTTGGTCAAGAGTCCTTTTGAGGAGTTTGTAGCACTTTAGACTTTAGACTTTGGAGATAGCGCATGGAAACAGGCCCTTCGGCCCACTGAGTCCGTGCTGACCAGCGATCACACCCATACACTCGCACTATCCTACACACTTGGGACAATTTACTATTTTTACCAAATCCAATTACCCTACAAACCTGTACGTCTTTGGAGTGTGGGAGGAGACTGGAATACCCGGAGAAAACCCACGCAGATCACGGGGAGAATGTACAGACTCCATGCAGACAGCTCCGGTAGTCAGGATCGCACCCGGGTCTCTGCCGCTGTAAGGCAGCAACTCTACCGCTGCATTTCTTAAGGTTAATGATTAAAGGAAAGGCAGATGTTTTATAAACCGTAGAGGTTTCAGAAGAATAATGTTAGGTCACTTGGTTCTTCGATGCTGCTCTGGCCATCAATAAAATCTTGGCTAATCTTCTCTATTCCACCGCACCGCACTCCCCATGGAGCAGTGATTCCACAACTGCACAGAAATCTATTCCTACATTTTGATTACACTCTTCATTATACGACATCCACAGCCCTGGACAGGAATGCCAAGATTCACAGCACTTTAAGTGAGGAATTTGTAATTGGAACTCTGAGTTCCTTATTCTGAGACTGTGAGTATAAGTCACAGACTAGACTATAAAGTTGGCAGTGGTCAGAGGGACACACACATAACAGAGTCATAGAATAAGAAAATAACTGCAGATGCTGGTACAAATCGATTTATTCACAAAATGCTGGAAGGGTTTCAGTCTGAAGAAGGATCTCGACCCGAAACGTCACCCATTCCTTCTCTCCCGAGATGCTGCCTGACCTGCTCAGTTACTCCAGCATTTTGTGAATAAATAGAGTCATAGAAAGTGGAAACAGGCCCTTTGGCCCATTGAATTGGTTTGGAAACAGCTCCATCCAAGACTGCAAGAAATTACAGCGAATTGTGGACGCAGCCCAAACCATCGCACAAACCAATCTCCCTTCCATTGATTCCATTTATACCTCACGCTGCCTCAGCAAGGCCAGCAGCATAATCAAGGGCGAGTCGAACCCTGGCCACTCCCTCTTCTCCCCTCTCCCATCAAGCAAAAGGTATAGAAGTGTGAAAACGCACACCTCCAGATTCAGGGACAGTCCCTTCCCAGCTGTTACCAGGCAACTGAATCAACCTACCACAACCAGAGAGGATTCCTGAACTACTATCCACCTCTCTGGTGACATTCCGTCTATCCTTAAGCTGACTTTGCTGGCTTTAATTTGCACTAAAGGTTATTCCTTTATCATGTATCTATACACTGTAAATGGATCGATCATAATCATGTATTGTTTCTCTGCTGACTGGTTAGCACGCAACAAAAGCTTTTCACTGTACCTCAGTACATGTGATAATAAACTAAAGCAAACTGAAATACTCATTTATACTAATCCTGCACTCATCTAAACTAACTTTACTTCTTGCATCCCCATTCTTTTGGTCGCATGTACAGAGTTGCCATTGTGTATGCTTTCCAACTGGGATCATTCATATCCACCCTCTTCTTGCCTTTGTCTAAAACACTGAAGCCGGCAATGGCCTTGATGTACATCAACCTTCGGGACCACAACAGCATTCACCTGGACAGTGAGGATGGGCACCATTTGCCAACTGTCGCACAAGCGAAAGGGGAGACATCACCACCACTTCTTGGTCATTGTACACGAACCGTAGAGCATAGAAAAGTGTAGCACAGGAGCAGGCACTTTAGCCCACGACATCTGTACCGTACATGATACCAAGTTAAACTAATCTCATCTGCCTGCACATTTTCCATATCCATCCATTATGTTGTAATCCACTTAAATTACAGAGAGAGATATTACATGCTAACATCCTGCAGGCAAATAATCCTGGAATTGATCTACTACATAGTGTATAGTCATAGAATCATGTTGCATTGAAACAGCCCCTTCGGCCCGACTTGCCCATGCCAACCAGGATGCTTCATCCACTTTAGTCCCATCTGCCCCCAGTTGGTCCACACCCCTCTAAACCATTCCTATCCATGTACCTGTCCAAATGTCTTTTAAATATTGTTTTAGTTCCTGCATCAACTACCTCCTCTGGCAGCTCGTTCCGTATATCCACCGCCTTCTGTGTGAGAAGGTTGCCCTTCAGGTTCCGATTAAATATTTCCCCTATCACCTTAAATCGCTGTTTTTTGATTCCCCTACTCTGGGTAAAAGACTATGCATTCATCCTATCTATTCCCCTCATGATTTTATACAGTAGATGGCATGCATGAGTGTGATGGCATGAATGGCGGAGCAAGCTCGATGGGCTGAATGGCCTAATTCTGTTCCTCCTAACTCTATAGGAAACACTATTCCTTGGAGCGCAGGAGGATGAGGGGTGATCTTATAGAGGTGTATAAAATCATGAGAGGAATAGCTCAGGTAGATGCACAGAGTCTCTTGCCCAGAGTAGGAGAATCAAGAACCCAAGGACGTAGGTTTAAGATGAGGTGGGAAATATTTTACAAGAATCTGAGGTAACATTTTCATGCAAAGGGTGGAAGGTGTATAGAACGAGAAGCCAGAGGAGGTAGTTGAGGCAGGTACTATCACAACATGTAAAAAACATTTAGACAGGTACATGGATAGGTTAAATTTAGGGGGATATGGGCCAAACGCAGGTCGGTGGGACTGGTGTAGATGGAACATGTTGGCCGGTGTGGGCAAGTTGGGCCAAAGGGCCTGTTTCCACACTGTAAAACTCTATGTCTCTATGACTATAGTCTTATCATGAGATTTTAACGACATGCCTGAAAATATGCAGACTCCTTCATATTTACCTCCAGCAAGCAGGTCCCCTGAGAACTGCTGGTGATGTCCTCCTCTCAGGTCAATGCATTTCTGACTTCCACCTTAGATTGTTTAAACCCGGGTGTCACAAGCCACAGGTCGGGAGGCTAGACTCTCCCTCTCTCCACTGAACCTTCCTGCGAAAGTTGTGAGCATTCCTGTTTCCCGCTTGCTTTAGTCTTGGTCACCGTGGAGCCACTTTCCTCAGTATTGAATTATAAGAGGAGGGAATGCATGTAATCTATATACTAAAACTCTCGTTTGTTATCTTGTTTGTGACTGAACTTCAGCCATAGCGGTACACGATAGCACGACAATTTTAGGCCCACCTTACTCACCATTGTCACTTTAGTGATAATGCAAGTAGTTTTATTCAAATCGGTGTTATATTTTTAAAGTTATTCACATTTTAAAGTTTAAAAGGAGGGGAGGGGGAGGAGGGAGGGAAGGGGGTGTGGGGGGAGAAGGGAGAAGGGAGGGGGGGTTGAGGAGACAGGGGAGGGGGGGAGGACTGGGTGGTGCTCCAATGCAGGAGAGGTTTGGGCCCAATGGGTCCACTTGGTCTAGTTATATTTAAAAGGAAAGATTGGAATTAAATACAAAACCTACGTGGCAGGAGGTTCAGGTATTTTCGATGTAAAGGGAAGGGGGTCAGGCAAAGTAAGGAGGTAAAAGGCGATAATGTGATGGGATGGTTTGAAATAACGACGAAAGGGAAATGGAGGATGCTAAGACAGAAGGAGTAAACCAAAGGAATTAGCACTGGTAGGGAGAGATGGGCTAATTATTCAGCATCCACAAGGCAGTGCAGGAGTGAATGGAGGTGGGGTCCAGACACGGAATGAAATAGATTGTCAACCATTGAATGCTCAGTCCAAGAAGGAGAATGGAGATCTAGGTTAGCCCGTCACTGGGTTTTTGCACTGTGGTTGATCTGAACATTATCTCCATTCACTGGCTTTGGTTCTCCAGCTGATTTGCTCAGTCAAGTCTATCCTGAGCGGATAAAGTTGTGAGGATTAACTTTGAGATAGAGACAGACAATACTGAAATACTCAGCAGCTCAGGAAGCATCTCTGCAGAGAGAAATAAAGATAATGTTCCAGCACAATGCCTTCTCATGGATGAAACATCAACCTCTCCCACTAGTGAGAGTGTTACTTTCGTTCCTCTGATCACAATGAATGGTGGTGCTGGCTCGAAGGGCCAAATGGCCTCCTCCTGCACCTATTCTCTATGTTTAATATCTGGCATCTTCTGTTTTTATTACAGATTTCCAGCATCTGCAGTTTATTTGTTACTTTTCAGTTATCTGGCAGAGAGGTTGATGGTTTGGGCAGATGATGTCTGCCTTCGGTTGTTTGATGTGGGGTGGTCCATAGAGTGCAACATTGGTGATAAGGCTGGTGAAACCACAAAAGGTTCAGGTGGAATCAATGGGAAGAAGAGGGAAATGGTTTGATAAGAATTTGTGTAAATACTGAGAATAAGGTGTGGCGAAGAGGAGAGGGAGAGCATGGGAAAGAGAAAAGACGGTGATGAGGATTGGCTTGGGAAAAGCAAGCTTGTGTGAAATTCAAAAAGAATAAAAAACACAAAGGCACATCACACGATTGTCCCTCAAGTAGTGTGTTCAGATGCCTCTTCATGTTGTCTTATTCCTAATTTTTGCTGTATGTTTGATTAGTGCGGGTGCCAGGGGTTACGGGGAGAAGGCAGGGGAATTTTTAGATTTAGATTTAGAGATACAGCGTGGAAACAGGCCCTTCGGCCCACCGGGGCCGCGCCGCCCAGCGATCCCCGCACATTAACACTATCCTACACACACTAGGGACAATTTTTACATTTGCCCAGCCAATTAACCTACATACCTGTACGTCTTTGGAGTGTGGGAGGAAACCGAAGATCTCGGAGAAAACCCACGCAGGTCACGGGGAGAACATACAAACTCCGTACAGATGGCGCCCGTAGTCAGGATCGAACCTGAGTCGACGGCACTGCATTCGCTGTAAGGCAGCAACTCTACCGCTGCGCCACCGTGCCGCCGTGGGGTTAGGTGAGAGAGATAGATCAGCCATGATTGAATGGCGGAGTAGACTTGATGGGCCAAATGGCCTAATTCTGCTCCTATCACTTAATGATCTTTGGTGTACGATAGTCTAGGATTAATTGAGGAGTTTTTTATGAAACAGTGCTACGGATAAAATATTAGAAACATCGCAATCAATTTGCGCACCACAAATCCCTGAGATGATTTTTGTGATCATGGATGTGTAATAAGTAAACACATACTGGGGCAATCTTCAGTGCTCCCCTTTTGATAATTGCACAGCGTTATTTATGTTTACTTGAGATGACCTAGGTTTAGCATTCGCTCTGAAGAACTTTGCTGATCGTGTGGCACTACCACAGGATTGGACTGGTGAGTAGCTAGGCCTCTGGTACCTGCACCTAGAGCTGATGTGTAGAGGATGTTTCCACTAGTGGGAGAGTCTAGGACCAGAGGCCATAGCCTCAGAATAAAAGGACATACCTTTAGAATGGAGATGAGGAAGAATTTCTTTAGTCAGAGGGTGGTGAATCTATGGAATTAACTGCCACAGACGGCTGTGGAGGCCAAGTCAATGGGTATTTTTAAGGCAGAGATTGACGGATTCTTGATTAGTACGGGTGACAGGTGTTATGGGGAGAAGGCAGGAGAATGGAATTGAGAGGGAAAGATAGATCAGCCATGATTGAATGGAAGAGTAGAATTGATGGGCCGAATGGCCTAATTCTGCTCTGATAACTCATGAACTTATCAACTCATCAACACCTGACCAAGACGCACTGCCAAGTGTGCATTCATTACGGGAGGGCTGACACTTTACATATATGCTTAAGAAGGAGAGCTAAGATGACTTATGATAAATTGTGAGTCATTGAGTCAAGGGATATGATGTGGAAAAATGCCCTTCAGCCAATGAGTTTGCCAACTAGCCATCAACCACTTATTTACACCGATCTTAAATTAATCCTACTTTTTAAAAATTCTCTCCACATTCTTAATCAACTATCTTCAGATTCTATTACTCTCCTATCCACTGCGGGCAAATTACAGTGGCCAATTAACCCACCAAACCATGCACCTTTAGGATGCGGGACGAAACCGGGGCATCCGGAGGAAACCCATGTGGTCACAAGGTGAACACGCAAACTCCACACAGACAGCACCGGAGGTCAGGGTTGATCCCTGGACTCTCGCTGGTCAGTCAGCGGTTCAAAGGGATGCGTCATTGTGCTGCACATATCTTCATCAGAATAATCATTTGCAGACTTTGAAGAGAGACCCTTTGGGTCGCAGAGAAAATAAATTAGAAAGCGTAAATGCTCTCCCTGGGCTCGTGAAGGTCACAGGCACCTAATTGCGGAAAGTTCAGAAGAAACCATGACACCTTTCAGCAGGATAAGGAGAGCAATCAGAATGCTCCTATTCCATTAAAAAAATAATAGTTTAGAGAGGAAAAATGAACTGGATCAAGCAGATAGTTCAAGGGTTTCACTTCGGTTAAAAATAGGGCTGTGATATCATTGATCACAAAGGTCACATCATTGAATGAGTGTATTTGAGTCAGCGTTCTCATGTGCCTAGTGTGCCTATCGTTTCAATTGGTTTTGGTCTGCAGGACCAGCAATGCATTCTCAAAGACTGATTTAGATGTTTTTATCAGACTGTTATCCTGGGGTGAATTCATCATTCCACTTTCTTCATTACACGTCGCATTGTAATACTGAATTAATACTCTGCAGTCTCTTGATCACATTGGGAGCAAATAGATTCAGTAGGTAGCGCCTTCCATTTTGCTTTTACCTTGTGTTGTGATGAACATCTTCACACTAGTGCAGCGGGCGGAGCTGCTGCCTCAACTCCTACGACCCAAGTTCGATCCTGGCCTCTTATCTTGTCTGTGTGGAGTTTACACATTCTCCCTGCATCCGCATGGGTTACAACCAGGTGCTCTGGTTCCCTCCCACATCCCAAACACGTACAGATTAGTAGTTAATCAGCCATTTGGGTTAACATAGAATGAGCTTTTGACGAATGGCTCATTTATCTTTCCCTCTCAATCCTATTCCCCTGCCTTCTCCGTATAACCGGTGGCGCAGCGGTAGAGTTGCTGCCTTACAGCAAATGCAGCGCCAGAGACCCGGGTTCGATCCCGACTACGGGTGCTGTCTGTACAGAGTTTGTACGTTTTCCCCGTGACCTACGTGGGTTTTCTCCGAGATCTTCCGTTTCCTCCCACACTCCAAAGACGTACAGGTTTGTTGGTTAATTGGCTTATTAAATGTAAAAATTGTTCCTAGTGGGTATAGGATGGTGTCAAAGTGCGGGGATCGCTGGCCGGCGTGGACCAGGTGGGCCGAAAGGGCCTGCTTCCGTGCTGTATCTCTATCTCTATCTCTAAACGAACCCATGTCACCCGTACTAATCAAGAATCTATCAATCTCTGCCTTAAAAATATCCATTGACTTGGCCTCTACAGCTGTCTGTAGCAATGAATTCCACAGATTCACCACCCCCTGACTAAAGAAATTCCTCCTCATCTCGTTCGTAAAGGTACATCCTTTCATTCTGAGGTGATGGCCTCTGGTCCTAGACTCTCCCACTTGTGGAAACATCCTCTCCATATCCACAATATCCAGGCCTTTCACTATTTGGTAGTTTTCAATGAGCTCCCTCCTCATCCTTCTAAACTTTCACTCATGTTTTCAACAAATATCATTCAACAATGTATCCACCCCTTGTTTATATGTCGCCAATCATCCAAACTCCACAACCCACTGGTGTAAAGAATTCCAGGTTGAATCTCCTGGCATGAGTTCAAATGTTACCCTGGAAATCGAGGCACTTAAATTCAATTAAACAATCAGAAATAATTAAAAGTAAATGCCAATATCGACAATGGTGACCATGAAGACGGAAGATAGTAATTTGATTCCAAAGTCTGCTTCCCTCTCTTACATGGTCTGGCCTCTGTTTCACTCCAGTCTCACAGCAATGCAATTGACTTTAAATTGACGTTGCCAAATAAGCTAAGCTGCTTAGTTGCTTAAAATAATGTTAGAATCAAATGAGCCAGACGGCTTGACATCTAACTGAGCACTGGACACAGAACATGCCAACTTCGTCCCTGGTGCAGTTAACTTTGTAAAGTCCTTCTCATAGACATCTGTGAGCTTTTATATGCATTAAGAAGGCTGCACCACAGTTGAGGTCAGCCTTGGGTCACCATATTCAAGAAATCGAGTCTCTGGATAAATTCTGTGCCATTGATTGAATAGCCCATTATGCAGAGGCACAATGGTGTGCAGTTGGAACCAGTGTCCATCTGAGACTCATAAACATTTCCCAGATGCTTGGTTGCCTCATGGCATCCGGTCTTTCTTGGGCAACCAAGTCACCTGACTATCATACACGATCCCTCCTTAGCGCACTCATCTGATGAATTGGTGATTGATTACGACTTGGAAGAAGCAGAGAGGCCTGCACCTGTACAGAATGTACTCCAGGTGGGAGGTTACCAACCATCACCAAGAGAGTGAATTGGTAGACCTGTAATGGCCTAGATGAACCTACAAAGATGTAGTTGCCAGACTGCATCTGGAAGAAAATTGATCATAAATACAATGTATGTTTAACCAGGCGGCACGGTAGCGCAGCGGTAGAGTTGCTGCTTTACAGCGAATGCAGCGCCGGAGACTCAGGTTCGATCCTGACTACGGGTGCTGCACTGTAAGGAGTTTGTACGTTCTCCCCGTGACCTGCGTGGGTTTTCTCCGAGATCTTCGGTTTCCTCCCACACTCCAAAGACGTACAGGTATGTAGGTTAATTGGCTGGGTAAATGTAAAAATTGTCCCTAGTGGGTGTAGGATAGTGTTAATGTACGGGGATCGCTGGGCGGCACGGACTTGGAGGGCCGAAAAGGCCTGTTTCCGGCTGTATATATATGATATGATATGATATGAATGAAATCTTTGTGACAATACACATCGGTATGGTATGCCAGCAACTCTAAATAGTTTAAAAACTAGATTGGCTTGCAGCAGCGATTAATGTTATGTGTACTGGGTCTTTTTGTCTGCCGAAAAAGCACTGTGTTAAACATAACGACTTTTGATGGAGTATATTGTGTGATGAAACCACCTGGAATAGATTCAGACAAAGGTAACAATCCTTAGTCTGCATTGTTTCACAAAATGGCTGAACATTGGACATGGCAAAGCTCATGGAGTGAGTCTTGTGCTCCCAAACTACCTGCACCTCCAGCCAAGCTGTTCCAGTATATTTACAACAAAGCTGACAACTTGGAAAGTTGCCCAAGTATGTGTTGGCCACAAAAACAGGACCAAATCCAAATCCAAATCCAATCCAATCACTTGAAAACTGCTATCAAGTACTACCATCCTCCGATGGACAGGGTTTGGGTCTTGGTCCAAACATATAAAATGGCAAGTTCCAGCAAAAAATTGCGACTGCCTCTTGTCATTTTATTTATCATAAAATGTAAGAAAATAACATAGAAGGCCATTCAGACCACTGAGCCAATGTTAGTTCTCAGAACATTTCCATCAGTCCTACTCTCTACCTTATTTCCCTATTCTCTCTCAAATGCCCATCAACCTCCCCCTCCCACAATTCTCCTGCCACCCACCTACTTAAGGGATAATTCACAGAGGCCAATTGCCATCTTTGGGATGTGGGAGGAAACTGGAGCACTTTGGGAAACCCGCATGGTCACAGGAAGAACATGCAAACTTCACACAGGCAGTGAGTGACCTGGTTTACATATTGAGAGATTCAAATAGTTAAAATCATTTAGATACTGGTGTGGGTATTAGACTGAAATCTAATTGAAAGATCCAGATAGATTAATGACAACTTGGAAGTGAGTTGGAGACTGAGCCTAATCCAAGTCTAATCAAGTCTGAAGAAGGGTCTCGACCCGAAAAGTCACCCATTTCTTCTCTCCAGAGATGCTGCCTGTCCTGCTGAGTTACTCCAGCTTTTTCAGTCTATCTTCGGTTTAAACCAGCATCTGCAGTTCCTTCTTACACTAATCTTGACATTCATGTATTGAACAATGGATACTTAGGATTTGGTTACATGCAAGAACATAATTATCTATCTAAACTTCTGAAATAAGGTACCAATGGAGGTGAAGTTTCTAACTACAAACATGAGGCACTAAAATATATTTTTTAACTAAATTCAGATTTTTTTCTCAATTTTACTTCCGATGTCTGTTTGTTTTTAATTGAGCCAAGGCAGTTGGTGTCTTGTGACTGTTAGCAGAGCAGTGGAGTCTCTTGATCTAATTTACAAGTCATTTTGTCCTCTTGGTTGTTTACAATCCTTTCAATCATCTCTAGTTGGGATCTCTAGTGATAAGAGATCATGTTGTTTACTAGTGACTGCCACTGACATACCCTCACATCCCATAAATGTGCTGCAGATATATTTTTCTGTCATCACCAAGGATTTTACATTCAGGGGCATTCTGGCCTGAAGAGCAACCTATCTTGAAATCTGTTAGCTGTCCTCCTTTGCTTGTTGAAGAAACATTTGCCACTAATCTAGAAGGTGGATCATTCAGATGGCAAATCCAATCCCTCAACTGATTCCTCACTGCACAGACAAAGGTGCCAGATTTCAAATGCGGCATTAAATCAAGGCCGGATCTGCTATTCAGTTGAATGTACATGATCTTATGACGCTCTTTGAAGAAGAATATTTCAGTGTCCAGGCCAACATTTTTCAACCAAACTCTGCCAAATATATAGCTGCTTCACTCCATTGCTCTCTGTGGGATCTTGATGTGCAGGGTTATCATATCATATCATATATATACAGCCGGAAACAGGCCTTTTCGGCCCACCAAGTCCGTGCCGCCCAGTGATCCCCGTACATTAACACTATCCTACACCCACTAGGGACAATTTTTACATTTACCCAGCCAATTAACCTACATACCTGTACGTCTTTGGAGTGTGGGAGGAAACCGAAGATCTCGGTTATAGCGTGAAGGCAGGAGAATGGGGTTAGGAGGGAGAGATAGATCAGACATGATTGAATGGCAGAGGTAGACTTGATGGCCTAATTGTGCTCCTATTAACATGACATTATGATGTGTTCACTTTGGTTACTGCATTTCACCATATAACACCAGGTACTTTGAAAGTCATATTGTCTGTGAAATGCTTGAGAAAGATCTGCATTTATGTAGCATGCTTCTCAATCTTAGGGCACCCTTACAAACGCCCAAGAAATCAATTCCGCGTAATCAATAGTAACTTTCAAAAAGGAGTTGGATAAATACTTAAAAACTAAACATGTGCTCGAAGAGTTGGTGCGTAGGAAAGGAAGTTGTGATCCGATCCGATCCTCTTTCTCAAGATAACACTCCAACATTCATAAGTGTAGTGAAGTGCGTAAAGGAAATGAGTTCAAGGCTGAGAGGGGGTTGTAGAGAGATGTAATTACAGCATGATGTTTATCCACAGAGTTATCAGGTCATACAGATAGACAATGAATTATAAAGAACAAAATGCCACCTTCAAATGAGGGCTGAATGACTTTTATGCACTACAGTCCAATTATTTCCAGTACATCCATTCTGCACACTTCTTCCTTGCTACCCCTCTTTCCGCTGGTGCTTTTCAGGTAAATTCACGAGATGTTAGGAAAATACAGCACTGAAACAAGCCTTTCTGCCCAACAAACCGGTGCTGACTATCAAGCACTCATTTTACAGACTGAATTAATCCACTTTTTTATTCTCCACAAATTCTCATCAACACCTCGCAGATTCTACCACTCGTCTACGTACTACAGGCATTTTACAGAAACCAATTAACCTGCATGGCTCTGAGATGTAGGAGGACACTGAACCACCTGTAAGAAACCTACGTGATGACAGGGAGAATGTGCAAACTCCACGTAAACACCACCTGAGGTCAGAATTGAAGGTGAGTCTCTGGCACTGCGAGGCACCAGGAGCTCTACTCAATGAGCCACTGTGCCACCCGTCTCTCTGCTTCTCTGATCTTCTTGCTGCAGAGAAGCAGACACATGGGTGGTAGAGTGGCGCATTCAGTAGAGCTCTTAGTGCCTCGCAATGCCAGAGACTCACTTCCACTGAGAGTGAAGGGATGGCTGAGGTGATGGTATTCCTATGCACCCGTTACCATTCTGCTTCTAAGTGGTAGACCTTGTGATTGCGTTGAAGACTTTGAGTTGCTGCAGGACAATAGTGGGTAGTCTGCTGGTGCTGCTATTCACTAGTGGACAGGGAAATGGATGATTATAGGTAATCAGTGCGGTTCCAATCAATATGTAGAAACAAGGAACTGCAGATGCTGGTTTATACCAAAGAGTGCTGGAGTAACTCAGCATCTCCGGAGGAAAAGGGATAGGTGTCGTTTCATGTCGGGACCCTTTTTCAGACTCCAATCAAACAGTCTGCTTATTCTTCGGTGGAAATATATAACAGAAAATATTGGTAATCCTCAGCAGGCCAGGCAGCATCTGTGGAGAGAGAAACAGGGTCAACATTTGTAGACGTGAAACATTAACTCTTTATCTTTCACCGTAGAGGCTGTCTGAGCATTTTCTGCTTTTGTTACGTTTTTTTTTTACCCACAGCATTTCACTTTCCTTTTTGTGAACGGTGAGCACTGCTGGATCAGTAAATGTCCAAGGACTTTGGAAATAATTATCCCTCTCCTGGAGCTTTAGTTTAGTTTAGTTTAGTTTAGTTTAGAGATACAGCGTGGAAATAGACCCTTCGGCCCACCGAGTCCGCACCGCCCAGCGATCCCCGCGCATTAACACCATCCTACACTCCCCAATAGGGCCAATTTACACTTATACCAAGCCATTTAACCTACACGTCTTTGGAATTTAACCTGCACGTCTTTGGAATGTGGGAGGAAACCGAAGATATCGGAGAAAACCCACGCAGTCACGGGGAGAACGTACAAACTCCGTACAGACTAGCACCCATAGTCAGGATTGAACCTGAGTCTACTGGCAATAGACAATAGACAATAGGTACAGGAGGAGGCCATTCGGCCCTTCGAGCCAGCACCGCCATTCAATGTGATCATGGCTGATCATTCTCAATCAGTACCCCGTTCCTGCCTTCTCCCCATACCCCCTGACTCCGCTATCCTTAAGAGCTCTATCTAGCTCTCTCTTGAATGCATTCAGAGAACTGGCCTCCACTGCCTTCTGAGGCAGAGAATTCCACAGTTTTACAACTCTCTGACTGAAAAAGTTTTTCCTCATCTCAGTTCTAAATGGCCTACCCCTTATTCTTAAACTGTGGCCCCTGTAAGGCAACTGAGCCACCGTGCTTTCGCTGCGCCACCGTGCCGTCCTAAATGGATAATCAAAATCTTTGGGGAAGGAGGAGATCGCTGCATAATGCCAGTTTTTATGGCCATGTTGTCGATGGGACTGCAACAAATTGAATTTCACATCCAAGTAACTGTTCAATGAGAGTGACAGTGGGGGGAATGGGATAATGTTAATATGATTGAATGTCATGGGAAGGTGATTAGACTTCTTCTCACTGAATTCACAGTCTTTGAGTTGTTCATTAAATGTAATAACCCTACCAGATTACTTATGGTATGTCCAGATGCTTACAAATAACAATCTGATGACCTTAAAATTTCTCCTGAAGCCAAAAGACATCAGTTGGAATGCTAGCAGTTTAACAGGAATCAACTGGTTTTAATTTCCAGTTTGGTAAAATGCTGACAGTAATTACTGGAAATTGTGTATTCATCAGCTCACTTCACATATTACCCGAGGATTAACGTTGCATAAAGAGATAAATTAGATTTTCGGTTATATCTTGACACAAAGCCCACCAGTCTTCCAAGGCACATTCCACAAGAAAACCCTCTTCGGCACCCCAGCACAGTAAGCTCCAAGCATGGGTACCTGCTTGTGCATCAAACCCTCTCTGAAAAGGCTGAATCTCTCATTCAGACATGCACACTTATACCAGGCAATGCCCTGTGTTGTGCTCCCAAACATGACACATAATCCATCCTTTTTTTGCTGGAAGAAAAAAAGCTGCTGGAGATACTCAGTCGTTCATATCGGAAGGACAGGGATAGTTCGACCATTCTGGTTGACACCATTCCTCTGGACCAGTAGCTGGTTTTACATCCAGATTCCAGCATCTGCGTTTTTTTGTGCTTCTTATCAGTCGGACCCCAACAAGTTTCTTCATCCAACCTCCTCCACTGCAGTATGCACAAGATAAACTCTCAATCTAACTGAGTTCACTCAAAATTCTGTGGTTTGTATCCTAACATGCTCCATTCACTCACCACTCCCAGCACACATGCCAACATTGCCCCCTTGAATGTAAAATCTACAGACGATGGTTGCAGCAGTAGATTTAGATTTAGATTTAGAGATACAGCGTGGAAACAGGCCCTTCGGCCCACCGAGTCCGCGCCGCCCAGCGATCCTCGCACATTAACACTATCCTATACACATTAGGGACAATTTTTACATTTACCCAGTCAATTAACCTACATAGCTGTATGTCTTTGGAGTGTGGGAGGAAACCGAAGATCTCGGAGAAAACCCACGCAGGTCACGGGGAGAACGTACAAACTCCGTACAGACGGCGCCCGTAGTCAGGATCGAACCTGAGTCTCCGGCGCTGCATTCGCTGTAAGGCAGCAACTCTACCGCTGCGCCACCGTGCCGCAGGAATGTCAGAGGCAGGGTGACAGAAGTGATCAGGGGTGGGTGATTGTGTGCAGTGCACCAGTAGTGATCAGGAATGAGTGATTGTGTTCAGGGTAACAGAAGTGATCAAGATGCACGTCGTCTCTTGCCCAGAGCAGGGGAATCGAGGACCAGAGGACATGGGTTCAAGGTGAAGGGGAAAAGATTTAATAGATTTTAGATTTAGATTTAGATTTAGAGATACAGTGCAGAAACAGGCCCTTCGGCCCACCGGGTCCGCACCGCCCAGCGATCCCCGCACATTAACACCATCCTACACCCACTAGGGACAATTTTTTTTACATTTGCCCAGCCAATTAACCTGCAAACCTGAGGGTAACTTTTTTACACAAAGGGTGGTGGGTGTGTGGAACAAACTGCCAGAGGAGGTAGTTGAGGCTGGAACTATCCCAACATTTAAGAAACAGTTAGACAGGTACATGGATAGGACAGGTTTGGTGGGATATGGACCAAGCGCAGGCAGATGGGACTCGTGTAGCTGGGACATGTTGGCCGGTGTGGACAAGTTGGGCCGAAGGACCCGTTTCCACACTGTATCACTCTATGACTCTATAACTCTTAAGTGTGGAGATTGTATTCAGGGTACCAGAAATGATCAAGGGTGGGTGATTGCATTCTGGGTAACAGTAGTGATCAGAGCTCAGTGGTTCTATGCAGGGGAGTAGTGGTGATCTGGGACAATTATGTGCAGGGGAACTGTAGTAATCTGGGATGTGGAAAACTTTGTTTGCGTGCTATCCAGTCAAAGAAAAGACTATACATGAGTAGAATCAAGCTGTCCACAGTGCACAGATAAAGGATAAAGGGTTCAACATTTACTGCAAACATATAACGTTTAGATCCGATAAAGTCCAACTAAAGGTTTCCAATGAGGTAGATGGGAGGTCAGGATCACACTCTAGCTGATGAGAGGACCTGGTTGTTATCTTGGCACTTAGTAACAAGATTCTCAATTTCCTTCCTGTATTCTCTCATCATTATTTTACATCCAGCCCACTGCAGTGATATTGTTTGCAAACTTGCAGATTGAGTTGGATTGGTATTTTGGCTGCTCGTTGGCACTTGCAGGTCCAAAGGACGCAGGCAGAGACTTCAACTGAGCCAGTTGCATTTCATGGGTTCACCCTCAGGAAGGCCGATCTTCCGTCTGGAGCAGTAATCGTGGGAGTAGGCACACTCGGGTCTGTCGGGCTGGATGTCATTTGCTCGTTGACCTTGTGCTCAAAGCGAGCATAGAATGAATTGTTCATCAGGGAGGGCCACACCATCGCCAACAATGCCGGCTGACTTCACTTTATATCCTGGTAAGACTATTTAGACCTTGCCACAGTCGATGGGTGTTCGAGTGGCTGTTGCAGGACTCATGTTTGTCCCGGTATTGTCTCTTGGCATTTCTGATGACTTTGCGAAGAATGTGGCAAGATTTCTGGGACCACTCGGGATAATATGACTTGTACGCCGTGGTCTTGGCCTTCAACAGGGAATAATCCTCATGGTTGGGGACACTCGGATTGTCCTCTTTGGCATGTATTCCTCTACGCACTTGCTAATGAAGTCAGTCACGGCAGTGGCATACACATTCAGGTTGGCTGCCGATTCCCTGAATGTGGACCAGTCTATTGATTCAAAGCATTCATGTAGGATGTCATCCGCTTCCACAGACGAGCACTGAACAACTTTCTGTACTGGATCATCTCGCTTCAGTTTTTGTTTGTAGGCAGGGAGTAGAAACACAACTAGATAATCAGATTTCCCGAAATGTGGTCAAGAAACACAGTGGTAGGCCTTTTTTATAGATGTGTAGCAGTGGTTGAGGGTGTTTTGGCCCCAGGAGGGGCAAGAGAAATGCTTATAATATTTTGGTTAGTTAGACATAGACATACAAAATAGGTGCAGGAGTAGGCCATTCAGCCCTTCGAGCCAGCACCGCCAATCAATATGATCATGGCTGGTTGTTCAAAATCAGTACCCCAGTTCACACTTGAGGTCTGCTTGATTGAGGCCCCTGACTTCAATGTCCATTGAAGTCAGGGGCTTCAATCACAAAAATCATCTCAGGGATTTGTGGTGCGCAAATTGATTGCCATGTTTCTAATATTTTATCCGTAGCACTGTTTCATAAAAAACTCCTCAATTAATCCTAGACTATCGTACACCAAAGGTCATTAAGTGATAGGATCAGAATTAGGCCATTTGGCCCGTCAAGTCTACTCCACCATTCAATCATGGCTGATCTATCTCTCCCACCTAACCCCACGGCGGCACGGTGGCGCAGCGGTAGAGTTGCTGCCTTACAGCGAATGCAGCGCCGTCGACTCAGGTTCGATCCTGACTACGGGCGCCGTCTGTACGGAGTTTGTACGTTCTCCCCGTGACCTGCGCGGGTTTTCTCCGAGATCTTCGGTTTCCTCGCACACTCCAAAGACGTACAGGTATGTAGGTTAATTGACTGGGTAAATGTAAAAACTGTCCCTAGTGTGTGTAGGATAGTGTTAATGTGCGGGGATCGCTGGGCTGCGCGGACTCGGTGGGCCGAAGGGCCTGTTTCTGCGCTGTATCTCTAAATCTAAATCTAAATCTAAAGAGTCATGCTGTTCGTCGTGTTTTTTTGAGTAATCTTTAGTTGCCATAATGAGTGAATAGAGCTGGTGTATGTCCATTGGCCTGAGGTGCTAGCGTGTGAGTGTGTTGTGTAACTGTGGTGACCCATGCAGATGAAGGGGAGGGATTTATTTATATTTATAAGAGGTTATTTATTGTGCACACAATTATCTGAGGTGGTTAATGTAGGAAGCATCGTTGTAGTGATCTGTGGAAAGTACTTGCAGACAGTGTGAATTCTGAGTTGCATGGATGTGGACAGTTACTGGAATAAACTGAAGCAGACACTCATGGACTGTGTGACATGGTGAAGCAAACCGTGTGAATATGCAATGTGACTGTAGTAATTTGAAGTGAACATTGCTGGCAGTGTGCGTGTTGTAATCCGAGCAGGATATTTGTACTGATTGTGGAGATTTGTCGTAAACAATCTGGGTTTGTTGTAGTGAATGTGATCTGAAGTGGACAAATGTAGGAGTCATGATGTGACGAGGACATTTGTGCGCGGTATGTCTGTTGTGAGTAGGAAGGAACAGCAGATGCTGGTTTAAACTGAAGTTAGACCCAAAACGCTGGAGTAACTCAGCGGGACAGGCAGCATCTCTGGAGAGAAGGAATGGGAAGGGTCTCGAACTGAAACATCACCCATTCCTTCTCTCCAGAGATGCTGCCTGTCCTGCTGAGTTACTCCAGCATTTTGTGTCTACATCTGATGTGATCTAAGGTATGTTATAGTGTGACTATTGCGGCCTGAGGTCTGTGACCAGTGTGATTCCATTGATCTGAAGCCTCTGATTGTGGGTAGTTATCGGGACTGCGGTAATCAGAGGTGTGTTATTGTGTAGTTAGTTACCTGAGGTCTGTCAACTCAAGGGATCTAAATTCACTGAACAAGGGTCATGTAACTGTATGGCCAAAGGTGTCATTAATGATCCAAGGCCTGTGACTGTGGGATAGTATGATGAGTGATATGAGTTGACCGGCTGAGTTGAGTCAAGGGTCAAGTTAAGAGTGTTTTATTGTCATACTAGACCAAGTGGACCCGTTGGGCCCAAACCTCTCCTGCATTGGTGCAGCACCCTCTCCTCCCCCCTCCTCCCCCTCTCCCCCCTCCCCCCTCCAACCCCCCTCCCTGCCCCCCCCTCCACCTCTCTCCACCCCTCCTCCCCCTCCCCTACCCCTCCCCGCTCCCCCCCTTCCCCTCCCCCACCCCAACACCCTCAACCTCCCTTAACCCTCCTCCCCCCTCCCTCCCTTTCCCTCTCCCCCCCTAGGAGATAGATTTAAACTTTAAAATGTGAATAACTTTAAAAATATAACACTGATTCCAATGAAACTTCTTCCCATTAGCACCAAAGGGACGACGTTGAGTAAGGTGGGCCTAAAATTGTCGCGCTATCGTGTACCGTTTTGGCTGTAGTTCAGGAACAAACAAACAAACAAACATGAGTTTTAGCATATAGATGTCCCGAATCAGAACAATGAGATTCGTACTTGTAGCAGCACAACAGATATGTAAACATGGTACTCTGTAAAACCCCCTAATTAACTCCCATTGAGATGGAGAGTGACCCGGTTAATTCAGAGACTAGGGTCCTGAACTTAAAGAAAGGGGACTTTGATGGTATGAGACGGGGATTGGCTCGGATAGACTGGCAAGTGAAGGGTTGACAGTGGAGATGCAATGGCAAAGATTTAAAAATCACATGGAAGAACTACAAACATTCTTCATCCCTGCCTGGCGAAAAAATAGAGAGATTTAGCTCTTAGGGCTAACGGAATCAAGGGATAAGGGGAAAAAACAGAACGGGGGTACAGATTTCGGATGATCAGCCATGATCATATTGAATGGCGGTGCTGGCTCGAAGCTTCTATGTTTCTATGTTTCTAACAGACAACAAAAAAAGTTCAGTATATCTATATCTATATCTATAGACAGACAAATAAATAGACATTAATAGTGCAAAGTCAAAAATAATAGACAATAGACAATAGACAATAGGTGCAGGTGGAGGCCATTCGGTCCTTCGAGCCAGCACCACCATTCAATGTGATCATGGCTGTTCATTCTCAATCAGTACCCCGTTCCTGCCTTCTCCCCATACCCCCTGACTCCACTATCCTTAAGAGCTCTATCTAGCTCTCTCTTGAATGCATTCAGAGAATTGGCCTCCACTGCCTTCTGAGGCAGAGAATTCCACAGATTCACAACTCTCTGACTGAAAAGGTTTTTCCTCATCTCAGTTCTAAATGGCCTACCCCTTATTCTTAAACTGTGGCCCGTGGTTCTGGACTCCCCAACATTGGGAATATGTTTCCTGCCTCTAACGTGTCCAACCCCTTAATAATCTTATACATTTTCGATAAGATCTCCTCTCATCCTTGTCCCCATAATGTCCTCAAGTCTACATAGTCCGGAACCTATTTGGAGGTGGTAGTGTTTAATTGTATGGAAGAAATTGCTCATGAACCTGGGCATTACAATTTTCAGGCCAACATACCTCCTTCCCCACTGTGACGAATGATGGGTGATGTGCTATTGTGGGCTGCGTAGGATATGAGTTGAGCTATTGTGCAACTAGTGTTCTGAGGTCCATGACTGTGGGACAGTGTGGTTACTGATCTGCGCTGACTTATTGTGAACTGCAGTGGGAGAGGTGTGTGTGTGTGGATTGTGTGACTGGTTTAAGCAGGGGGACGGACGGCAGCCAACTTGCGAACACCAATGAGCAGTAAATCAGATAGCAGTTTGATATGATTTTAGTGCAAGTGACCAAACCCTTGGTCAGAGTGCAAGCCAAAAGGATAAGAGTGAAGCAGTAAGTTTTCACACAGAGATGGCCAGAATTTAGGATTTCAATGGCAGGGCTGTCATTGATGGTGTAAATGAAATCAAAGAGCATGTTTAACATTTTAATGCCCATTCCAAACCAAGTAGAAAACCCATCACTGAAATGGTGGTGCAGCTAGTTGGGTTACTGCCTCACAGCTCCAGTGACCCTGGTTTGATCATGACCTCCGGTGCTGACCGTGTGGAGTTTGCATGTTTTCTCCAATGTTTACTCATTTCCACTGAGTACTCACTCCCGTTTCCTCCCACATCCCAAAAGGTGTGTGTTTGTCGGTTAATTGGCCGCTGTAAAGTGCTAATAAGTTGGTGGGAATTTGGGTAGAATATAATGGACCAGGGTAGAAGTTGTATAAAATGTGTGCTTGGTGGTCAGATTCGGAGGGCTGAAAGGTCTGTTTCCATGCTGTATCTCGCTATGACAGGAAGTGGTGGCGCAGCGCAAGTAGCAGAGGCTCACCTGCAGTCCGTTCGTCTTTTGTGTTTTTTGTTGTTTTTTGTCATAATTATAGTGTTTAGATGTGATGTAGTGTTTTTTTGTGGTTGTGTACTATGTGTGTGGGGGGGGGGGAACTGTAAAATTGTCTCTTCCAAACGGAAACGCAACCTTTTTTTCTGGGTGGTGTCTCCGTTCCCGCTGCGGCCTACCATCGGCCAAACACCTGGAGCTGGCGGCCTCCTGCCGGGACCACCTGGGGCTCTGGTTCGCAGAGCCCGCGGACTGTACTCACCATCTGCGGAGCTGGCTGCCTTCGGAGGCTGTGCTGGCGCTGCAAGTGCGGTCGCGACTCGCCTTCGGAGGCTTCGGCGCGGGCCGCGTGGATATCGGAAGGTCGCAGGCCCTGCCCTGGGTGGGGGCCGACATCGGGAGCTCCGGCAGCGGCAGCGGCAGCGTCTTCGCCCGCCACGAATCGCGGGGCTTGGGTCGGCCCGCCGCGGACCTTTCACCGTCCGGCGCGGCCTGGAATTTTCTCCGCCTGGCGGGGGCTTCAATGTCGGGAGTCCTGACTGCCCCGACGTGGCAATTTCAACAGCCTGACCGGGACAAGATGGCAGAGGAAGATAAAAGACATTCTGGCCTTCCATCACAGTGTGGAGGTGACTGGAGGAGACTCACTGTGATGGATGTTTTTTTTGTTTTGTGTTGGTTTGTGGTTGTGTGTGTAATTGTTTATTTTTATTGCTCTTATTGTTGGACTGTGGGTAATGGAATTTCGTCCAAAAGACTTGTTTTTTTTGGATGATAATAAAGGCTATTCTGATTCTGATTCTGATTCTGGCATCTGCCACGCTGCTGCAAGTAAGATTTTCACTGGTCTATTGTCGGTGCGTATGATAAATAAATACTTTTGACCTTGGTGAAATTCAGCTGCTTGACACAGATCTGCATTCAACTTGCTGCCCATTGTTAAATTGACATTGCTATGATGACCTCCGATTTTTTTTTCAATTGAAGTGGAAATCAAATAAATTCTCAACACAGGTCTTATGAGTGAATGACAAAATGAAACTCCATCCACTTTTTACTGCAAGTTCAACTTCCCAGTGTTTGACACGGTGCTTCAGAGCCATGGTTTCACCTGTAGCTCAGTAGGGTGTTACCCCATGTTTGAATTTGTTTGGCATCTTGAACATAGAAACATAGAAACATAGAAAATAGGTGCAGGAGGAGTCCATTCGGCCCTTCAAGCCAGCACCGCCATTCATTGTGATCATGGCTGATCGTCCCCAATCAATAACCTGTGCCTGCCTTCTTCCCATATCCCTTGATTCCACTAGCCCTAAAGCTCTATCTAACTCTCTCTTAAATCCATCCAGTGATTTGGCTTCCACTGCCCTCTGTGGCCGAGAATTCCACAAATTCACAACTCTCTGGGTGAAAACGTTTTTTCTCACCTCAGTTTTAAATTGCCTCCCCTTTATTCTAAGACTGTGGCCCCTGGTTCTGGACTCGCCCAACATTGGGAACATTTTTCCTGCATCTAGCTTGTCCAGTCCTTTTATAATTTTAAATGTTTCTATAAGATTCCCTCTCATCCTTCTAAACTCCAGTGAATACAAGCCTAGTCTTTTCAATCTTTCCTCATATGTCAGTCCCGCCATCCCAGGGATCAATCTTGTGAACCTACGCTGCACTGCCTCAATTACAAGGATGTCCTTCCTCAAATTAAGAGACCAAAACTGTACATAATACTCCAGATGTGGTCTTACCAGGGCCCTATACAACTGCATTCATAGCGAGGGGATTTGAGTATAGGAGCAGGGAGGTTCTGCTGCAGTTGTACAGGGCATTGGTGAGACCACACCTGGAGTATTGCGTACAGTTTTGGTCTCCTAATCTGAGGAAATACATTGTTGCCATAGAGGGAGTACAGAGAAGGTTCACCAGATTGATTCCTGGGATGGCAGGACTTTCATATGAAGAAAGACTGGATAGACTCGGCTTGTACTCGCTGGAATTTAGAAGATTGAGGGGGGATCTTATAGAAACTTACAAAATTCTTAAGGGGTTGGACAGGCTAGATGCAGGAAGATTGTTCCTGATGTTGGGGAAGTCCAGAACAAGGGGTCACAGTTTAAGGATAAGGGGAAAGTCTTTTAGGACCGAGATGAGAACGTTTTTTTTCACACAGAGAGTGGTGAATCTGTGGAATTCTCTGCCACAGAAGGTAGTTGAGGCCAGTTCATTGGCTATATTTAAGAGGGAGTTAGATGTGGCCCTTGTGGCTAAAGGGATCAGGGGGTATGGAGAGAAGGCAGGTATGGGATACAATAGACAATAAACAATAGACAATAGGTGCAGGAGTAGGCCATTCGGCCCTTCGAGCCAGCACCGCCATTCAATGTGATCATGGCTGATCATTCTCAATCAGTACCCTGTTCCCGCTTTCTCCCCATACCCCCTGACTCCGCTATCCTTAAGAGCTCTATCTAGCTCTCTCTTGAATGTATTCAGAGAATTGGCCTCCACTGCCCTCTGAGGCAGAGAATTCCACAGATTCACAACTCTCTGACTGAGAAAGTTTTTCCTCATCTCTGTTCTAAATGGCCTACCCCTTATTCTCAAACTGTGGCCCCTGGTTCTGGACTCCCCCAACATTGGGAACATGTTTCCTGCCTCTAATGTGTCCAACCCCTTAATAATATTATACGTTTCGATAAGATCCCCTCTCATCCTTCTAAATTCCTGTGCATACAAGCCTAATCGCTCCAGTCTTTCAACATATGGCAGTCCCGCCATTCCGGGAATTAACCTAGTAAACCTACGCTGCACGCCCTCAATAGCAAGAATATCCTTCCTCAAATTTGGAGACCAAAACTGCACACAGTACTCCAAGTGCGGTCTCACTAGGGCCCTGTACAACTGCAGAAGGACCTCTTTGCTCCTATACTCAACTCCTCTTGTTATGAAGGCCAACATTCCATTGGCTTTCTTCACTGCCTGCTGCACCTGCATGCTTCCTTTCAGTGACTGATGCACTAGGACACCCAGATCACGTTGTACGTCCCCTTTTCCTAACTTGACACCATTCAGATAATAATCTGCCTTCCTATTCTTACCACCAAAGTGGATAACCTCACACTTATCCACATTAAACTGCATCTGCCAAGCATCCGCCCACTCACACAACCTGTCCAAATCACCCTGCAACCTCATAGTATCTTCCTCACAGTTCACACTGCCACCCAGCTTTGCAAATTTGCTAATGGTACTTTTAATTCCTTCATCCAAGTCATTGATGTATATTGTAAATAGCTGCGGTCCCAACACCGAGCCTTGCGGTACCCCACTAGTCACTGCCTGCCATTCTGAAAGGGACCCATTTATCCCCACTCTTTGCTTTCTGTCTGTCAACCAACTTTCTATCCATGTCAGTACCCTACCTCCAATACCATGTGCTCTAATTTTGGTCACCAATCTCCCGTGCGGGACATTATCAAAGGCTTTCTGAAAGTCTAGATACACTACATCCACTGGCTCCCCTTCATCCATTTTACTTGTCACGTCCACAAAAAATTCCAGAAGATTAGTCAAGCATGATTTCCCTTTCATAAATCCATGCTGACTTGGACTTATCCTTTTACTACTATCCAAATGCACCGTTATTACCTCTTTAATAATTGACTCCAGCATCTTTCCCACCACCGAAGTCAGGCTAACTGGTCTGTAATTCCCCGTTTTCTCTCTTGCTCCTTTCTTGGAAAGTGGGATAACATTAGCTATCCTCCAATCCACAGGAACTGATCCTGAATCTATTGAACATTGGAAAATGATCACCAATGCATCCACTATTTCTAGAGCCACCTCCCTGAGGATCCTGGGATGGAGACCATCAGGCCCAAGGGATTTATCATCCTTCAGTCCCATTAGTCTACCCAATAATATTTCTTGCCTAATGAAAATTTCTTTCAGTTCCTCTAGCCCCCTAGATCCTCTGTCCTCCAGTACATCTGGGAGATTGTTTGTGTCTTCCTTAGTGAAAACAGATCCGAAGTACCTGTTCAACTCTTCTGCCATTTCCTTGTTACCCATAATAATTTCACCCGTGTCTGTCTTCAAGGGACCCACATTTGACTTTGCTACTCTTTTTCTCTTAACATATCTGAAGAAGCTTTTACTGTCCTTCTTTATATTCTTGGCCAGCTTCCCCTCGTACTTCATCTTTTCAGCCCGTATTGCCCGTTTTGTTACCTTCTGTTGTCCTATGAAAGTATCCCAATCCTCTGGCTTCTGGCTACTCTTTGCTGTATTATACATCTTTTCTTTTAGTTTTATTCCATCCCTAACTTCCCTTGTCAGCCACGGTTGCCTCCTACTCCCCTTAGAATCTTTCTTCCTTTTTGGAATGAAATGATCCTGCGTCTTCCGGATTATGCCCAGAAATTCCTGCCATTGCTGTTCCACCGTCAATCCTGCTAGGATCCGTTTCCAGTCTACCTTGGCCAGCTCCTCTCTCATGCCTTCATAGTCCCCTTTGTTCAACTGCAACACTGACACTTCCGATTTAACTTTCTCCTTCTCAAATTGCAGATTAAAACTAATCGCATTATGATCACTACCTCCAAGCGGTTCCTTTACCTCGAGTTCTCTTATCAAATCTGGTTCGTTGGACATGAGCAAGAAGAAAATGGAAGTAGGCAAATGAACGTTGTGGCGTTTTACTTGAACATAGTAGGGACTTAAATTGGCAAAAGTAGATTAAATGAGAGACACAAAGAACTGCAGATGCTGAAATCTTGAACAAAGCGTGAAATGTTCCAGTGACTAGTGGGCCAGATAGCATCGTTGGAAGACAAGGATAGGCAATATCTCGGGTTGGGACTCTTCAAGTATCCTGATCCTAAACATCACCTATCCATTTCCTCCAGGGATGCTGCCTGCCCCACTGAGTTATTCCAGCACTTTGTGTTTTGGGTTAAATGAAAATATTAGCCTTGATTCCTGAATCATTTGCAGAAGTGCCAAAGCTTCTTGTGGGTATAATTTGACCGGGACAAATGTGGGTTTGCTCCATCAAGGGGTACCCAGCCTCTTGTGATGTGAGAGTTAACCTACACAGAAAAAGCTGGACTTGATCTGGCTGGATTTATCTTAGTGTAAGAAGGAGCTGCAGATACTGGTTTACACCGAAGATGGACACAAAATGCTGGAGTAACTCAGCGGGCGAGGCAGCATCTCTGGAGAAAAGGAATAGATTATGCTTCAAGTCGAGACTCGAAGAGTCTGACGAAGGGTCTCGACCCGAAACATCACCTATTCCTTTTTTCCAGAGATGCAGCCTGACCCGCTGAGTTACTCCAGCATTTTGTGTCTATCTTTGGATTTATTTTAGATTTGTTTTGCTTGGGAACTCGTGGAGCCTGAGACAGTTTTCCTTACATTAAACCTTCCAGGCATTCATACATGGAACATGGTTGAGTCTTTTGCTCTCAGCCTTTCCTGGAATTTAAATCTTTCTTCTAAGAGGGATGAAGGATCAGGATGAATGCGACCGATCTGTAATGTACTGGGAAATGTGCAAACTCAATCAGTTTAACGTTAGTCCTTTCCTTTGGTTGTGTTTTGTGAGGTTAATTCATCTTGCTGTCAATTATTCAGAGGGAGCCTCAACAAAAGACTCTTTATCTCGACCCAAGTCCACACCCCCACCCCCACCACTGCCCTGCCTCCCTCTCTGTTTCTCTCTGTCAAGGATTAATGTGTGTACATGCAGAGAGTGCGCAATGGGTGACCACAAAATGCTCCTCTATTACAAGTACTGATTGTATCGTCACCAGGGTCTGCATTAATCAACCCTGAAAGCACTGTTAAAATGTAGCCTCAGCAGAAAACGGACTCGTGGTTGAGAAGATGAATTTATGCGTGCGGTAAAAGTAAATCCAACACTGAATTCTGGGTGGGGGGGGGGGGGGGGGGGAGAGGGAGGGAGGGGGGGTATGGCGGTGGTGTCACAAATAATGGGTTTAAATGTTCAAGTCTCCCTCCTCTCCGACCTCTTCAACACCAATTCACACACATCTGAACTTGGCAACTAGGCTGGGTACATGCAAGATGTTTGAGCCTCCAAGAGGCAGTGGCAGCATGGTACGAAAATGCCCCTGGCACTGTGCCATGTTGGCATACTAAAGAAGGCTTTCAGGGATCGCAGTGGGTGTTGGTGGATTGCGGAAGAGGAAGGGGGGGGGGGGGTAGGATTGCAGAACCAATCTCTGGCAATGCATTCAACTTTGGATTGTTAATTAAAGTCCCAAGTAGTGAGTTGTAAAAATCCTCCTGCTCCTTGAATAGTGTTGCTCGGGCCAGCTTTCTGTCTCAGTCACGTGAGGCCAGTGAGTACAAAACTATTCCATGGGAAAGCTGGTGGGAGGACCCCTTGGAGAGATGACAGTGAGCCAATATATCTTGAAGTGGCATTCACCAAGGCATCTGACCAATATAATGAGGGTGTTTGATGAAGAGGGCATGCAGTCACTCTCTTTGAATAAAGAAAGCTGGAGGCACAACCGTGAAATCCCAAGCCGAGCCGTGAAACTTTTCTCAGACGCTTTTCAAAAAAAATGGCTCAATTATAGAGGGAGCAGCAGTTGCTTCATACGGCACAGAAAATGTGTCTCTATCCTCTGGCTTTCCAGTCCTGGTGGAGAAGTACTCATGGAAGTACGGATATCAGTGCGAATCTCAGAATGTCCGCCATTACTCGACAACATTGAAGTTCTTTCACTTGTTTCCAATGAAGGAACTACTAGAGTCAAATTGTTGTAGGGCAAGGTAGAACAATTCTTTGCGCTTATGACAAATAATCGGTTTTATTGATTGAGGGATAAACTAATGGGAAAAGTATTGAGGGCCACTCGTTTGATCATCTTTGAAATTATGCCGCAGAATCTCAGGCTTCCGCTCAAAAGGGCAAATGGAACCTTTAGCTTTAATATCGTGTCCAAATGGGCAACGGTCCCTCAGCAGACAGTGGCGTTGTGGCCCCACGGTCCGTGCGGCGGTCTCACACTCCAGAGACCTGGATTCAAACCTGCCTCCCGATGCTCCCCGTGTGGAGTTTGCACATTCATACTGTGGGGTTTCCTCCAAGTGCTCCTGTAAATTGTTGACCTCTGCATTAAGATGGAGAGTGACACGGTTAATTCAGAGACGAGAGTCCCGAACTTAAAGAAAGTTAACGTT
This sequence comes from Rhinoraja longicauda, assembly GCF_053455715.1. NCBI lineage: Eukaryota > Metazoa > Chordata > Chondrichthyes > Rajiformes > Arhynchobatidae > Rhinoraja > Rhinoraja longicauda. The sequence continues at coordinate 12,047,813 of NC_135962.1, forward strand.
GATGGTATGAGATGGGAATAATCGACTCAAGCATCTCCCCCACTACCGATGTAAGGCTAATTGGTCTATAAATTCCCCCGTTTTCTCACTCCCTCCTTTCTTAAAAAGTGGGGTTACATTGGCTACCCTCCAGTCCACAGGAACTGATCCAGAATCTATAGAATATTTTGGAAAATGATCACCAATGCATCCGCGATTTCTAACTCACACTGCCACCCAGCTTTGTGTCATCTGCAAACTTGGAGATGTTACTTTTAATCCCCTTGTCTAAATCGTTAATATATATTGTAAATAGCTGGGGTCCCAGCACTGAGCCTTGCGGCACCCCACTAGTCACTGCCTGCCATTCTGAAAAGGACCCGTTAACTCCTACTCTTTGCTTCCTGTCTGCCAACCAATCCATGTCAATACCCTACCCCCAGTACCATGTGCTCTAATTTTGCACACTAATCTCTTGTGTGGGACCTTGTCAAAGGCTTTTTTTTTTTTCCACATCCACTGGCTTTCCTTTCAAAAAATTCCAGAATATTAGTCAAGCATGATTTCCCCTTCATAAATCCATGCTGACTTTGACCGATCCTGTCACTGCTTTCCAAATGTGCAGCTATTTACAATATATATTAATGATTTAGACGAGGGAATTAAAAGTAACATCTCCATGTTTGCAGACGACACAAAGCTGGGTGGCAGTGTGAGCTGCGAGGAGGATGCTATGAGGCTGCAGGGTGACAGGGAGTTTGGGTGAGTGGGCAGATGCATGGCATATGCAGTATAATGTGGATAAATGTGAGGTTATCCACTTTGGTGGCAAGAACAAAAAGGCAGATTATTATCTGAATGGTGTCAGATGAGGAAAAGGCGAGGTGCAACGAGACCTGGGTGTGCTTGTATATCAGTCACTGAAAGTAAGCATGCAGGTACAGCAGGCAGTGAAGAAAGCTAATGGCATGTTGGCCTTCATTGTGAGAGGATTTGAGTTTAGGAGCAAGGAGGTCCTATTGCAGTTGTACAGGGCCCTGGTGAGACCACACCTGGAGTATTGTGTGCAGTTTTGGTCTCCAAATTTAAGGAAGGACATTCTTGCTATTGAGGGAGTGCAGCGTAGGTTCACCAGGTTAATTCCAGGGATGGCGGGACAGACATATGATGAAAGACTGGATCGACTGGGCTTGTATTCACTGGAATTTAGAAGGATGAGAGGGGAATAAATGCCTTAGTTTTAATGGTTTGGGGAAGTTGATGCGAATGTGAGACATGAAACAAATCTCAGGACTGCAGAGTAATAAGGAAAGGGAGAATGGGGTTGATGGACCCAAGGGGTTGAATGGTTCTAGAATATTCCATTATTAGAATTTCACCACAAGCTATTGGAGTAGAATTAGGCCATTTGGCCCATCGAGTCTACTCTGCCATTCAATTGTGGCTGATCTCTGCCTCCTAATCCCATTTTCCCGCCCTCTCCCCATAACCCTTGACACCCTTCCATTCAAGAACTTTATCTCTGCATTAAAAATATCCACTGGCTTGTCCTCCACAGCCCTCTGTGGCAATGAGTTCCACAGATTAACTACACTTTGACTAAAGATGTTCCTGCTCACCTCCTTTTTTAAAAGAGCGTCCTTTAATTCTGAAGCTATGGTCCCAAACGCTCCCATCAGTGGAAACATCCTTTCCACATCCACTCTATCTATGCCTTTCATTATTCTGTAAGTATTAGAAACATAGAAAGAAAATTAGAAAAATAGGTGCAGGAGTAGGCCATTCGGTCCTTCGAGCCAGCACTGCCATTCAATATGACCATGGCTGATCATCCAAAATCAGTGGCCCGTTCCTGCTTTTTCTCCATGTCCCTTTGATTCCGTTAGTCCAAAGAGCTAAATCTAACCCTCTCTTGAAAACATATAAAATAATAAAAACCCTGGTGAATTTTCACTGGATTACATACTCTGAAGTGGGTCTTGAACCCACAATCATCTCATCATTGGAGCATCAAATTTAGCATAAGTGGGCAATAAAGCACTGAAAATCAACTGCAAGAGTGAAGTAAATGCTGCAATTCAGGCTGGCGCGCAGGCTGTGAGAAACATCAAGGGTTAGGACGCGAGAGGAAAGTACATTGCAGCCTGGGCTCCTTTGCTCACACTCTTGCCCAAGACAACATTAAAGTCAACAGCAGTCAAGTAGAAAGGTGATAAAAATCTATCATCCGGTTCCCAGGACGGATCGCTTTCAGATGGACTTGGACAAGAGCCCTGATTCTGTATCTGCTCTAACATACGACGTCACTCCCAGCCTTCTGTTTGACAGTGCGCTGAGTGTCCGTTGGCCAAACCACGTAAAGTATCTCTGTCTTCCACGCACAGCACTGAGTGCTGCCAAAGCTGGGTGGGTGGAAAGATTTGGCGCCGCCCCACAGTCTCACACGGTTGTGTAAATTCCCTTTCAGCGGCAGGCTTTGGGTGTCGCCCCGCCGAGGGATCTGTAGCAAGCGGGCAGACTGACCTTCCTGAGAGCAGCCAGTTGGAAACTGACTTACCAGATGGGATTGCTGCTGATGGTAAGTGATGGCAGGTTCAGTGAGTGTGTACAAGCTGGCAGGTGCTGACAGACATCCTTGGTCCACTAAGCAATACCTGCAGAAACGTCGAGCCAAGCACAAAGTGCCGGAGCAACTCAGCAGGCCAAGCAGCACCGGTGGAGGGAATGGACAGGCGACATTTCGGGTCAGGACATGTTTTGAGGCTTGAGTCTGATGAAAGGTCCCAACCCGAAACGTCACCTTTCTATTCCCTCCATGGCTGCTGCCTGACCTGCTGAGTTGCTCCAGCACTTTGTGTTTTGCTCAAGGTTCCTGCATTTGCAGTTCCTTGTGTCTCCATGCTGAAATGTCGCTGGGAGATTTGAAATGTCATCTCATCTCACAAATCAGCAGGGCACAACTAGGTTCAAGCCTCGAGTGAATTGATGGCAGATGATGGTGAAATGATGCAATGATGGCAAGTCTCAGTCGGCTATTAACTTTCCATGGGAAGTGGTCAGCGGACTTATTAAGTGTGGCACACTAATGGTTTGGACCTGAATACTTCATATCGCTCCGTGCCTACATCTCACACTTTACCACACTGCACCTAGCAGTCTGACTCTCTCTCCTCCTGTCCACATCACTCTCTCCCTGCCTCTCTCTGTCATTCTCTTTCCCACCTATTCTGATCCCCCACTCCTTACGCCCACCAACCCCACCAACACCAATTGCAATACAGCAGCAGGAATATTGCAGGAGTGAATATTTACTATTTGAGCATTGGGGTTCCATCTCTGCTTGGTATTCCTCTTAAACGGCATCTTCAGAGGCACTGGCCATTATTGCTGCAAGCAGGTTAGACTTTCAGCAAGGTGCTGTCGAATGGGTGGACAACGAATGGCTGGATAATTATGCAGCAGGGCAACAGGAGGGCAATAAGTTTCTTGCTCCATTTCTTGTCATTGTACTATATAATCCTGACAATCACAATGCTAACTACAGTGGCTGCGATTATCTTGGACCTGCAGCAGCCTTATGCAAGATGTTAGATGCTTAAAGCCTTGTAAATGAGGCTTTGAGAATCCTTCTCTGGAAACCAACTTCAACATGAGACGACACCACTAATTATTTATTCAATCGGATGCCGGCAGCAGCATGGAAACAGGTTATTGATGTTCCCACTGACTTCCTAGAAGGAACAAATACATAACAATAAAGAGATCAGTAAAATAGCACCATGAACAGACATTGAACATGTCTCTCAGAATCACTGCATGCATCATTCGAATGAAAAGCTTCTATTACAACAGGGATGGAAGCCATTACACCTTGATTAAATAATATGGCATGATTAATGCACCTCATATTCTAAATTAATAAACAGACAGTATTAATAACACTGTGTGCTTTGGAAAATATCTATTAATAATTAGATTCCATAACAAGATATAATGTGGATAAATGTGAGGTTATCCACTTTGGTGGCAAGAACAGGAAAGCAGACTATTATCTGAATGGTGGCCGATTAGGAGAAGGGGAGATGCAATGAGACCTGGGTGTCGTGGTACACCAGTCATTGAAAGTAGGCATGCAGGTGCAGCAGGCAGTGAAGAAAACGAATGGTATGTTGGCATTCATAGCGAGGGGATTTGAGTATAGGAGCAGGGAGGTTCTGCTGCAGTTGTACAGGGCATTGGTGAGACCACACCTGGAGTATTGCATACAGTTTTGGTCTCCTAATCTGAGGAAATACATTGTTGCCATAGAGGGAGTACAGAGAAGGTTCACCAGATTGATTCCTGGGATGGCAGGACTTTCATATGAAGAAAGACTGGATAGACTCGGCTTGTACTCGCTGGAATTTAGAAGATTGAGGGGGGATCTTATAGAAACACAAAATTCTTAAGGGGTTGGACAGGCTAGATGCAGGAAGATTGTTCCCGATGTTGGGGAAGTCCAGAACAAGGGGTCACAGTTTAAGGATAAGGGGGAAGTCTTTTAGGACCAAGATGAGAAAGTTTTTTTTCACACAGAGAGTGGTGAATCTGTGGAATTCTCTGCCACAGAAGGTAGTTGAGGCCAATTCATTGGCTATATTTAAGAGGGAGTTAGATGTGGCCCTTGTGGCTAAAGGGATCAGGGGGTATGGAGAGAAGGCAGGTACGGGATACTGAGTTGGATGATCAGCCATGATCATATTGAATGGCGGTGCAGGCTCGAAAGGCCGAATGGCCTACTCCTGCACCTATTTTCTATGTTTCTATGTTTCTATGTAAGACTATGAACAATTCAGACAGTGTTTATTCATAGTTTCAATTAGTTACAGCGGTGAGACCTGTTATCCAAACTCTTTATTGATCACGAATTCATATTACAAGTCATGTGGTACACAACTAATAAATAGATTTCATTAATAACTGGGAGATCATCCACACAGTGAGGGCAGAAACATTAACTCGTGTTAATAAGAACGTCATCTCCACATTACGGTATTTACCATACAAATCCACAGTGATAAAATAATTCCACATCAATAATAATCCGTAAATTCCCTATTAGTGATTAAATTGTAGCGGTGTCAGGTGCAGAATAAGGCTGGATGCCGATTAGATTCAGGAAGGCTGTTTATTCCCGACTGTTCTTCTTCAAGCCACGAGACAGACAAAGGAATGATCTCTGCCCCCCCCCCCCCCCGAGAAACCCCGGAGCTTAGGGCCATCCCCCCAGACCTGTCCATCTAGTGCCGAGGGGTTTGACCCAGGGAGTGGCCTAATCCCCAGAGACCACCACAGATGGACCCCCCCCCCCCCAGAACCGGAGGCACAAATCGGGCAGGGGGCCGCACGAGCCGCCCAGCCCGAGTGCGCAGCCCCCAACGGCATAGGAACAAACGCAGGCCCAGGTGGAGGACGAGGAGCCGGAGGGTGGCCAGGACTCCGAGGCTGAGCAACCCGCCTCAGGACCTTCTACAACACAGTGGTGGCATCAGCCATTTTCTATGGAGTGGTCTGCTGTAGCAGCAGCATCTCAGCAGCGGAGGGGAAGAGACTTGACAAGCTGGTCGGGAAGGCCAGCTCTGTCCTGGGTTGCCCCCTCGACTCAGTACAGGCGGTGGGAGTGAGGAGGATGATGGCAAAGATAACCGCTGCTGGACAACGACTCCCACCCCATGCAGGACACTGTCACTGCACTGAGTAGCTCCTTCAGTGACAGACTCCTTCACCCCAAGTGCGTGAAGGAGAGATATCGGAGGTCCTTTCTTCCCGCTGCTGTGAGACTGCACAACCAGCACTGCTCCCAGCAGACCAGTCAACAGACCAGTTAACAATAACAGTAAAAAAAAACAGTAAATGATGACAATTATCCTTATCATTATTTTTATTTATAATGAAAGTCTCTTGCTATCCACTTTGCTGCTGTAACACTGCAAATTTCCCCAGTGTGGGACAAATAAAGGAATATATTATTATTATTATTATTATTATTATTATTATTTATGCTCCCTGTCTGACAATACTGGCTTGAAAACACCTCAATTTTTTTAATTCCAGTTTTCAAATCAAACATGGTTTCCTTCCTATCTCGATAACTTCCTCTAGTCCACAACCCTCTAAAGCTGTCCTCTCATGCACTTCAGGTTTACATGCTCTACCAGAGGTAGCCCCACCTTCAGCTACCCAAGCCCTGAGCTTTCTTTCACTTTGCTCAAACTATTACACTTGAGTTTGCCTTGGTTGTCATGTATAGTATTATCTGATTTGTGTAGAGAGCATGCAAAAAAAAGCTTTCCACTGCACACTTGATGATAATAAACCCAAACCTTTTTACTTCTTTTGTCCTTTTGAATACACTGGATACCTTTTGGGTACCTGGCACATTAAACAAGCTTTACGATTTTCTTACATGACTTACTAAATTTGATTTGAATATCCTCCTCTGAATTAATTTTAGAGAGGTTTCACAATATTAGATTTGATGCAAAATGGCAAGATGCCTTTGCTATTAAGTTATGTCATTCTTCAATCATATCCCTCAAAGGTATTGAAAACCCTTCTGAAGTGCCTGACTCGTTGAGATTCTGTTCTGCAGACAAAGTTAAATGATGCACATTTATGATGTCACCCCATTGAAGGTCTTTAAGATTCTGAAAGAGTTCAATGAAGTAGTTGTGATATTGCAAGGACTACTTTATTATATCACAAGGACTACTTTGTTTGCCCGCGTAGTAACATGTATATAAGAGAATGAGGTGATTTGGTGGTCACTCTGGTTCCAGGTGTCCGTGGAATAAACAGCCTGGATTTAAGCTCCAGCTTTCAAACCTTTTAAACACGTGTACTTGTGGTCCTTCTAGAGTCATAACAAAGGTATAACAGATACCAGACCACGAAGTACAACATGGTGGCAGTGGTTTGGTGATTAGAATATAGAAAGGTAGAAAGAAAAAAACTCAAGCAAAAAGGATAGCAAAAAAAGAAAAAAAAAGACGAATGCTTTCCAGCTCCTTATGGGATGCTAGGAATGCATCTCGACAGGGCCACTATATGTATGTATAAATACCTGATAAGAAGTCAGTGCCAGATGCACATGCCAGAGCAAACGAGGGAAACACTCATACCACATGAGATACCAATCACACCTTGGACCAAAATACCAATGAATATTTTTGAGCTTGACAATATACAATATCTTGTCATGGTAGATTACCATTCCAAGTTTCCGGTGGGGCATAAGCTGACAAGCATCACGAGTGCCATGGTTGCTAATATGGTGACTGCAACATTTGGCCTCCGAGGAGCACCGACGGAAATCATCTCCGACAATGGCCCACAATTTGTTGGAGAACCTTTCAAGTCCATGTGCAGGCAAATGGGGAATCACCCATACGACGTCCTCACCTAGGTACCCTCAGTCAAATGGACTGGTTGAGAGAATGGTATGAACGGTGAAGTCCATCATCAAGAAGTCCTTGACAATGGAACAGAGTGTAGCAGCAGCTTCACTCACCTTGCGTACTACGCCGATTGATTCCAAGTTACCGTCACCGGCAGAGATGACGTTTGGAAGACAGATTCGGACACCACTACCCACGAACCTTGACACAAACAAGGCATACGAAGGGCGGAGGAACTTTGAGCGACTCGAAGAGCGCAAGCAGAGTATGAAGGCGCATTTTGACAATTCGGTCAAGAGACAGGGCTTGAAACCATTACACATTGGACAGAAGGTCCGGGTTCTGGATCAAGCGACCCATGTCTGGATACCAGCAGAAGTGAGAACGATCTGTGATGAACCCCAATCAAGATCTTACATCATTGAAACGCCAAATGGAAATAGGTTAAGACGGAATCGAGTGCAGTTGAGAGATATTCCTCCACTGGAGAAGCCAGGCTTTGGTCCCCACTGCATCACTCCAGACAGCAGCAGGACTGAGACAAAATATGAAGAGGAGGAACGACTGGCACATAATGTTGATGGAGATTATGTGACACGTTCAGGACACGTTCAGGACACGTTAGTCAGAAACCTGCACGTTACCGTTGATAATTGTTACTCGTGAATAATTATGGTGTTTATAAAAAACATTTGTGTTTAGAGTTTGTTTGTTAAATATATTTTATTTTATATAAGACAAGGGGGATGTTGTGATATTGCAAGGACTACTTTGTTGTATCACAAGGACTACTTAGTTTGCCCGCGTAGTAACATGTATATAAGAGAATGAGGTGATTTGGTGGTCACTCTGGTTCCAGGCGGCCGTGGAATAAACAGCCTGGATTTAAGCTCCAGCTTTCAAACCTTTTAAACACGTGTACTTGTGGTCCATCCAGTCATAACAAAGGTATAACAGATATCGGACCACGAAGTACAACAGTAGTCATAGAGGAAGTATTTGTACTTGAGATCCAGAGACCTAGGAACCACATGTAAAAGGGAGTATCCACAAAACCATGTCACATATTCAAAACAAGTGGAGCGTGCCATCGCAAGAAGTGAATAACAAAGAAGTCTTTAAGGAGGAACCAGAAAGATATTATGAGGAGGAATTAGAAATGTGTGCTGAAGAGTGGATGTGGAGAGGATGTTTCCACTAGTGGGAGAGGGCACAGCCTCAGAATAAAAGGACGTATCTTTTGAAAAGAGATGAGGAGGAATTTATTTAGTCAGAATATGGTTCATCTGTGGAAGTAATTGCCACAGACAGCTGTGGAGTCTGTCATTGGGTATTTTTAAAGCAGAGATTGACAGATTCTTGGTGAGTAAGGGTGTCAAAGGTTATGGGGAGAAGGCAGAATAATGGGGTTGAGAGGGAAAGATAGATCTGCCATGACTGAATGGTAGAATGGGCTCGATGGGCCGAATGGTCTAATTCCAATCCTATGAGTTATGAACATATAAGCAAAGGTGAGAAGAGACATGAGATGAGAAAAAAATATCAGTGTAAGTGGTGTTTAGGTAAAACCTAATTGCGTAGGTGTAAATTCATTGTAAGAACAACAGCATCAAGACATTGCAACATGCAACAAAGTACATGCAACTGCATGCCATTCGAAACCATTGGTACCATACCCATTGTCTGTAATATTAAAGCAACTCTCATTTACTGTTCTCAGTTTTTCGTGAAGCCACATCAATGGAATGAGTTTAATAATTTGAAGTTAAGGTTACAACAGCTATAATTTTAATTGAATCTGAGAGATAGAATGGGTTTAAGGGGCTGAGTGCCATGCTATTTTGCTGTGTATGTTTATTTTCATGTGGTGATACACTTTCAGAGTGAAAGAGGTTCAACATATTTGGCTGTAGTTACCAGCCCCATGCTTCACCAACATGTGACAGCTGTGTCGGTTCTTCAAACTGCTCTATTATTCTGTCTAAATCCAGCTTTGTTGCCTTCACAGAGATAGAATCAGTGACAGTGGAGGCTGACTCAATCCATCATCTTGAAGATCTGCCATTTCTCTACCCAGTGCCAGAGGCTGCTCCATCAGGTAATGACATTGAAAAAAAAAATGCAATGTAAAGCAGTTATACTAATCACTGCAGCTTCCTGCAGTGAACCTCACTGGTGATTAATGTTCAAAAGAAGCAATTTGTGAACATTAGAGGGGCTGAGAGTGAGATGCCTTTTCCCGTGAACTTGATGATGGAACTGGAGAGTTTTGCAGTGGCTGGCAATTTGCAGCCGGAGTCGCTGGCCGACTATCACATTAGTGATGTTGGACGTTATTTGGACACCATTATTCATTGCACAAGTTCCAGACCATTATGTGTGCCACACCCCTGTAACCCTCGCGTTATTGGTTACACACGCTGCGTAGACAATGTACCAGGTCCACAAGGGATGGCTATGTCATTATTACCTGGTTTATCAAGTTAACATTTACGTTCGCACTAAACCTTGCTCTCTGTATCATAACGCTTCACTGAACACTTGGATCTCCCGGTTGATAACCACTTTAACTCCCCTTCCCATTCCCAATTGATCTTTCTGTCCTGGGCTTCCTCCATTGCCAGAGTGAGGCCACATGCAAACTGGAGGAACATTACCTCATATTCCACGTGGGTAGCTTACAACTCAACTGTATGAACAATGAATTCTCCAATTTTAGTTAACCTGTCACTAAACCCTCCCCAAGCCACCCGCTCCCCCCCCCCTTCTTCCCCCACACTACTGTTTGACATGCTGAATATCTCTAACATTTTTTTGTTTTTGTTTAATCTGTTCTAATATTGACTTCTTTCACCAGGCATCTTGTTTTAAAATCTAAGTGCAGTCCTGTGCTTTGGGAAAACCTATTGCATTGGAAACATGGTGCATACATAGGGATTGTTACTCTGTCATAGAGTCATAGAGTCCTACAGCACAGAAAGAGGCCCTTCGGCCCATCGTGTCCGCGCCGCCCGTTACCAAACACAGTCTAATTTTAATCCCATTTTCCCGCATTTGGACCGTAGCCCTGAATGTTGTAGCATTTCAAGTGCCCATCCAAATGCCTCTTAAACGTTGTGAGTGTTCCTGCCTCCACCACCACCCCAGGCAGTGAGTTCCAGACTCCAACCACCCTCTGGGTGAAAACGTTCTTTCTCACATCCCCCCGAAACCTCCCTCCCCTTACCCTGTATCTATGTCCCCTCGTTGTTGAACCTTCCACCAGTGGAAGAAGTTCTCCGCCATCTACCTTATCCATGCCCCTCATGATCTTGTACAACTCGATCATGTCCCCTCTCAGCCTTCTCTGCTCCAGGGAAAACAACCCCAGTCTGCCCAGTCTCTCCTCATAGCCGAGGCCCTTCATCCCTGGCAGCATCCTGGTGAATCTCCTCTGCACCCTCTCCAAAGCTATCACATCCTTTCTATAATGTGATGACCAGAACTGTACACAATACTCCAGCTGTGGCCTCACCAGTGTTCTGTACAATTCCATCATTACCCCCCTACTTTTATATTCAATGCCCCGGCTAATGAAGGCCAGTAACCCATATGCCTTTTTGACCACCCTATCCACCTGTCCTGCTGCCTTCAAGGACTTGTGTACCTGTACTCCAAGGTCCCTCTGTACCCCTGTCTTCCCTAGGGTCCTTCCATTCATGGTGTACTCCCTCTGCAAGTTATTTCTGCCAAAGTGCATCACCTCGCACTTTTCAGGATTAAATTCCATCTGCCACTGCTCCGCCCATCTGACCATCTCATCTATATCTTCCTGCAGCTTGCAGATCCCTTCTTCGCTATTCACCACCCCCCTACCTTTGTGTCATCTGCAAACTTGCTGATCATGCCCTGTACGTTGACATCCAGATCATTTATGTAGATTACAAACAGTAAGGGACCCAACACCGATCCCTGCGGCACCCCACTGGACACCGGCCTCCAGTCACAGAAGCACCCTTCTACCATCACCCTCTGCCTTCTGTCACTAAGCCAGTTTTTTTATCCATTTTGCCAAGGTGCCCTGGATCCCATGGGCTCTGACCTTCTTGACTAGTCTCCTGTGTGGGACCTTGTCAAAAGCCTAACTGAAATCCATGTATACCACATCCACTGCACTACCCCCATCTACCTCCTTGGTCACCCCTTCAAAAAATTCAATCAAGTTAGTCAGACACGACCTTCCCTTAACAAAGCCATGTTGACTATCCTTAATTAACCCTTGATCCTCCAAGTGAAGACTGATTCTGTCCCTCAGAATCTTTTCTAGCAGCTTCCCCACCACCGATGTCAGACTCACCGGCCTGTAGCTCCCAGGTTCATCCCTACTGCCCTTTTTAAATAATGGCACCACATTAGCTATCCTCCAGTCCTCCGGTACATCCCCTGTTGCAAGAGAGGCTCTGTATTTCCTGTTTGTATCTGCAAGGGAAATCTATGTTAGAAATTTCCATCTAAATGTGACTACTAATGACTCACATGAAATGTGGTACATGGGTTCAGATTTGCACAATAAGTAAATATGGCTGAATTTCTTTCATTGTTATCTCATCATCATCATATCATATATATACAGCCGGAAACAGGTCTTTTCGGCCCTCCAAGTCCGTGCCACCCAGCGATCCCCGTACATTAACACTATCCTACACCCACTAGGGACAATTTTTACATTTACCCAGCCAATTAACCTACATACCTGTACGTCTTTGGAGTGTGGGAGGAAACCGAAGATCTCGGAGAAAACCCACGCAGGTCACGGGGAGAACGTACAAACTCCTTACAGTGCAGCACCCGTAGTCAGGATCGAACCTGAGTCTCCGGCGCTGCATTCGCTGTAAAGCAGCAACTCTACCGCTGCGCTACCGTGCGCTACTGTGGCCTGCTATCCAACCTTCACCAAGTCCAGGGCTTATTTGCATCAGCTAATTGCCTGCATGTCTTTGAGATGTCAGAGGAAACTGCAGCACATGGGAGAGAGACCAATGTGGTCACAGGGAGAACATGCAAATGCTACACAGACAGCAGCGGAGTCAGGATTGATTTGGGGTATCTGGAGCTGTTGGGCAGTAGCACCACCAATGTCAGTACAGGGAGACTGAAACCACCACAGCTGTGCAATCGTTCGTAAGTTCATAAGTGATAGGAGCAGAATTAGGCCTTTCGGCCCGTCAAGTCTACTCCGCCATTCAATCCATGGCTGATCCATCTTTCCCTCCCAACCCAATTCTCCTGCTTTCTCCCCATAACACCTGACACCCGTACTAAAAAATATCCATTCACTTGGCCTCCACAGCCTTCTGTGGCAATCATTGTATACTCCAGCGCGTAGAGGCCCAGTGGCGTAAAACGATCATCATATGTTAACCCATTCATTTCTAGAATCATTCTTGTAAATCTCCTCTGGACCCTCTCCAGTGCCAACACATCCTTCCTCAGATAAGGGGCCCAAAGTTGCTCATAATGCTCCAAATACATGGTTACATGAGTTAACATTCTAATGTGTAGTGTCTTGAAGTGACCTCTCCTACAAGTGGGTACCAAACGATGGGGATGGAGGTGAGTGGAGCTGGGAGCAGAGAATTTTCTCAATTAGGGCAGCTGGCAGACACCATGAGAAGGGTGAAGAATAGTGACACTGATGGATTATAAGGAAAGGTGTCGTTAAGTTGGAAAGAGTGCATGGAAGATTATGTTGCCTGGACATGAGAAGCTAAGCTATAAGGAGAGGTTGGGCAGGTTAGGACTTTATTCCTTGAAGTGCAGGAGGATGAGGGGTGATCTTATAGAAGCGTACAAGATCAAGAGGGGAATAGATATTGTAGCTGCACAGTCATTTACTTGGAGAAGGGGAATCAAGAACCATAGGTTTATGGTGAGAGGTGAAAGATCTGAGGGGCAAATTTTCACACAGAGGGTGGTGGGTGTATAAAACAAGCTGGCAGAGGACGTAGTCATGGCAGATACTCTAACACGGCACGATACTCTAATACGGCACGGTAGCGCAGCGGTAGAGTTGCTGCTTTACAGCGAATGCAGCGCCGGAGACTCAGGTTCGATCCTGACTACGGGTGCTGCACTGTAAGGAGTTTGCACGTTCTCCCCGTGACCTGTGTGGGTTTTCTCCGAGATCTTCGGTTTCCTCCCACACTCCCAAGACGTACAGGTATGTAGGTTAATTGGCTGGGTAAAATGTTTTAAAAAAATTGTCCCTAGTGGGTGTAGGATAGTGTTAATGTACGGGGATCGCTGGGCGGCATGGACTTGGTGGGCCGAAAAGGCCTGTTTCCGGCTGTATATATATGATATGATATGATATGATTTAAGATACATTGGACAGGTACATAGTCAAGAAGGCTTTAGAGGGATATGGGCTAAACATGGGAAAATGGGACATGGGATGTGGGCAGGTGGGTAGATGGGGCATTTTGGTTGACATGGGCAATTTGGGCCGAATAGCCTGGTTCCATGCTATATGACTCTATATCCAACTCTGCTCGTTGATTGAATTTCACAAACACTCTGGGTTGTATTTGCTTTGAAGACACAAGAGACTGCGGATGCTGGGAACTTGAGCAAAATATATCGAAGTGGGGTCCCAATCTGAAACATCATCTGCCCATTCCTTCCACAGATGCTGCCTGGCCCATTGAGTTCCTCCAGCATTTTTGTTTTTTGTAGGTGGACACAAAATGCTGGAGTAACTCAGCCAGACAGGCAGCATCTCTGGAGAGAAGGAATGGGTGACATTTTGGGTTGAGACCCTTCTTCAGACATTGTTTTTGTGTTGTATTTGCTTTGTCAGGCTGGAAAAGCACGTGGTTACCGATGGCTGCGAGAAAAATAATGAGAGAGAGAGAGTGAGAGAGAGAGAGTGTTTATTTGTTATCGGCATTGGGTATGAACCAGAACAATGAAATCCTTAGTGTAGGAAAGAATTGCAGATGCTGGTTTAAATCGAAGATAGACACAAAATACTGGAGTAACTCAGCGGGACAGGCAGCATCTCTGGAGAGAAGGAATGGGTGACGTTTTGGGTCGAGACCCTTCTGTCTGAAGATCAGTCTGAAGAAGGGTCTCGACCCGAAACGTCATCCATTCCTTCTCTCCAGATGCTGCCTGTCCCGCTGAGTTACTCCAGCATTTTGAGACTACCTACAATGAAATCCTTTCTTGCTGCCGTTTTACAGCCACATTAAGAACGCTCTTCTTTCCATTGCAGACTACTCTGAAGTGGCTTGGCTGTTTACGTCGTGTGGTACAAGTGGCCCCTACGGCCCCACCCAGGTGCAGTGCACTAACGCCTACCGTCACACCAACATCTCCGTGAAAATTGAACCGGAAGGACCTCTCAAGGGCATCCAGATCTGGCAGGTCCCAGCAACTAACAAATATGTGTAAGCAGAACCATCGTTAATGTCAGCAATGTGATGTGGGGGAACTGAATGAGTATCAGGCTCAACTAATCTGGGGCAAGGAGCAGGGAGACCTCCAAGCCTCTGACCGTTGATGCGAGTGAATCCTAACTCTAGTAGGTTCTTCATTGTTTAGTCCTTGTATTCATCCCAGTGGGGTACCTTTCTCTGTTCATAGACACAAAATGCTGGAGTAAGTCAGCGGGACAGGCAGCATCTCTGGAGAGAAGGAATGGGGGACTGTTCAGGTCAAGACCCTTCTCCAGACCTGGACCAGATCTGAAGAAGGGTCTCGACCCGAAACTTCACCCATTCCTTCGCTCCAGAGATGCTGCCTGTCCTGCTTAGTTGCCCCAGCATTTTGTGTCTATCTTCAGTTTAAACCACCATCTGCAGTTCCTTCCGACACATTTGTCTGTTTACTTCTGTATCAAAATCTAATTGGATTCCAGTAGCACTTCACTCTTCATCCCATCCCACGATCCCATCAATCCCTGTCTATTAGTCCCGGACCCTGATACCAGCCACTCCTCACTGTTGGTCACAGCCCCCTGATCCCAACTCTCCCTTAATAGTGGTCCCAAATCTTTATCTCGGCATCCCTTCACTGTTAGTCCCATCCTTGATCCCAGTTCTCCAATCCCTCTTCCCCAGAGTGTCCGCTTACGGGGCAGCTGGAGGCAAAGGAGCCCGGAACAGCAACAAGAGGTCCCATGGAATCTTCATCTCCGCCATCTTTCACCTGAAGAAGGACGAATTTCTTTACATGTTGGTCGGGCAGCAAGGGGAGGATGCGTGCCCAGCGGTAAGTGGATTGGCTTCTCCGCCCTGTGTGTCAGAGAGACGTTGCATAACAAATGGGTGCTTGGCTCACAGATGGTAATGAAGCCAGGTGCCGCGATAAGAGCTAAGTACCATCAGGTCACTGTAATCTTGCACCAACTTTCAATGCAATCCATGGAAAACAGATAAAACCGCACACGGTAGAATCGGGAGCAAAAACAGAGATGCTGGAGGAACTCAGCCTGTTGACACTCTCTCACGAGCCCATCAACATCCCCAGATTCACCTGCACACTAGGGGCAGGTTGCAGCAGCCAGCCACCTACCAGCATGTCTGAAGGATGAGGAAAGAAATCAAAGCACCCAGAAGGAACCCATATGCTTCACAAGGAGAACATGCATACGCCACAAACTGCACCAGAGGTTGGGATTGAACCCAGGTCGCTGGAGCTGGGAGGAAGCGGTTGCAAAGGAGCAGGGAGGTTCTGCTGCAGTTGTACAAGGCATTGGTGGGACCACACCTGGAGTATTGCGTACAGGTTTGGTCTCCTAATCTGAGGAAAGATATTCTTGCCATAGAGGGAGTACAGAGAAGGTTCACCAGATTGATTCCTGGGATGCAGGACTTTCATATGAAGAAAGACTGGATAGACTCGGCTTGTACTCGCTGGAATTTAGAAGATTGAGGGGGGATCTTATAGAAACGTACAAAATTCTTAAGGGGTTGGACAGGCTAGATGCAGGAAGATTGTTCCCGATGTTGGGGAAGTCCAGAACAAGGGGTCACAGTTTAAGGATAAGGGGGAAGTCTTTTAGGACTGAGATGAGAAAGTTTTTTTTCACACAGAGTGGTGAATCTGTGGAATTCTCTGCCACAGAAGGTAGTTGAGGCCAGTTCATTGGCTATATTTAAGAGGGAGTTAGATGTGGACCTTGTGGCTAAAGGGATCAGGGGGTATGGAGAGAAGGCAGGTACGGGATACTGAGTTGGATGATCAGCCATGATCATATTGAATGGCGGTGCAGGCTCGAAAGGCCGAATGGCCTACTCCTGCACCTATTTTCTATGTTTCTATGTTTCAAAGAGTAAGAGGGAGGTATAGTTGGACATTGGGAATATCTCTGACGGCGTGAAGCCGGGTTTAGCCAGGCAATCCAAATGTTCACAAAGCCGCCTGGTTAACAGACTAATGAAGGCATTATGATAGAAAAGGCATGTAAAAGCTTTGAAATGCTGGTCAGCGTGGCCACTGAAATCTGAAACCAAAAGGAAAATAAGCTCATACGTCATAGGAGCAGGAGCAGGCCATTCGGCCCATTGAGTATAGTCCGCCATTCAATCATGGCAGACCTATCTTTGCCTCTCAACCCCATTCTCCTGCCTTCTCCCCATAACCCTTGACACCCGTACCATTCACGTATCCGTCAATCTCCACCTTAAAAATAGCCAATGACTTGGCAGCCATAGCCGTTTGTGGCAATGAATTCCACAGACTCACTGTATTGTATACTGGAAATACCCACCACATCAGACAATGCCTGTGGAGAGAGTAAAACCAAGTCAATATAACAGATGGATGACCTTGCAACGGAACTACTGCAGAAACAGCAAGGCATCTGAAATTGTTTCCTAACATTATTCCGTGTGAGGTTAGGAAAATGCTTCCATCCGGAGAAAATGGTATAAAATTCTCACGTAAGCCGCAATTGATGCTCCATGAGTTATTCATTAGTGTGAGGTTGATAGATTTTTGATACTAAGTAGTATTAGAGAAACAAGAGAAAAGCTATGTGTAGAGAGCTTTAGTTTAGTTTTTTGGGGGAGATTCATCCCTACTGCCCACCAAGTCCGCGCCGACCAGCGATCCCCTTACACTAACATACTATCCTACTCACACTAGGGGCAATTTACAATTCTGCCAAGCCATTTAGCCTAGTAATCTGTACATCTTTGGAATGTGGGAGGAAACCGGAGCTCCTGAGGAAAACCCATGTAGATCACGGGGAGAACGTGACTGTACAGACAAACACCGTAGTCAGGATTGAACCCGAGTTTCTGGTGCTGTAAGGCAGCAACTCTACCGCTGCACCACCATGCTAGATAAGAGATCAGCACTGACTTCAGTGAATGGTCGAACATGGTCTAAAAGGCACAGTCCTGTTCTTCAGTTACTATGTAATCTATCAGCTTCTCCTTTGCTTTTTGTTTCCTCATACTCATGCCGGTTCCATTTGAGTGTGTGATTTAGATGAACAAGCTACACTCAGTGTAATGGCTGAGCATGTTCCAGCGAGGTCGGGAAATTAACAGCATCTCTGCTTCTCTCTTTAGAAAGACTCCATGACTCAGAAGATCTGCTTGGGAGAATCTTCCATCATTGAAGATGACAACAATAAGAATAAAGCCATGTTAGAGTGGGCGGGAGGTGGAGGTGGAGGTGGTGGAGCAACGCACATTTTCAAGGTATACAAACTCTCTTGAAATAGGCAACTGGATGTTTTGCACATGCATGGATTTATTTAAGTGAGGGTCCATAATTACCACAAAATGGTTCCACATTATAAGAGAGTGAAAGATATACTGATGCCTTTTGCCCTTTCGATTGTGTATATCAGACAGGGTGGTGTTAAACCTCATGGTCTCCTTCTGAATATCTGAATGGGATGTAATGTAATGCGTGGAACTATCATCTTTATAAGTTCATAAGTCTAGGATCAGAGGTCAGAGTCTCAGAATTAAAGGACTTTCCTGTAGGAAGGAGATGAGGAGGAATTTCTTTAGCCAGAGGGTGGTGAATCTGTGGAATTCATTGTGGAGGCCAAGTCAATGGATATTTTTAAGGCAGAGGTAGATAGATTCTTGATTAGTACGGTGTCAGGGATTATGGAGCGAAGGCAGGAGAATGGGGTTAGGAGGGAGAGATAGATCAACCATGATTGAATGACAGAGTGGACTTGATGGGCCGAATAGCCTAATTCTGCTTCTATCACTTATGAACTCTCATCTTTGTGGATCTTCCGGTGTCCCTTCTTCAGCTGATTTGATCACATCTTCCGCTGCTGTTTTTCACTTGACCACTTGAAGAAAGTAGGAAAGATGTATTCACATTGTATCATTACATCCCAGTAGGCACTTTGCACCCAATAAAATAATTCCAATTTGTCAATACTTCTGTTAAACAATAAATGTAACAGCAATTTGCACCAGCTGGGTTCCTCAAACGACAACGTGACCGTCACCATTTAATCTGCTCTTCTCAATACTCTTGCTCGCTGTCCTCCTTTACTTCAATACAGCTCTGTGTTATAAGAAAATAACTGCAGATGCTGGTACAAATCGAAGGTATTTATTCACAAAATACTGGAGTAACTCAGCAGGTCCGGCAGCATCTCAGGAGAGAAGGAATGGGTGGCGTTTCGGGTCGAGACCCTTCTTCAGACTGATGTCAGGGGGGCGGGACAAAGGAAGGATATAGGTGAAGACAGGAAGATAGAGGGAGATCTGGGAAGGAGGAGGGGAAGAGAGGGACAGAGGAACTATCTAAAGTTGGAGAAGTCAATGTTCATACCACTGGGCTGCAAGCTGCCCAGGCGAAATATGAGGTGCTGTTCCTCCAATTTCCGGTGGGCCTCACTATGGCACTGGAGGAGGCCCATGACAGAAAGGTCAGACTGGGAATGGGAGGGGGAGTTGAAGTGCTCGGCCACCGGGAGATCAGTTTGGCCAACGCGGACCGAGCGCACGTGTTGAGCGAAGCGATCGCCGAGCCTGCGCTTGGTTTCGCCGATGTAAATAAGTTGACATCTAGAGCAGCTCTGTGTTATCGTTAATCTGACATTGTTGGGAAATTTCCTTGGCCAAAAGAAAAGCAGGTCTGACAGTGAAACACTTACTCGGTGTGTTTTTTTAATTGTCATGTGTACAAAGATGCAGTGAAATGCTTGTTCTGCTTGCTGTCTATCGAAATATACCCATAGATGAGGACAGGGCCCTCTTCTGGAGCAGCATGCCGAATGTCACCATGTAACAGCGCCTTCTTGCAACTTCCAAATCTCTGCAAAGTCTGATCTTGGACAGTAATGTAGCAGTAAGATGAAAGGATTAATCAGTTTTGAAGTTTAGTCAAGAATCGGAACATTTATTTCAAGGTCGAGTGAAATGGCCGAATTCTGTTATTCTCGTCAGGTGGAAGATGGCGTTCGAGTGCCCCTGCTCATTGCTGCAGGCGGGGGAGGGAAGGCGTACTTGGAGGACCCGGATGCCTTGATGGATGACCTAGTGTTGGAACAATATGAAAACGATACATCAGTGCCTGGGTTCAATGGGCAAGTAGGTGCTGCAGGTAAGATGCTTCAGCACAGGCCAAGAGTTGTCGTTAGTGAATCATGAGAAACAACACTGTTACTATAACTGGTCCCTTGTTCAAGGAATCTCTGCCGCAAATTTTATGGCATGGTTTTCTAAAGCAGTACTGTGCAGAATGTCAGACTTTGCTGTTTTGTAGTGACTAAGTGGGTCTTGTTGGTTATTCTCGGGTTCAATGACTGGCAAACCAAACAGTGTTTGGATGTTGACATGTGAGCAGCATTGAAAAGATCGCAGACAATGCAAGTCCATGACAGTAACAATTTCAAAACTGGAATTAACTTTTTTGTGTAAAGGTGGGGACAGGTCTGCCACTGTATAATATTGGGGGTACAGTAATGGTGGGGACGGTTCTCTCACTGTATAACACCAGGGTACAGTACTGTTGGGGGCAATTCTGTCACTGTATAACACTGAGGTTGAGCACTGATGAGCACGGGTCTGTCACTGTATAACACTGGGGCACACTACTGGTGGGTACAATTTAGTAGAAATTCCATTTGGTTCTCCGGTTTCCTCCCACATCACAAAGAGGTGTGAGTTTGCAGGTTAATTGGCTTCTGTAAATTGGTCCTCATGTGTCGGGAATGCATGAGAAATTGGGATAACATAGGACTTGTGTTGATGGGTGATCGACGATCAGTGTGGACTTGGTGGATGGAAGGTCCTATTTCCATGCTGTATCTCTAAACTCTAAATCAAACTATTAATGCAAAATACAGAAAAATCATTAATAAAGCAACAAATCTCATGCCCCGCTGCACATCAGAGGCTGCTCTGCACAACTCAAGAGTCCTGGCGCCAGCAGGCATTACCATCCAGGGTGAAGTGTCTCCCTGTCTCTCTGTCTCTCTCTCTCTCCCCAAAAGTGAAGTTCAGATCAGCTCGGTCAAAGCGTGCACTTAAATACTGCATTCAATAAACCTGCACTTTACCTTAATCTGCAAGCATAAGTTAACTATGTTATTTTTTAAGAACTAGCTGTTCTTCTTAATTAAAGTACAAGGGTCATTTATTAAATCAAGCCCCAAACTAGTTTTGAAAGACTTTCTTATCTGTGCTACTAGTGACCTTGCAATGGCCCCACGATTTACTGGGTTCTTCTAATTGAGTCCAAGCATTTTCCCAAACATCTCATTGTTTTTCGTAAGACAGCCTTCTTGTGTTTAACACATTGTGCTGTTAGCGGAAGATACCATCTTAGATGGAAAGCCTGTTTCACCATTACATTAAAATCACAGATCCAAATTGTTGGCTATTTCTCTTTTCCCCCGATGCTGCCTGACTTGGTGGGTTATTTCAGTATTTTCTGTTTTAAAGCCAGCATAGATCAGTTGGGCCGAAGGGCCAGTTTGCAGCTATAGATATATTATGATTTTGAGAACCACAAGTCTGAGTAATGCTTGATCTTGGACATGGCATCACACACGAGCAACTCCATAGAATGAGCACCGCTCCAAGTTAGTCAGGTTCTGGGCTCCAGGTTCAGGTAGATTAGTGACGTTGTCAATGGCTAGTTTCCAAGTCGCATATCAGTGGATATTTTTAAGGCAGACATAGATAGATTCTAGATTAGTATGGGTGTCAGGGGTTATTGGGAAGAAGGCAGGAGAATGGGGTTAGCAGGAAGAGAGAGAGAGGCCATGATTGAATGGCAGAGTAGACATGATGGGCCAAATGGCCTAATTCTACTATCACATGACCTTATGACATCAGGATACAATATGTTTAAGAGGTAGATAAATGAGACAAAAGACAATAGACAATAGACAATAGGTGCTGGAGGAGGCCATTCGGCCCTTCGAACCAGCACCGCCATTCAATGTGATCATGGCTGATCATTCTCAATCAGTACCCCGTTCCTGCCTTCTCCCCATACCCCCTGACTCCACTATCCTTAAGAGTTCTATCTAGCTCTCTCTTGAATGCATTCAGAGAATTGGCCTCCACTGCCTTCTGAGGCAGAGAATTCCACAGATTCACAACTCTCTGACTGAAAAAGTTTTTCCTCATCTCCGTTCTAAATGGCCTACCCCTTATTCTTAAACTGTGGCCCCTGGTTCTGGACTCCCCCAACATTGAGAACATGTTTCCTGCCTCTAACGTGTCCAACCCCTTAACGATCTTATATGTTTCGATAAGATCCCCTCTCATCCTTCTAATAGTTATCCAGTAGATCAGCATGAAAGGGTGCATTGCTTCCCCTCATTATAAACGTCTTTGCTTTGAACTTCTGTTCTGCAGGTGGAGGCGGAGGTTGGAATGATATCACAAAGTTTCCCTGGGCAGGGAAATCTCTCATGGAAGGTGCCAGCGGGGGCAGCGCATGCCCCCGAGCACTGGAAAAGCTAGGGTGGGCAACGCACGGTGGATTTGGAGGAGGTGGTGGTGCGTGTACATCTGGAGGAGGAGGAGGTGGATACACCGGTGAGTCTTATCAACCGCGGTCGTGAGTTATTAAGGTGCTGGAGTTGCATTCGGGAATAAGGATTTAGATTTAGGATTAAGTCATATTCTCCATCTCTGTTTCCTTTCAGTCTTTCTAATTGTGGGTGTGAGAGGTTATGGGGAGAAGGCAGGAGAATGGGGTTAGGAGGGAGAGATAGATCAGCCATGATTGAATGGCGGAGTAGACTTGATGAGCCAAATGGCCTAAATCTGCTCCTATCACTTATGATCTTATGAAATTTCGCTTATTTATCTGCTGAGATGTATCAATGATTTATTTACAGTTGCCATGGTTGACTTTGTACTGGCTTTCCCAGTTCCCTCTTCCCAGTTTCCAGTTGTCACAGCGCCAGTAACATGTGGAAGAATCTACCTTGATCTAGGTTTCAGGAGCAGTGTTTGGATGTGAAGTTCAGTTGAGATCCAATTAACTTCCTTACACACAACGTGGTTTCATAAACCAGCCTAACTCACTGAACCTCAAAATAGAATATGTTGTGGTGAACTTTGCTGTCCTGAGAAAAAAATCTGTAATTCGATTTTCTTGACTGTTATAAACAACGAGGCAATGAGATAAGTTTAGCAAGTAATATTACAACCAAGCTGAAAATTCCGGGATGTTTCCATTCAAATGGCTTCCTTGCTTCCAGCTGAGATAAGTGAACCCTTCTCCGTCATTACTATAATTAAATCATGGGTCGCTGCACTTTTTTGCCCAGTTCCTGTCTCTGCTTCTGAGCATCTGCTCCGGCACAGAGCTGAGAATGGATCTCCGGCTGTGAGGAAACTTGCATAACCGGCCCCTTGGTTTAGTGTTTCTGCCGAAGATCCCCTGTGTGTCTGCCAGCAAGTAATTCTGTACTTTGCTGGATCTGACTCAGCCGTGGTGTTGTTTACACACACTAGGTAACTTCAATAAAATCTGAAACTGATAAGTCGTCAAAATTATCCACATACTACCTCGTTCACACAAGATGTCCTTTACGTGTTGTGTGCAGATAAATACTCTCAATAGTTTTGAAGCACGATCACTGCGGTCGTGGAATTAAAGGGCCACTGCGATTCCCAGAGACGTCACTGAGATAATCACTGGTCTCATGATTCAGTGATGCTGATTGAGAGTTAAATGTTGAGCAAGGCATCAGAGGGAACTTATATAGGAAGGAACTGCAGATGCCTGGTTTACACCGAAGAGAGACCCAAAATGCTGGAGTAACTCAGGCGGCATCTCTGGAGAGAAGGAAGGGGTGTCCACTTCAAAGTCTGAAGAAGGGTCTCGACCTGAAATGTCACCCATTCCTTCTATCCAGAGATGCTGCCTGTCCCACTGGGTTACTCCAGCATTTTGTGTCTCAGAGGGAACTTAATTTTTTTTCTTCAATATGTTGAAAAGGGGATCTTTTCCACGAACCGGGATTCAGTGCAATGTTTCTTTTAACTGATGGGACCTCCAACAATGTGACATTCCCTGAAGCTAGATTATGAGTTCAAATCTCTGAATGTGGGGCCTGACCCACAATATTCTAACCTGGAGATGTGAACTGCCGCACAGCCTAAAACCCCATGAACGGTCCCCTTTAATTTACAGAGTGGCTACACAGGGGTGTAAACAGCAAGCCTGAAGCTCTCGATTCCTGTGCTTTCTTTCAGGTGGGGATGCATCAAAAACTGATCATATTACTGCCGACGGCCAAGACGGAATTTCATTTGTTAACCAAGCTGGAGAGATTTACCTCCACCCATTAGCAGGTAAAGTGAAAGGTCACGCTGCCGATCTGTGCTTTGTTTCCCTATTGACGTGAAGGGCTTATCTTTCAATAAACTCTGATGCTTCTTGAAAAATAGTTCCCACTTATTTTGCTTTGGCTCAGTGTCAGTGTGCAAGGGTTTGACCTGAGAAATGATCACGACTGTCTCCAGTGACCAGGGAAAAGTTCAAGCATAATGGTTGAATTCAAGAGGAACAGGGCTGGATACCCAATGCTTTCAGCCTGAGTCGCTGTCTGATGAGTTAATGGTGGATCAATGATGTAACTGTCCTGACCTGCCAACATCTTTACATCAAAGGTCTTGATCACTGATTTAAAATTAATTTTGGAAGAGAGTTCTACAAATTTGTACATTACCAAACCTTTTACCTAAATAGAATGATTCTAAGGATATTTTCCTTCTTAACCTTCCAGGGGAGAGATTTCCAAGTTACATGAACAATACGTTTATGATAGAATCATAGAACCATAAATTCACATTATGTTAAAGAATTCTTCATAGCTTTCTGTGCCCATATTCGCTCTAAACGGGAGATAGCAGATTATTTCATATTTACTTACCACTTTTTGGCCCATCAAGTCTATGCTGGTCTGAGACCAATCCCACTTACTGCATTTGCGGTCTATCCTATTCTCTCTCTCATGCCCATTTACTCCAGTCTGAACCTCCGACCACCTGTCTACACAAGGTGTAATTCACAGTTGCCTATGAAACCATCAACCCGCACACCTATGTGTTGGATGAAACTAGAGCACCAATGGTGCAGCTGTTAGAGCTGCTGCCTCCCACGTCTGAGGCCCAGGTTCGATCCCGACCTCACATACAGTCTGTGTGGAGTTTGCACATTCTACCTGTGGCCGATGTGGGAGGAAACCAAAGCACCCGGAGGAAACCCACACGGTCACAGGGGAGAACGTACAAACTCCACACGAGGTTAGGATTGAACCAGGGTCTCTGGTGCTGTGAAGCAATGGTTCTACCAGCTGCGTCACAGTGCCGCCCACAAGTATTTTGCAAAACCCCTTGCTCCATCTGAGATTCTTTCCCACTGCTGGATATTCAATGAAATCTACAGAGCTTTCCCTTCTTCCTTCGGTGTAACTTACTGCCAGCAGCGTTATTAACATTATTCTTCTGTGGTCACAGCAATGGAAAGTCATGGAGAGGCAGAAATTCGGATCCATATCAACTGCAGTCATTGTGAGTCAGACAACTGCATTCGGGAGAGAGAGTCCAAGAAGATACTGTGTCTGTGCTTGGGAGGAAAGGTTTTAGCCCAAGATAACGTTAGCTGTACAGGTAGGAACAGATCACGGAACATGTTGCATGTATGATCAGTGTAATCAATGTAATGGTCACTGTCTATTTCAACTCGCTGCGAATCAAGTCGGGCGTTAGAAGTTGCTTTATTGCATTTTAATCATGCTAAAATAGGATTATGAGTCACCCTAACCCTGCCTTTAAAATTCTCTTAAAAATTACAATCTTCCATTGTAAAATTTCCATATCTGCTCTGTTAAGTTTCCCTGTGAAATGAGCCACTCGGGAGCAAATTTGCAGCAAAATTGCGGATGTTCCTATAAGCCATAGAGTAGGGATGATGAAGGATGGGGTAAATTTTGGATGGAATAAAACATTACATAGGGAGGTACTAGGAAGATTGGTAAAACATTAAGTGGCGAAAGCACCTGTCCAGACAAGTACATATTAAATTACTGCATGAGATAAAAAGAGGTGAGTCAAGAAGACTCTCTTCGGAAGGCACAGTGGCACAGCGGTAGAGCTACTGCCTTTCTTCTCTCAAGAGGTAGTGGATACCTGGAATTCTCTGCACATGAGGATGGAGAAGGCCGTACCATTAGATATACTTAAGGCGGAGATAGATAAATAATTGAAAGCTCTAGGAAATGAGGGCCGTAGGGAACTGGCACAAAAGAGGAGTGGAAACCCAGCATAGATCAGCCGTGGTCATATTGGACGGTGGGACAGGATTGAGTGGCCTACTCCTGCTCCTTCTGTTCTTGTGGAATTGGAGAGGCCCAGTCAATCTTCCAAGCAGATACAGATTCAGTGCTAGTGCCTATGGACCAAAGATTACAAATATTACACTTGGTCAAAAAAAGGTGTAACCCTAAAACCAATAGGTACGGACCAATAGTGGAGAAAATTCTAGATAAAATAACCAAAACAAGATTTGCAATCACTTAGATGTGCAATTTGAACAGGGAAAGCCAGCATGATTTTGTTAAAGATCTTGGTTAAGTTTTTTTAATTGAAGTAACAGAGAGGATTGATGAGAGAAGTGTGGTTACATTGAATATATGGCTTCCAAAAGCCAACTGCTAATGTGCTTCGTAGTAGGCTTGTCAATGGAATTGAAGGCCATAGACCAAAAGGGTCTGTCGTGATGTGGGTAAAAAAAATCGACTGTGTAAGAGGGAAGAGTGTTGGCGCGAAAGGTTGCATTGCTGGACTGGCGAAGTGTGCACAGTGGAGATCCCCAAGGCCGACATCAGACCCACTCTTTTGCTAAATGTGTTTTAACTTCTGAGTTTGGGTGTGCAGGGCCCCATTTGCAAAGTCTGCAGGTGACACAAGGCTTGGATGCACAGTGAACTGTGAGGAGGATCGTAACAAACTTCATGAAGATGGAGTGAGCAAATCGTGGTAGTCAGAGGAAATTTAATACCACGACAAGTGACGTGCTCCATTTTGCAGTGCTTCCAGAAAAATGGCATGAGGCAGTATAAACTGAGGAGGACAATTCTAAATGTGGTTTGAGAAAAGAAAGAGATCTGGCAGTTTGTAAACACATGGCTGAGCAGGAAGAAAAAGCGGTTAAGAGATTTGGGGCTTAATAAATGGAGGCACAGAGTGTGAATGCAATGGAGTCACGGTGCACCGTTATAAAAATAGTTTGGCCACACCTGAAGCTTTGTATCAGATCCAGGATGTAAGAGAACTGGAGAAGATGCAATAAAATTTACCAGAGCAATTCCGGGAATGAGGGTGTTTTTAATTATGTTGATGGATGGGAGAAGCTGGAGTTGTTCTCCTTGAAGCACAGCAAGTTAAAAGGGGCTCTGCCAGAGGTATTTAATATCAGGAGCGGTATTAACATTGTTACAGAGAGAATCTGTTCCCATTGGCAGAGGGTCAAGAACTAATGGATGTTGAATGAAAGTGATTAACCAAAGAACCAAAAGTGACGAGAGGAAATATTTTTTCCAAGCAGGATTTTTTTTTTGGAATGCACTACTGGGGAATTGTGGTGTAGGCAGATTGATTTGTAGTGTTCAAAAGGGACCTGGATAAGTCTGCAAAGGAATTTGCAGTGTTATGTGCTGAAGATGAGGAAGTGGGATCAGCAGGATTGCTCTTAGAGGTGGCACAAATTCAACAAACCTATTGCCCTTTCACATTACAACCCTTCTGT
Source organism: Rhinoraja longicauda (assembly GCF_053455715.1). Taxonomy (NCBI): domain Eukaryota; kingdom Metazoa; phylum Chordata; class Chondrichthyes; order Rajiformes; family Arhynchobatidae; genus Rhinoraja; species Rhinoraja longicauda. Next base: position 12,075,478 of record NC_135962.1, read on the forward strand.
GTTACAGTGAGATGCCACATGACACCCGTTTCAAAGCACGCAGTTAGAGTTATAGTCCTGCAGCACAGACATAGGGCCTTTGGCCACCATGACCTTTGTACTATCTATACTGGTAGCGCAGCGGTAGAGTTGCTGCTTTACAGCGAATGCAGCGCCGGAGACTCAGGTTCGATCCTGACTACGGGTGCTGCATTGAAAGGAGTTTGTACGTTCTCCCCGTGACCTGCGTGGGTTTTCTCCGAGATCTTCGGTTTCCTCCCACACTCCAAAGACGTACAGGTATGTAGGTTAATTGGCTGGGTAAATGTAAAAATTGTCCCTAGTGGGTGTAGGATAGTGTTAATGTGCGGGGATCGCTGGGCGGCGCGGACTTGGTGGGCCGAAAAGACCTGTTTCCGCGCTGTATATATATGATATGATATGATATGATATACTAATCCCATTTACAAACTTTAAGGCTTTTATTTTAGAGAAACAGTATGGAAAAACAGGCCTTTAAACCCACCAAGTCCGCACTGACCATCCGTACACCCCGTACACTCGCACCATCCTACACACTAAGGACAAATCTGCATGTCTTTGGAGTGTGGAGGAAACCGGAGCACCCTGAGTAAACCCACGCGGTCACTGGGAGAGCGTGCAAACTCCTTACAGACAGCACCCGAGGTCAGGATTGAACCCGGGTCTCTGGCGCTGTAAGGCAGCAACTTTACTGCTTCAATCTATAAATAAGATCTCACAGGTTCCAGCATTTTGACTGGTTTCTGTGACATTGGCAGCCAGCGTTTAAAGGGGCACACTACAAGACCAACTAGAATGTGGAGAGTGGAAAGTGGAGTGTCCCTTACAGAATTAATGTGGCAGGGATGGTGGTAAGTAAGAGAGTGTTCCCAAGGGTTTAGATGAACCTGGAGTCTGTTGATAGACTGGCCTGCATGTTCTATGTGCAAGGGGAGCCCACAGAGAACCACCAGGATTACAGCAGGTTGCCAGGGAGCTTTCTGAAAGGAGTAATACTGTAAACTGCATGAGACTAGTCTGTGAACACCCACACCTCAGGGAACCATTTACCAACTCCCCAGAATGAATAAAAGACGAAGTCTTCTCCCTTTGAGTCCTACTAGGAACATAGAAACATAGAAAACAGGTGCAGGAGTAGGCCATTCAGCCCTTCGAGCCAGCAAGGCCATTCAATGTGATCATGGCTGATCATCCAAAATCAGCACCCCGTTCCTGCTTTTCTCCCCATGTCCCTTGATTCCGTTAGCCCTACGAGATACTTTATATCTAACTCTCTCTTGAATACATCCAGTGAATTGTCCTCCACTGCCTTGTGTGGCAGAGAATTCCACAGATTCACAACTCTCTGGGTGAAAAAGTTTTTCCTCATCTTACTCTGGCGAACACAGCAGTGAACAGCCAACTGTGAGGTGTGGCAGGGTCATGGCAGCATCCTGGGGTAATTCTGAGACAAGGAAGCTGAGAGCGACTTGTAACTTTGACTTCCACACGCAAAGCAGTCCATATTCACATGAGAGGGTGTGTTTGACGTTGCAGGAGGCCCTCTGTAAAATCAGTGAGAGCAATGGGCAGAGCTGCGTGTGGTTAGCGTGATGGAGAGAGGTTTAACGTGGTCATTGAGGTTCCGTACGGCCTGTGCCATGGAAGGCATGCTGTGAATATACAGTATAATGGATGGGTTGTTGCAGTGGATGGCACATTCTATATGTGTAGGAAGGAACTGCAGATGCTGCAGTTTACACCAAAGATGGACACAAAATGCTGGAGGAACTCAGTGGGGCAGGCAGCATCTCTGCAGAGAAGGAATAGGTGACCCAAAACATCACCCATTCCTTGTCTCCAGTACAATCTATATGGTCAGTGTAATGACGAGACGTTCTGTGCAGCCAGTGTTAAGAGAGGTGTGCTCTGTGTTGTCAGTGTTATGGATGCGAAGTTCGGTCTGATCAGTGTAGTGAATGGCATGTTCCGTAAGGGCGGTGAAATGAATGGGATGCTCTACAGACTAGTGTAATGGATATCATGGTCTAAATGGAGGTGAATGGCATATTCTGTGTGGCTAGTGTTATGGATGGCCTGCACTGCATGGTTAGTATAATGGATGGCATGCTGTGTATGGTCAGTATTATGAATGGCATGTTCTGTATGGGCAGTATAATGGATGGCATGCTGTGTACGGTCAGTATTATGAATGGCATGCTCTATATTTACACTGAAAGGAATGGCATGCTCCATGTGATCAGTATAATGGATGATATAATATGCATGACCAGTGTTATGAAAGTGTTATGTGCTCTGCATCGTTAGTGTTATGAATATCCTATTGAACATAGCCAGTGTAATGGAAAGGATTTTCTGTATGCTTGGTGTACTGGAAAATATGTTCTCTGCATGGTTATTACAATGAAAGAGATGCTCTGAAATAGATAGAATACAATATATATTCAATGTAATGAAAGGAATCGACATGGTCCATGAAATGGGTGCAGTACTCTGACCATAGTAGCAGGCAGATGAGTGTAGATGGTTTGATGTGTATGAGGCCCTCTGTCAGGTCAATGAAATCACTGTGGTGCTCTATGTGGTCAGAGTGGTGGAGGGGAAATTCAACATGGTCAGAGAAATGCACAGAATGTTCTCTGCCACCACTGTAATGGGAAAGGTCCTCTGTATTTTCACCGTTAAATATAGGGTGAAGGTCAACATAATGAACAAGGGTTTTGTTATATCATTTGGTAAATTAGAGCTAGTTTTTCCTCTGGTCCCTGGTTGAACACAATCTTGTTCATAATTTAAAAGGTGATTTAAATATTGATGACGAGTGGCTCAATTTCTCTTTTGTCCAATTGTAACAAATGATTTAGTTTTGTTAGGAATTGGATAATGAATAGAGGTTTACGTCCTCCTTACTGAGTCTGTGCTACAATAGGCAGTGAGGTACGACAAGGGTGACCACTAGCAAATAATAGTCAGGACTGCACGTAATATATGCTGGAAACTGGATTGTAGCGCACCAGGTTATTTTGAGTGCTAATTGACCTAATCAATGAAATATGAAAAACATTTAAAAATAGGGACTTTATTTGAATTGCACTAAGCCTGTACATCTTGCTGCGAGTTTTCTGCCATCCAGCTTATTAATGCACAGGCAATCCCAGATGCATGCAGTTACCACCAAGAGCATGCAATGTCCTTCTGGGAACTCCTTGGCTAATTTTTAATTGCATATGCTGTTCATAGACCACTCACGCAGTGGACACCTGGGTGATCTTTGTGACTTAAAAGGGCCTGACTCATGCATACCTTTAAGGTGGTTAACTTTCCTATGTGTCCTGAACCTTCCCCGGCTACCCCAAACTCCTTGCTTCCACTGGAGCAAGTCCATCAGAGTGATTTGCACTCAACCACCAATTTCCTACACACGCCCAATTGGCCTGCCTCCCATGGCTCCCAAACATCACCGTGCACCCACTTCCGCCCATCAGTCAAACACATCTACCTCCATGACTTCCCTGTCTATCCACCCACTATCCACATCCCCTAACCCTATGCAAGCAATCCAACCCGTTGCTAATCTCTACCCTTACACATCCTTATTATCTCCCCTGCCTCACTGTTCTTTGGACCGTTCTCCCCTATGATCACCTGGTTCTGACTCTGGTCTGACCCCAGGCTTACCTGATGACCTCCCTGAAATTGTGGCCTTAAACAGTGTCTTGAGTCACATGTTTTTTTAAGGAGGTGACCAATTCTGAGCAAGTAATGGTTTTCCAATACTGCCGACCTATTGTTTATGACTGTTTATTGGCAGACTGTATACCCATTAACATCACAAGTGGAAGTTGTGGTGTACTTCAAACAGTCTGAGAATGGAATGTTAGTTGTGAGTGAATGAAGTCTAGATTAATTTTTGTTTCTTTGTCTACAGTTCCCGGAGGCGCCATCCCAGAAGGCCATCTTCCCTCCTCCCTCATAATTGCCGTGGTTACGTCCACTATTGTTACTGGAGTAGTTCTAACCTGTGCTGGACTTGCTCTCAGTAAGAATTTCATTAAACTTTGTACTACACAGCTCCCTTCTCAACCAACATTTAATAAGCTATAAGCTCAGGAGAATTTTTAAAAAATGTTTAAATTGCTGTCAATAGTTGCTTTTTTCCAATCGTGCCTCATGGTGTATTCTTAATACTTCATCGAAAACATCTAAGCAACAGCTTCACTGCTTTCGTATGCCCCTATACATGATACAAACTAGTGAAGGAAATCAATAATGCAAGCTGTGTCAGTGTAAATATTTGTGTCATATGGCTCTAACTATAACACCATCCTGTGCTTGTAATGTAGAGTGGCTGGGCTATTCTTATCTGTACCAGTGTTGGTTACCTAAATACTGCAGTTTAGCAAACCAATGCTGCATTTCTCCAAGTCTGTGGGGTATCAGAAAGTAGGACAACACTTAAAAAAACAGTTTTAAACACACTGACATATCGCAGGAGCTTTTATAGGAGTGTGTCGGGTAAATCCTGCTGAAACATAGAAGGGAGTTTTAAGGAGAGGTAACCAAATAGGTAAACAAAGAGTGAAAAACAAACGGCTGGAGGAACTCAGCGGGTTGAGCAGCATCTGTGGTCGAGGAGAGGGCTGTTTTTTATGGTCCAGATTCCAGCATTGTAGTCTCTTGTTTCTTCACTTGGTCAAATAAGTCCGTTTTAAGGAGAATATTTAAGGGAGGGAGAGGCAAAAGAGAAGTAGTGATTTAGGCGGGGGAATACCCGAGGTTAGGGCCTGGATAACTTAAGGCATGTGCTACCTGTGGGGAAGTGGCCACAACTAGAGGAATGCATTGGTTTTAACTATTGTAGCTTTAGAAGAAGCTACAGACAAAAGGGAGGAGCTGAAGAGCACTGAACATATTGATGCGCAGGCACTGATGAACAGGTCAGTGAGCAGAAGGATGATAGACGCATATGGTACCGTAGTGGAACAGATAGGATGAAAAGAGGAAGTGCAATCAAACTTATCTCTCCAGTCCTCTGTATTTCACATACTGTCCACTTATATATCAACTATCATGTTCTTGCTTATTCTACCTTGCCTGGCAGATTATTACAAACATATAGTATTCTTTATGTAAAACTAAACATATTGTCATGATTTCAAATTTACCTTTCACAATTTTTTTTCTTTGCCTATTATACTTGTTTGAATTTTTTAAAGTAGTAATCTGACTTTGCCATTGAAGATTTTTTTAAAATTCCGTCTTAAATGTGTTATTTTAATATAGGGTACTTGATTCGTTATAGGATGTAGGGGCAAATGAAGTCTGTTCAGCCCCTCGAGTATGATTTGCCATTAATAAATGGATTATGGCTTATCCATATCTTAATTCCAGCCTTGGTTCCATAATGCTTAATGCTTCTCCACCATCAACCTATCAGTCCTAGTTTTAAGGGAAATTTGGACTGTTTTTGGGAGTGAGATTTCCAGGTATTCACCGAATTACTGCTAACTTTCTGCTCTCGTTTACACCATTTATTATTTCAGCTAACCTTGTGTAATCAACAACCTAGGATAAAGCTCTTTATTCTTTAAAGTTATTGAAAAATACAATAACAAGCTGAAACCTGGGGTACATTATCAGTCGCACTTCATCAATTATCCTGAAAGTGGGCGCAAAAAGCTGGAGTAACTCAGCGAGTCAGGCAGCATCTCTGGAGAAAAGGAATAGGTGACGTTTTGGGTTGAGACCCTTCAATTATCCTTTCTGATTCCTCTACCTTCTAACGAATCTTTACCCATATCTAATGGAAGGTATATAATTCCACACAAGTCATCTTTCTTACTTGGTTTCTGAGCTTATGTTTAATTTTCCCTTTTCCCAGTAATTTGCACCCCACCCCTCCCCTTCTCCTGCCCATTGGGGTGTCATTCCACTGCCGCCAAAGGTCCCTACACATCCACCTGTAGCTCACATAAAAGGAAAAGCAAGTGCAGGCCAAGTGTTTGACAGTTATACAGTGAAAAACTGAGGCCCCAGATGGGTCCTGAACCTGATCTCTTTCCCCTGTACAATGATAATGTGCTAATTCTCCCCACAGGGATACATGAGATGGGCATCATCATTTTCCACACCCTTACTTCATAAGCTTCAATATCTGATCCCGTAATGCATGGCACATTACTATAAGCACAGAACAGTAATAGAACATGGGATTTGTCCAGTCAGGACATCCTTTCATTATTAAATAGCTACAAAGATATATGAACAACGACGCTGAATCAGGCATTCCATTCATCATATTCTTGTTTCATTTGTTGTTACATGCTGCTACTTACATAGCTCTTCTATTTCGTGGTTTGTATCAATGTCAGTTGAGTACATGTGTGGGAACGAACTGCAGATGCTGGTTTACACTGAAGATAGACACAAAATGCTGGGGCAACTCAGCAGGACAGGCAACATCACTGGAGCGAAGGAATGGGTGAAGTTTCGGGTCCAGCTGGACAGACAACATCTCTGGAGAGAATATAGTCTGAAGAAGGGCCTCAACCCGAAACGTCACCCATTCCTTCTCTCCAGAGATGCTGCCTATCCCGCTGAGTTACCCCAGCATTTTGTGTCCATCTTCAATTCAGTACATGGTTGCTGCAAAGTATTTGCTCTTGTATCCCATTGAATATGGCTGTCACAGTGCAAAGAATTGCTGTGAAGCAGAGCTCTGGATTAATTGTACCCATTATCTCTTAACAAAAGTGTCAGTTTTAGTTGTGACTCTTTCTTCCAACAGAATCTATATTTGGCCCAGTTTATTGGGTGAGGGTTCAATGCTCCATTCTAACGTTTTTCAGTTTGGGCTTCATGCTTGGATTTTTGTAACACTGAAGATGCCTGTCGTCTCAGGTTGCAAAGTTAGCCTTTCTCCCACACAAGGAAATCCATTGTATTCTTCTCTATGGCGGGTACAGTTTAAACATAGTCCTTTCTGCTTTAGAATAATGGCAACAATTCAAATATCTCTAACAGTGCAAAATATCTTGAGGCGTCATGTAACATGAAGAACACAGTTTCATCTTCACTTTCTTTTCTATATCATTGCTTTAGGTTACTGAATCACCAAGTACCTTTGTGGTGCATCTGATCGCCAGATGAGGGTCAGATTGGATCCCCCTATTGCGTTTCCATTTGCCTCGCTTGCTGATCTGCTGGAGAATTTCACCTCTTTCCATCGCTCCACCACTCTGTAGCCACCACACGCAGCCCTTGTCCATCTGAACTAATCTCATGTTTCGCCCTAGTTCCTGCCCATTGGCTTCACCCATTCACAAAGTGAGTGATAACGATACATCGCTCCTTTCTCCCCACTCAACCATAGCATTACTAGAATTCCTGAACAGGTTCCCAAGGATTGCATGTGTAGGAAGGAACTTCAGATGCTGGTTTAAACCAAAGATGGACACAAAATTCTGGAGTAACTCAGAAGGACAGGCAACATCTCTGGAGAGAAGGACCTACGCGATCTCCCAGTTGCCAAAAACTTGAATTCCCTTTCCCATTCCCACACTGACCTTTCTGTCCTCGGTCTCCTCTGTTTTCAGAGTGAGGATAAATGCAAATTGGAGGAACAGCATCTCATATTTCGCTTGGGCAGCCTACAACCCAGTGGTATGACTATTGATTTCTCTAACTTCAGGTAACCCCTGCATTCCCTCTCTCTCTATCCCTCCCCCACCCAAGTCACACCAGCTTCTTGTTCTCACCTAGTAAACAGCTAACAATGGCTTGTTTTTTTGCATATCTTTCTTGCAATGGTTACTTTTTTGCATATCTTTCATTCATTTGTTCCATATCTCTCTCTACATTCCCGTCTATATCTCTCGTTTCCTTTTCCCCCAACTCTCAGCCTGAGGAAGGATTTCGACCCGAAATGTCACCCATTCCTTCTCTCCAGAGATGCTGCCTGTCCCGCTGAATTACTCCAGCATCTTATGTCTATCCCAAGGATGGCAATTCTCTGCATCCTTTGATCTGTGACATTAGATAGGATACAGAAAGGGATGCTTTGGTGTAGAATAGCTTAAGTTGATTTGAATTTGTTTATTTGTAGATTTATTTCAAATCAACTGTGAACTGTGATGTAACATTCTGGTACACACATTAGTGTTACTGTGTATCAGTTGCTATTTGAGTCAGCCATAGAGTTGTGGCCAATGACAAAATCAGCTTGATTTAAAAGAAGCTGGTTGCAAACTTGTCAGAGACAAGGATTCTGAACAACGAGACCTCCTCTAACACAACTCCAAGTAGGTAGGCTAAACGCTGGGGGAGTCAGCAGAATTTGGGCCTGAAAGAGCTGTCTGAATTTCATAACTTTCTTATTACTTGACTGACAAATGCAAAGATCATACTTGTTCAAAGTGACAAATTCTTAACTGGATTCTTTGATTACTTAAGGGTGTAGATATAGTGTGAGCTTATCTGGATTGATGTGGAGAAGGAAAAATTGTATTCTACCCCAGCGGAAGTGGTACAGCGGTAGAGTTGCTGCCTTACAGCGCCAGAGGCCAGGGTTCGCACCTGACTACGGGTGCTGTCTGTAATAGTGTTTGTACGCTCTCCCCGTGACCACATGGGTTTTGCCAGGGTGCTCTGGTTTTCCCCCACACTCCAAAGACATACACGTTTGTTCGTTAATTGGCTTCGGTAAAGATCATAAATTGCCCCTAGTGTGTTGGATAGTGCCAGTGTATGGGGATCTCTAGTCAGCGCGGATTCAGTGGGCCAAAGGGTCTGTTTCCGTGCTGTACCTCTAAAAAAAATGTATTGTTATGTTTGTGGGCAATGACTGTGGCTGACAAGAGTTGTTTAACTTTCCCCATTCTTTTTGGTCCATCTGCAAACTTTGACACTGTTGGCTATGCAGATCTCTCCAACAAATCATTGCTCAGCTGCAGGGGACCAAATTTGGTTCTGTTCCTAGTTACCTATTTGTATGCAAAGAATCGCCAGTAATGGCCGCCCTGCCCTCTCCTATACTATCCTCCTATTTACATGCTGCCGTTCAGTGATATAATCAGAAACACCTTGTTTCCCACAAGTGTGCTGATGACATCCAACTTTACTTCACCACTGCCACTCTTAATGAACAATAGACAATAGGTGTAGGAGTAGGCCATTCGGCCTTTCAAGTCAGCACCGCCATTCAATGTGATCATGGCTGATCATCCACAATCAGTACCCCGTTCTTGCCCTCTCCCCATACCCCCTGACTCCGCTATCATTAAGAGCTCTATCTAACTCTCTTGAAAGCATCCAGAGAATTGGCCTCCACTGCCTTCTGAGGCAGAGAGTTCCACAGATTTACAACTCTGAGTGAAAAAGTTTTCCCTCATCCCCGTTCTAAATGGCCTACCCCTTATTCTTAAACTGTGGCCCCTCGATCTGGACTCGCCCAACATTGGAAACATGTTTCCTGCCTCTAGCATGTCCAATCCCTTAATAATCTTATATGTTTCGATAAGATCCCCTCTCATCCTTCTAAATTCCATTGTATACAAGGCCATCTAAATTCCAGTGTATACAGGCTGTCCTTTGATTTGTCAGACTCAGAAATCGCTGAGTTGACTTTTTCTCCAGTTATATGTTGAGAAAACTGAAGCCTTTAACATTGGCTCCACTTCACATAATACAACCGAGGAGGATAAGGAGATAATAAATAGAGGTACTTGCATTTACGAGCATCCTGGATAGAATAAATAGGAGGAGCTTTCTTCCCATGAGGGGAGGGACACAAACTAAAGGGCATAGATTTAAAGGAATTGTTGGATTAAAGGGACAATGACAGCTGCAGTCTGGAACACTCTGCCTGAAAGGAAGATCAATGTAGAAACCTTCAACTCATTTAAACAGTACTTGGATATGCTCTTGAAGGGTAGTAACCTGCAGGGCCAATGGTCTCATGCAGAGAGGTGGGATTGGGTTGGACAGTACTTTTTTGACCAGATGGACTGAATACCTTCTCCTGTGCCATAAACTGTCAATGAATCTTCGATTTCTATGGTTTTACAAACTCCATTTGCTATCAATGGATGGATATATGTCTCTTGCTATTGTGCAGTCAATGCCAGGTTCAACAACTAGTTGCACATCTGCTCCATCAGCAAATTGCCTTTCCACCTCCAAAGCGGTCCCCATTTCCAGCCCTGTCTTGGCAACTCAAGCTCACAGCCCCTGCTCCCTCTCGGCTGCTGCAATGATCTAGTGTCTACCCTCCCATCTGCTTTGTTGCTCAAACTCAGGATCATCTAATTCCAGTGCCTGTATCCTAACTCAGTTCAACTCCTACAACAACCCAGTGCTTGATGATTAACGCTGGTCCCACAGTGATCTCTGAGTTCAACTCCCTCCATTCTACTCCTTTTCTCTGTATCCACAATCTCAATACTCCTCCATTTTGGGCATCCCTAAATGTAATCATTCCATTATTATTGGCCATGCCATTGGTTTACTTTGTCCTAATCTAAATTTCCTCCTTAATCCTTTTCACCTTCAGTGCCTTTAATCCTCATTTCATATGTCTCTTTAAACCTCAGAGGTTTTTGGTCATCTGTCCTATTTCCACAATGTTTCGCTGTAAATTCGCTCCTGTGAAGTGCCTTGGAACATTTTATGGGATTTAAAACACGTTAAAAATGCAAGTTGTTGTTCTCCTTGTAGTGAGTAACTTTTAATATATTATAAAGGTATTGCAAGTGGTAATTGAAACCAGACCCATGTGCCCTCCATAGCCATCCATAGACAGTCTGAGTTTCTGGGTATTTTTAGATGCTGTACTTTATTCCTGTGCAATACTATTGCCAATAAGTGAAATGACTGAACAAATTGGTTAATTTTACATCTAAGAGAAAAGAATGGAGCAGAACCTAACCCTTTCCACGTTCCAAATATTCCTCAAGTAATTATTTAAGATGTCTTGAGGCTAAGTGTGAACCACAGGAACGGTTTTATGGGATCTTGGTTTAATATCTCAGAGCCCCATTGAAGGTTGATCAAGTCATATGATCAAGTCTTGGAGTGCAGTAACTCCACATTATAGTGCTCCTGAGCTAATTAGGCATTTGCTAACATCGCATCTGTCAAAAGGGAAATTGATGAATTAAACGGAAAAAAAGAAGCAAAAGGATGGAGCTAAATGAAAAGTTCTTTCAATGAGCCAGCCCAGATGTGGTAGTCTGCATGCCTGAATGGCCTCTTGTTGTATAAGATTCAACATAATAAAATAGAATGGGAATTACTATTATGGTATAATCTCAAAGAAAAGTGTCTCCACTTATGATAAATCATCAAAATTAACATTCTTCATTTCTGACCTGATCCTCCACGTTGCATTTGTCTCTTATTATTAAGTGCTAACTTAACATTTATTTATCATGCGCCTCAATGGTTACATTTAAAAATTGAGAATATGCATAAACTTGTATAACTGATTGTTCTCCACGTATCAGTGCCCCACCTGAGACTGGCTGATTGAACACAAAGCAGGAACCATTTTGGTCTCTATTGCTTCAGTTGATGGCTTTATTCTGATTTGCCATTATGGAGTGTTAACAGCCATAATGTGAAAGCATATCGGCATAATCACCATTGTATTGTCTTTGACATCATCACAACTGCGTTAGAGGCATAGAGCTGTACAGCACAGACACAGGCCCTTTGGCCCACCTTGTCAATACTGACCAATTTGCTTAACCCAGGTAGTGCCACTTGCATTCCCAAACTTTTCCTATCAATGTACCGGTTTGGTGTTTTTTAAATGTTGTAATTGTTTTTGCCTCTACTACGTCCCCTGGCAGCTCGTTTCATGTATAGCCCACCCTCAGGGCTCTTTTAAATCTTAACATATGCCTTCAAATGCTTTACTTTCCTACTATGGAGAACAGATGGTGAATTTTCACCTTAGCTATGTTCCTCATGACTTTGCATAACGCTATAAGGTCACACCTCATCCTCCAATGCTCCAGGAAAAGAAGACCCAGCTTATCCTTCCTCTTCTTGTAGCTCAAACCCTCCAGACCCAGTCACATCCTCATAAATCGTCTTTGCACCCTTTTCCAGTTTAATGGCATCCTTCATATATCAGAGGGACCAGGACTGAAAGGTGTACCCTAAATGTGGGCCTTACCAACGTCTTGTGCAGCTGTAACATGACATCCCAACTCCTGCAGTCAATACCCTGATCGATGAAGGCAAGCATGCCAAATGTCACCTTCACCACCCTGTCCACCTGTGTTGCCACCTTCAAGGAACTATGTACCTGAATCTCTAGGTCTCACTCTTCTACAGCACTCTCGAGGATACTACCTTTTACTGCGTAAGTCTGGCTCTAGTTTGTCCTACCAAACTGTAACTCACATTTATCTGAATTAAACTTCATCTGCTATTCCTCAAGCCATTGACTTAGTTGATCAAGATTCTTTTGTATTTGTAGATAATCTTCTTCACTCTCCGCCATACCACAAATGCTAACGTCATCAGCAAACTTAGTAACCATTCCGCCTACATTCACATCCACATTATTAATGTAAATAATGGACAGTGGTGAACCAGCACCGATCCCTGTGGTACACACCTTGTACAAGTCTTGACATCATCACCACTGCCTGTGACTTTCCCATAGTCCTCCTTGTCCTTTATATTACTTTTAATAACATTGGTGCTGTTTTGGCATCAATACTATTGTCAAACATCTACAACTACCTTCCACCTTCCTCCTCAATGAAAAAGGATTACATTGAATTAACTATTTATCTTGACTGATCCATTCCTCACATTTCTAACCAAGGTAACAATCTTTATAGTTCAATACCAATTCTCTAGCCTGTTTGAACTATGGCTCCACAATCTGTAAATTTGAACTTAATTCAGCTGGCTTTAAAAAATTTAACCTGCAGTGAATTTCTGCAGAGCCTGTGATACATTGTCAAGTGTGCATTGTGTCTTCCAGAAGAGGCAAATAAAGGCTCACTAGAAAATGCTCCTCGTGTCTGGTGCAATTATTTAAGTGCTAATGTACCAGTACTAAGTTGTGTTGAGTGGAAAATGTGTTGTGTAGGCTTCAGCTTGGGAAGGGAATGGGTCAGGTGCAAGCCACCCTCACCTTGAACATTGCTGCTTCTCGAAATGCAACATTCAGGTAAGTATCGTATCAACACTTGACTGTATCTTAAACAAGCTTCAGGTTCTTTATTTTGAATGCCCAAAGAGCTAGCCTTCCAGTTCTTGTGTGAGACAGGATACCTACACCTGCATAGTGGCCACTGGCTTAATTATTCCTTCCCTTTTTTCACTTAAATTTGTGAAGTCTGGGAATTGACTGTTGTTAGCAAGGCCAATGTTCATGTTGAGGGTCGGATTCAAAAATCAGGACATTGCGCCATCTTTTATCAGATGGAGTGGAAGCGCCAAGAATGGATTTATCAGCTTCAGTGAGTCAGACAAGGAATGAACAGAAATTTAAGGAGTGAGTCTAGAGTCAACATACAATGGATATAATTCCAGCTTTAAGTCATGCCGTCATACTTCAAGAAGCACCCACATCAAATTCCATTAGGATTAAGGGGACGTAGATGGGAAGGTGACTTTCAGGAGGTCGGAAAAGGTTGGTGATGGTGTCGCTGCCTCTTGCACTTGGCTTATTTTTCTATCCATTTTGCAGTGAAGGCATTTACTCAGTAAACTTGCAACTTCAATTTCAGCCTCCAGTAGAGTGCTGGCTGCCCATTTGGCTATGAGGAATCCTGTAGTTCAGTCCAAGCCCTTCTAATTCAGATGTTACCATGGAAGCAATTTCCAGCATACATATTAAATACTGATCTGCATAAGGATTCGCAGTGGATTACCAACCCCATTGATCCCTCCTCTCCCCAACCCTAAAGCAAATTTTCTCTCGGCACATTTCTCTTGAAGTCAAAACTACAAGATCGCGCCACTAAGTCTCTGCTTCACATGAAGGCAGGTGGCTTACTGTATAATGGGCATAAGTTCCTGCCTGGGGTCAGTATTTCTATAGCTTATTGCTATATATCTGATCATTGCTTCAGTCAGTTGATCAGAGCAGCTCTTAATCCATCTTGTATTGCATGGTGCAAGAAGGAACTGCAGATGCTGGTTTACACTGAAGATAATCACAAAATGCTGGAGTAATTCAGCAGGACAGGCAGCATCCCTGGAGAAAAAAAATGGGTGATGTTTCAGGTCAAGACCCTTCTTCAGACTGAGAGTCGGGGAGAGGGAGTCTAGAGATATGGAAGAGTAAGGAGTGAAAACAACATATCAGAGCAGATAGCATTGTCTGCTTTGATCTGCCGTTTTCACACCTTACCCTTCCATATCTCTAGACTCTCTCGTATTGCATTACACTGTGTTTTCCTTTAAAAAGTGGATTGAGATTAGACTACTTAAGCTGTGCCTCAGTGATCTATTTGTGAAATTAAGGTGAATCTTTAGGAAAGACTAAATGTGTGAAGTCAATTCTGAACTGTGGGTAGAAATGTAATAGAATGTGATGAAATTGGTAAAACTGGCATTTTCCTACCATCTAAACCTTCCTTTGGATATCCATGATGCACAGTGATTTCTCAAGGAAGGACTGATAACTCATTGACTAGTAATCAAGTTCCAGCCAAGACTTTAAGTTTAATGCCTTTGCTTCCCAGTTCCTGATGAGGTGGGTAGATTTTTGGTTCTGTTATCACAAGCCTGTTCAACAGGTTACGCTCTAAACTTTCGGTTTAAGCCTAAACCCTTTGCCCTGATGCTTTAGATCGCAGTGAAAATGTTGAATTTAAACCGGTGTAGTGAGTGAAATTCATAATGTAAATCTGTCTTTGGATGTATTCACATACAGTAGCTGTTAAAGTGGGGTCAACTTCAGTTGGGTTCATTTTGTTTTTTGTTTCCTGTCTTAGCTGAGTTTCATTTTTCTTCCATTTTCTCTGACCAACTGTGAGCTGGACTGCAGCAGACAGTGGACGTATTTTGGGGTTATGAATTTAGTTGAGAGATGAGGTTGGGGGTCACAGAATTCACAGTGTAATTGTCACATGGCTTCCCTCCTGCCTGCCCTAGTTTTCCCAGAGGAGCTGCTTTATAGTTCAATACCAATTCTCTAGCCTGTTTAAACTATGGCTCCACAATCTGTAAATTTGAACTTAATTCAGCTGGCTTTAGAAATTTTAACCTGCAGTGAATTTCTGCAGAGCCTGTGATACATTGTCAAGTGTGCATTGTGTCTTCCAGAAGAGGCAAATAAAGGCTCACTAGAAAAAGGCTCCCTGAATTCACAGGATAGTTGTCACAGTTTTCCTAGTTTGCTCCAGTATTGGCAAAGCTGGTTTATTCCAGGCATCCCAGTATTCCCGGGACTGCCCAATCCCAGGGTCATCCAGCCAGCTTGTCCTAGCCTTGGCCCAGCATTCCCAGAGATGATTATATACCCATATATTTTTTCGTATTCTCTTACGAAGCAGGAGGCCATTCGGCTCATCAAGTCTGTGTTGTTTCACCGAAACTCCCGTCAGTTGCATTCCCCGACATATTTCCCCGTATCTATTCTCTCCGACATGTTTATCAACTCCCCCCCTGATTCTCCAGGCATCTGCCTCCAGGAGGGGTAATTCAATTATCCGACCAACATGTGGAATGCATTTGGAATGTGGGAGGAAATCGGAGCGCCCAGGGGAAAACACAGAAACCCAGGGATACCATGCCAATTCCACATAGGCAGCACTAGAAGTCAGGAACTAACCCAGGTTGCCGGAGCTGTTAGGCAGCAGCTCTACTGGCTTTGCCCATGAGATGTTTTTTCTCCCTGCTATTTCTCTGAATTGGTTTTGATCTTTAGAAGATTTTGTGCCAAAATATCTTGGGGTTATTGCTCCCCGGAACAGTTGCTGGATTGAAGAATTGTTGAGAAGCAGAAATGAACAAAATAAAATGCACATTATGATGTATCCAAAATGCATCCCAGAGTGATCCTGTGAATTGTAATTACATGATATCAGGCAGCAGAGCGTATTCTTGTTCAGTAATTTCCGAAATTAGGAGGCAAGGAGGTCCAGATCCATTGCAGCAGGAAATAGTTCTGCTAAAGTGGGGTCTGGCTCTAAGAGGATGAAGCATTAGGGAGATGTGGTAGAGGATCTGGTCGAGTGATCCACTTAGGAATCCTAGGTAGAGGATCTCCATGGAGAGCAGGTAAGAAGATTTCACAAACAAAGCTGTCATTTACTCTCTCGTTACAATTGCTGCATTTATCTGATTTCATTTGCTCCGGCTGACTTCTCCCACCTGGGCATTTTCCGAACCCTAGCAGTTCGTGTTGTGGGGCATGAGGGACGTGCTCTTCTTGGACATCCCAATGACGTTTGCAGAGGCAAAGGTTTGTTTGAGTTCTCTTCTCTGGATCAAGTGGAAAGTATGAATCCTGCACGCCAAGTTTCATCGCTGGTCTTTGAAGAATCAATGAGTAACAATTGCTCTTGCTAGCCTGGGGTGTTGGAATATACCAGCTTCCTACTACCTGCAGCTGTAGGTCAATAGTAATTCTGCCACCTCTGTAGCCTTGTTACCATCTCAGTCAGGGTATTTAGGTTCAAGTCCCTCTGCCGACATTAACAATTGAGTGCAGTACTAAGGGAGTGCTGCTCGTTTGTAAATACCCATATTAAAAATATATATTGTTGGCTTCAAGTCTGCCTTTTTAGTAGATACTAGACCAAGTGGGCCCATTAGGACCAAACCTCTCCTGCATTGGTGCAGCACCCTCTCCTCCCCCACTCCCCTCTCTCCCCCCCTCCCCCTCCCCTCCCTCCCCCCTCCCTCCCTCCACCCCCTCCCTCCCTCCACCCCCCCACCTCCAACCCCTCCCCTTCTCCCTTCCCCTACCCCCCTTCCCCTACCCCCCTCTCCCCTTCGCTCCTCCCCCTCCCTCCCCCTCCCTCCACCCCCCCTCCCCCTCCCCCTTCCCCTCCCCACACTCCATCCCCCTCAACCCCCTTATCCTCCCTCCCCCCCTCCCTCCACCCCCTCCCTCCCCCCCTCCCTCCACCCCCTCCCTCCCCCCCCCCCCCCCCGGAGATAGATTTAATCTTTAAAATGAGAATAACACCAATTTCAATGAAACTTCTTCCAATAGCACCAAAGGGACGACGGTGAATAAGGTGGGCCTAAAATTGTTGCGCTATCATGTATCGTTTTTCTGTAGTTCAGGAACAAACAAACAAACAAATGAGAGTTTTAGTATATAGATAATGCATCTCATGTGTAGGAAGGAACTGCAGATGCTGCTTGACATCGAAGATAGACACAACATGCTTGCGTAACTCAGCGGGACAAGCAGCATCCCTGGAGAAAATAAATGGGTGACGTTCCAGTCTGAAGAATGGTCTTAACCCAAAGCATCACCCATTTCTTTTCTCCAGAAATGCTGCCTGTCCCGCTGAATTACTCCAGCCTTTTGTGTCTGTAATGGATCTCATGGCTGTTTTTAAAAAGCAAGGGAATTCTTTCAGGGTTTAACCCCAAAATTATACTTCAACCAATTGCATTATAGGATTACCTGATCACCTATTTCAAGATAACTTTGGGATCTTGCTATGTTCAAAACGGCTGATGGGTTTCCTCCTTTAGAAAGTTCACTGTACTTCAGAAGAAAAGCTCAATTAGCTACAAAGGATTTGGAGGTGATCTGATATTGTTGGAGTTTGCTTAATGTTTCAATATTCTTTCATCTCTCTGTCTCCGTTGCTTGGATGGCTCTACGTACTTGATTGAGTGCAGTTCCAACAACATCTCAGCACCCAGGACATTATAGTACACTTAATCAGTACCCTGTGTACCAATCTGTAACATCCCCCTTCCTCCACAGTGCATCGTTGCTGCTTATGTCGCAGTGCAGCAACCCACTAAGGCATCTCTGGTTGTACCTCCCAAATGTGACCTCCGTAATTTAGGACACAAGCAACAGTTCCATGAGAAGACCACCCACCTTTCAAGTTTCAAACCAGGTTATTTGTAACAGTTACCACTGTTTCTTCACTGTGTCTTACTCAGAGCCCTGGAATATGCTACCTGACAAAACTGCAGGCATTCTTGCAATGCACAAACTTCAGCCGTTCAAGAGGAAGGTACCTTACCATCCACCTCTCAAAGACAGGTAGGGTGGACAATAACTATCAGCCTTGCCAGTAACTCCTAAGTCCCAATCAAGTTATAAAGTTATTTAGGCTCAGTTAAAAAGTTATTTAGGCTCAAACTGTGCCAATAGACAATAGACAATAGGTGCAGGAGGAGGCCATTCGGCCATTCGAGCCAGCACCGCCATTCAATGTGATCATGGCTGATCATTCTCAATCAGTACCCCGTTCCTGCCTTCTCCCCATACCCCCTGACTCCGCTATCCTTAAGAGCTCTATATAGCTCTCTCTTGAATACATTCAGGGAATTGGCCTCCACTGTCTTCTGAGGCAGAGAATTCCACAGATTCACAACTCTCTGACTGAAAACGTTTTTCCTCATCTCAGTTCTAAATGGCCTACCCCTTATTCTTAAACTGTGGCCCCTTGTTCTGGACTCCCCCAACATTGGGAACATGTTTCCTGCCTCTAACGTGTCCAACCCCTTAATAATCTTATACGTTTCGATAAGATCTGCTCTCATCCTTCTAAATTCCAGTGTATGCCAAATGATTTACTTGCCAATACACCTACAGGCACAAAGAGTTGATATTTATCCAAAGTCCTCAAAAGCCACCAGCATCCTTAGTAGGATGCAAAGGAAAGGAGAAATGCCAAGTCATAGAGCCACAGGCTTGTGCACAAATGTTCCCTATAGCCCACCTCTTCCACGCTGATCATTTTGCCCTTCCACTATAATCCCATTTGCCCATTCTAGGTCCTTATTCTTCTATGCCTTTTTAAGTGTCCGCATAGAAACATAGAAAAAAGGTGCAGGAGGAGGCCATTTGGCCCTTTGAGCCAGCACCGCCATTCATTGTGATCATGGTTGCCTTCTCCCCATATCCCTTGATTCCTCTAGCTCGATCTAACTCTCTTTTAAATTCCTCCAGTGAATTGGCCTTCTGTTGCAGAGAATTCCACAAATTCACAACTCTGTATAAATGTCTGTATAAATGTCTCTTAAAACGTAGTGATTACATCTAACTCTATTTTCTGCTCTGGTAGAGAGTTCTAGTTATCAACCATGTCCTCTGTATAAAATAAGTGTTTTCATCAAATTCCCATTAAAATTCCTCCGTCTCATTTTCAACCTTTGCCTTCATGTTTTTAATACCACTGTCAGGGAAACGATTCTGACTATCTACTCTGTTTATGTTTCTTATAATTGTACAGTATCTACTTCATTCATGTCACCCCTCAGCCTCCTTCACCCCAGGGATCACACACCCAGCCTAACCTATCTCTCCCCCTAACTGGGAGTCCTCCAATTCAGCAACGTTCTTGTAAGTCTCCTCCCCACTCTCTCCAGCAAAACCACATCCTTCCCATAGCATGGTAACCTAGAACTGCACGCAATAGTCCAAGTGTGATCTAGCCAGTGTTTTGTAAACTTGAAATATAAAGTCCCAACTTCTACACTCTGTGCTCCAACCTGTAAAAGGCCGGCTTGCCATGTACCCTCTTCACTGCTTTATCTATCTGTGTCACCATTTTTAGGGAACTACTAGACCAAGTGGACCCATTGGGCCCAAACCTCTCCTGCATTGGTGCAGCACCCTCTCCTCCCCCACTCCCCCTCCCCTCTCCCCCTCCCCCCTCCCTCCCTCCTCCCTCCTCCCCCTTCCTCCCCTCACTCCGTACCTCCCTCCCATCCCCCTCCCATCCCCCCACTCCATCTCCCTCAACCCCCCTTATCCCTCCTTCCCCCTCCTCCCCTCCCCCCTCCCTCCCCCTCCCCTCCCCCTCCCCTCCCCTTGCCCCTTCCCCTCCCCCTTCCCTCCTTCCTCCCCCTCCCTCTCTCCCTCCCCTCCCTCTCTCCCTCCCTCCCTCCCTCCCTCCCTCTCTCCCTCCCTCCCCCTCCCTCCCTAAGAGATAGATTTAAACTTTAAAATGTGAATAAGTTTAACAATATAACACCGATTTCAATGAAACTTCTTCGATTGGCACCAAAGGGACAACGGTGAGTAAGGTGAACCTACAATTGCCGCGCTATCGTGTACCGTTTTGGCTGTTGTTCAGGAACAAACAAACAAACAAACAAATGAGAGTTTGAGACAATAGACAATAGACAATAGACAATAGGTGCAGGAGGAGGCCATTCGGCCCTTCGAGCCAGCACCACCATTCAATGTGATCATGGCTGATCATTCTCAATCAGTACCCCGTTCCTGCCTTCTCCCCATACCCCTGACTCCGCTATCCTTAAGAGCTCCATCTAGCTCTCTCTTGAATGCCTTCAGAGAATTCAAAGACGTACAGGTATGTAGGTTAATTGGCTGGGTAAATGTAAAAAATTGTCCTTAGTGGGTGTAGGATAGTGTTAATGTGCGGGGATCACTGGGCGGCACGGACTTGGAGGGCCGAAAAGGCCTGTTTCCGGCTGTATATAAATGATATGATATGATATGATAATTGGCCTCCACTGCCTTCTGAGGCAGTGTATATAGATGGTCTTTCACCCCAAGGTCCAACTGTTCATCATCATTCTTTTGCACTCTACCATTTACTGCCTATGTCCCAGCCCTATTTGACTTAGCAAAATTCATTTTCTTGCCCTTGTCAGGATTAAATTCCATCTGCAATGCTCTGCCCGGCTTTCCATCTGCTCTGTATCCTAGCTGTAGCCTTAAACAATCTGTCTTGCTATCCACACACTACCAACTTTCATGTCATCCACAAACTTAGTAGTCATATCTCCCTTATTTACATCCAAGTATATTAAAAATGTATAACTATTAAAACCATTACATTAAAAAATACAAATATATTAAATATATATATATATATATAAACTTATATATAATTCAATATATTTCAATCTCAAAAACTTGTCTGGGTTGTTTATAACGACAGGAGCTCTGCTGCCCTTTGATGGAAGGGCATGAATTAATAACATTTCACTGACATTATGTACAAAAGGTGGCTTACACAAATTTGCAACATGGTTAAACATCAGTGCAATTCTTTCAAGAATAAACTCTCTGATGTAATCTACTTAGATGCCAGATGCATAAAGCTAAATGAGCAGAACATTCAGATGCTTTCTTCATTAATTAGATGGTGCAGTGCTGCCACAGATAATTAAAATATAATCCGTGGCAAGAAGACTCAATGAATCAACGATGTAGCAAGAGATATTTGTAATGGTAAATGCTTTGAGGCGTATTGTTCACTCAGAAGAGAAAACACGCAGAAAAACAGCGTTTTTCCAGCTCCCTACTCAGTGACCATAACCATCTGTTTAACTACAATAAACATGGGACTATAATTATGCCCCTTCCCCATGACTGCAACTATCTCTTTACCTAATCTATTCCGAGTAGCTGGAGCTTGCCGATTCTAAACATCTCTCCACTCAATTACAGTAAATATTTCCCTGCCCAATGCCTTTTCCCATGTCTCACTGCATTGTAAGACACGCCATCTGTTTTGAAAAGGATGGCAATTGAGGGGGGTGGGATCTGGTTTTCAGCAGGTCCATATGTACTCCAGAGCCACTTAAGGAAAGAGTAGCCCAGGTAAAAAATATGTTTGGAGGAGGGCCTAAATTGAGAAGAGAGGCAAAGAGGTTCAGGGAGAGATTCCTGGAATTTGAACAGACACATTGTCTACAGACTTCCTCCAGGGTTGCAGAAGAAGAGGAGATTAAAAGGTGATACCATGGAACACAATGATCAAAGTGTTTAGTTCATTTTGTTGCTCTATTACCACTGTGCCAAGGAACCACATTGGGGAAATAGGAATGTCTGGCTCAAAATTCTTTTGCCAGCTAATAAATGGGCTTGGCAGCACGCACCAATGTTGCTCTCTCTCACTCTGCAAAATTCAGTTGTTCGGACGTCAGGGACAGCAGAATTGTTGTTACTTGTTATTGGCATTGAACATGTGACACTGGGAACTCTGCCCAGAGAGCAGGAGTGGATGGTTATTGTCTGTAGGCCCAAAAGCAATGGCTAGGGCGATGTGCAGGGGGAAAGGGAAGGCGTTGGGAGAGGGTGTGAAGTGGGCATTGGGGCCTGACCACTCGGTTGGATGGTAGGGAGTTGGGAATAACTAAATTGTCAATTACTTGGTTATAGGGAGGGGTATTAGGCGAAACTGACGATTATGTTTAGGATAGTGGAGTGTTGGACTTGGGATTCCAGCAATGATGTTTGGATGGGAAGAGGGGGAATATGAATAGGTAGGAATCAGGATATCAGCCATGGTGTTGAAGATGGCAGGACAGGTGCTAAAGTGATTGTGGGGCGACATGTTTGTGGTGTTCAGGTTGTGATAGTGAATGGAGGGGAGATGGTCGGGTGCTGTGTAGAGTCGACGTGTATTTCAGTGCCCCAGTCTGGCAGGTTTCCCACTCTAGCACTGTGCTGCAAACGCCTAGTTATCCCGAATGTGCCCTAGGATGGGTTCACACAGAATCCAGAATCTAATTTCCTTTGCATCCCTTCAAGAAGGTTTTTTGACCGGCAGTGAAGACATCCTTTATAGCCCAAGCTAGATTTAGCTCTTCGGGCAAAGGGAATCAAGGGATATGGGGAAAAAGCCGGAATGGGGTACTGGTTTTGGATGATCAGCCATGATCATATTGAATGGTGGTGCTGGCTCGAAGGGCCGAATGGCCGACTCCTGCACCTATTTTCTATGTTTCTATGTTAAAGCCGAGGTCTGATCATTTCTAGTTCTTGATAATATGTTCATTTTTCAGAGCTGGGATTCACTGGCGAGGCCAACATTTATTTCCTGCCTTTAATTGGCATTTATTTCCTATCTTTAATTGCTGAGCATTTTCCAAGGGCAAATAACAGTCAACCACATTGGTGAGTCTAGAATTACCTTCAGATCAGATCAGGTAAGTTGGGCAGATTTCTTCCCCCGAAGCTCTGTATTGAACCAGATGGATTCTTGCATTTTCTTTATTAAGACAAGCTGTGTATGTGTTGTTTTTCCAATTCCAAAATAAAAACTGAATTTAAATTCTATTGCTGCAATGGTGGGATTTGAACCAGGGTCTACTGGGTTGTTTGTTCGGCCTGCTGGATTACTGATCCAGGAACATAACCACCACACCACCACTGTCCTGAGGCAAATTGCTAGGCTTATCCTGAAATGCATGATACTATATTCCTCTTCACAGAAAATAGATATTCAATTGTATAATGCTGAATAAGAAAGCATTATACTTCTGAATCTATACACAGAGAACTTTAAAAGACTGCAAATCAATGAATAAGGAGAATATTATGGCCATTTCCTAAAGGAAGAGACAAGGATGGCATGTATTTATAGAGTCACAGGTAGAGTCATTGAGTTTATTCAAATTGGAAATAAGGCCATTTGACCCAACTCCAGGTGTTTTCCTAAGTTAGTCATTTTTGACTGTGTATGGCCTTTAACTCTCTAAACCTTTCCTATGCATGTTCCTGTATTACGACTGTATGTATTTTGAAACATTGTAATTGTACACGCCTCATCTGGCAGCTTGTTCCACGCACCCACCATCCTCAGGGATGAATTTATATAATGTATTTCACTGCTTTAGAATGTCTCAAAGTTATTTTTCAAGCAATGAAGTATTTTTAGAGTGCAGTCACACACCTGATGCCAAGCACATTATTTGGAGGAGAGTCTTTGGTAAAGTAAAAGAAGTAATGTATATTGCCATTCTACAACAAATAGTGAACAAAGTGTTTTGTTTAACCCAATTTCAGAGTCCCCACTGTTGCTCTGCAGTTGCCTCCACACAGTTGGCAGGTCTTGCTGAGGCAGTGTGATGGAGTAAGCAATTCTGAGAGCAAAGTGCCAGGCGGGATCCCAAAGTGAACCATTCGGAGCTCAGGCAGAATCTTGTAGCATAAGCTTTGGTTTCAGTTGCTCAGATCTCATGTCAGTCTATAACCTTAAAGAAGGAAGCTTAGAGGCGGTTTGTGCTCGGAGGATACAGAAGGTTTCTAACCTGACATTGGTTTTGCTTCATGTTCAGACTGCATAAATTAGCCCTGTATTCCCTGGGGAATAGGTGATTGAAAGGAATCATTAAAGTGATTTACATTTTTTTTTTAATGCACTAATGTATATAGAGGAACTGAATCATCTGTCGAGGGAGCTAGGAGTGAGAGGATTGAAACTATAACCATTCAAAAGCAAAACTGGCCAGCAGTTTTTAACAGTACAATAGTAAAATTCTTCCTCTGAAGCCAAGAGGTCCGACTAATGTAGGAGATTTGCAGCGTCTGGGTAATGGATGTTGCTGCTACGTGAATCAATGGCATGTAATTGGAATTGAGGTACAAGTCAGCGAGGACCAAGTTGTTTCTTCACCTCCTGCCCTCATCACGCTTAAAATAGACCTGAATGTGCACTGTAAGAGCAGAATTGGTACCAATCCAAATCGCACCAATTTTAGTCAATGTGGACACAATAGACCAGATGGCCAAGTTCTGTGCTGTAAGTTTCTATTACTTTATGCGTTGTCTTCTTTTGTGTGGTTGGAGAAAGCAAAGGGAGAAAATGTGTTTAGTAAAGTTGCAAAATTTGACACAGCTAAATGTGTTACTTCGGTTGACACCATTTAGATTCAACGAAGAATTTGCTGTCGGGGCTGAATGGGCCTTGCCTGTTCCAATGTCTCCGTGTGATCAGACTAAATAAACCTGGGTCCCCTGGTGGGGTAAAGGTGCCTCAGTGGCTGTTGCAGTTCTATTCACTGCCTCCTTGTGAAATCTTCCTCGTCGGACAAGTCAAGCCGAACTTTCCGATTAATCCTTGTCCATGTCACTTTCAGCAGGGATAGCTGGTCAGGACCGACGAAGTTAATTAATGACAGGAACAATGATGGAACACATCGTTAATCCACAAGTATGTGGGGAATGGGACAGTAATTAACTGAGTACTCAGGCAACTCGAATGGTGACTGTGTAGCATTAACAGGAACTCAGAAACTGTAGAAGTCATTATATCCCAGAGGCATGACTGAGATGGAGTGGCTGATGGACTCTCTGCTTAACTCAGACTGTACATGGTGGTGGAACCCAGCAACCGAGCAATGCTTACAATATTTCATCCCAATTCCAAGTGTGGCAATTGTGTTTGATGCCTGTCTCTCTGTACTAGGGCGGTGTCTGTATGGGGTTGCCATGTTCTCCTGGTGACTGGGAGTATCATCCGAGTTCTCTCACAACCCAAAGACCTGCTTATTAATTGGCCAGTGTGAATTCCCACGGCAAAGATGGGGGGCAGGAGAACTCAGGGATATGGACAGGCAACAAAAGGGAGAATAGATGTTGGGACTGAATGGAATCCACTGAGAGGCAGCATGGACTTGATGAACTGAATGTCTTCCTTCTATATCATAAAAAACCACAGAGGTAATTACTGTCTAAAATGCTCCCCATAACCTGGAGAATGGAACGTTGTGCCGTTCAAAATTCAGAACTCACCAATTTCTGTTGCATCCCTTGCATTAGATCATGTGAAATAGGAGCTGAATTAGGCCATTCGGCCCATCAAGTGTACTCTGCCATTCAATCGTGGCTGCTCTATCTCTCGCTCCTAACCCCACTCTCCTGCCTTCTCCCCGTAACCTCTGACACCCTTACGAATCAAGAATCTATCTATCTCTGCCTTAAATATATCCACTGGCTTTGCGTCCACAGCCTTCTGTTGCAAAGAATTCCGCAGATTCACCACCTTCGGACTAACGAAATCCCTCCTCATCTCCTTCCTAAAAGAACATCCTGTAGTGGCCTGGCTGAGGCCAGAAAAAGGCTGGACGCCAGGCAGGTTTAGAAAGTTCTTTATTTGGTTGTGAGCCTCCACTCACAACGAAGTCCACCGCAGGGATGAACCACTCCCCCAAACGGCCTGAGTATTAACCCCGTAAGCCTGTCCGTCAAGTGCCGAGGGGGCTGACCCTAGGAGTGGCCTGATACCCAGGGACTGCCACAATCCTTTAATTCTGAGGCTATGGCCTCGAGTCCAAGACTGCATTGCAGGCAGTGAGTTTCTCTCCTGTTTCCTACCATTGCAGTTCCTTCCAATGTGCTCTGTCTGGCATTCATTTCCATATCTCCTATGTGGAGTTGCTTCCACATTAAGTGGAAGCAAAGAAGCGTTAGTTTGAAAGGTTTCATAAGAAAAATTTTATAGATTTCTATTGGAAATGACATTTTTTTAAATAGAGACAATACGTTTGACTAAATTGAGCCTATACTCTCAAGAATTTCGAGGAAGAGACGTGATCTCAACGTTTACTCTTACAGGGCTGGACAGGTATTCAAAATAAAATCAGATAGATTTTTGCATGTTGAGGTAATTGAAGGATATGGGTTGAGTGCAGAAAAGAATGGGTAAATGATCAGTTATGACCTTATTGAAAGGGAGGGGCAGGAATGAGGTTCCGACTGTCCTTTCCCTGCTCATTCAAAACCGTTTCTATTTATCGAGATATCCATTTGCCAGAATCATAGTCGATTACCCCCAAAAATTCAACATTTTAATACTGAACATTTGGAAAAAGAATTGAGGAGAAAAGCTTGCATTTGTACAGTGCTATTCACAAACTCAGACGAACTCTTGAAGAAGTATGTTCACAGCTTGTCGTGAAGAGAATGCAACATACAAGGACTCCACAAGCTGCAAGGTAATGATAGCCGGTCTGCCCAGGGTTTTCCTTCTCCTGCGATGTTGGTTGGCGACGTGGGATTAACCTGGAATATTCTAGATCAGTGGCAAGGCACTTCCGCCGAACAGCTGATGAGTTCAACCATTCTGCCTCCCGCCCGGCCTCATAAAGAAGAGGTTTCTCAAGATTACAGCTCTTAAGTATCCAGGGATCTGTTGTTGTTCGTGTTGAAAGAGAGAACAAAAGGAAGGATTTGTAATGTACACACCACCCTTTACAACCCTTGGGACAGCCAAGATCGCTTCCAGCCAGTCGAATATTTTTGGAGTTACTGCTGTAATTCAGAAACCCTCGGGCATTAACGTGGATGCAAGCTCGGAACAGCTGCACAGGCCTTGCAAACTGCAACCGCGGCTTAGTGTGCCGATCGGTCCTTGTCGATGCATCGCCTGTATGAAGGTGTGTCAACCTGTCGGCCTGCCTGAGTTGTAGAAACAAGGAACAGCAGATGCTGCTTCACACAAAAGGACATAAGGTGCTGGAGTAGCTCAGCGAAGTCAGGCAACATCTCTGGAGAGGATAGACAGGTGACGTTTCAGGCTGGGAGCCTTGTTTAGGCTGATTACAGAGAAGGGGGGAAGAAAGGTGGGAGACATGAGGAGAGGCAAGAGTCTCCTCTTTCCTAGCATTCCCCCCCTCCCCCACCCCTTGCTTCTGAATAAGGGTCCCAACCCGAAATGTCGCCTATCCATGTTCTCTACAGATGCTGCTTGGCCCATTGGGTTACTCCAGCACTTTGTGTCCACTCAGTCTTTATAAGCTGCTTGGTGTGTCTGGTACAATACCGGAATGCAGGTCAGCCCCTGACTGACTGTTCTCTTGTTCCCATGGCAGTTTACTATCACAAGAACAACAGGTTGGCGGCTGTGAGGGTGAAGCTGCAGACCTCAGAGTACAAACTGAGCAAGATCAGGACTTCCACCATCATGACGGATTACAACCCCAATTACTGCTTCGCTGGAAAGGTGGCCTCACTCAACGAGCTGAGGGAGGTGCCCAGAAGAAACATCACCTTGCTGAGGTGGGTGAAACCAGGGTTGCCAAGAATCACCGACTCCTCCAGCACCAGCGCCAGAGACCTGGGTTCGATTGTGATCTCGGGGTGCTGTCTGTGTGGAGTCTGCATGTTCTCCTCGTGACTGCGTGGGTTTCCTCTGGGTGCTCCAGTTTCCTCCCACATCCCCAAAACATGTGGGTTTGTTTGTAGGTTAGTTGGCCCCTGTAAATGGCCTCGAGTGTGTGGGGAGTGGATGGGATAGTAGGATAATATTGAGCTAGTATGAATGGATGATCGATGGTCAGAATGGACTCAATGGTCGGGCCTGTTCCCATGCTATATCTCTAAACTCCATTATACTACATCCAATGGGCTTTCCTCATAGTCTCTCTATATTTATTTTTATTTCTGCTAGAAGTTACTGAAGCTGCATTTTCTAATCGCCGAGGCAGAGCACCACATATCACAGCAACTTGACCTCCACTTCACCCCAAATCCAATGCAAAATACCTTCAATATTTGACCGCAAGTTATGAGACTACCGGCTAGCAAAACAGTTTCTTCCTTTTCACTCAATCAAAAGACGTCCCAGATTTAATCCCATCTCATCTGCTGAGAAAACAATACCAGAACTTTATTAGATGCCCTGAATATTTTTATACTAAATTACAAACTATTTCAAGCAATGTTAAATGCATGCATGGACAAAAAAAATGCAAAGATTGAAATTACAATCTATGTTACTGCAGCTAATACGTTTCTGGTTGTGATGAGTGTAATCTCAAGTCGTGTGGAAATGGTATAGGTTGTAGAGGACGATTAAGCCCTGAGAATCCTTCGATGAACTCCAGAAGATCAGGTGAACGATGGTCGACTCGTGTAGAGTTGCTCAAGTGTAGAGCAGGGTTCTTTTCACAACTGAATTCTAGCATAAAATGAATAGAGAAATATAACTACAGCTTGGTTTTCAGAAGCACTCCGACACCCGTAGTGATCAGATTCCCTATTGTCTCCTTTTCACCTCTGGCCTTTGTTCACTCCTCTGCCACTTAAAACACCCCCTCACCTGTATCCACG
Organism: Rhinoraja longicauda; assembly: GCF_053455715.1. Lineage (NCBI taxonomy): Eukaryota > Metazoa > Chordata > Chondrichthyes > Rajiformes > Arhynchobatidae > Rhinoraja > Rhinoraja longicauda. The sequence continues at coordinate 12,104,486 of NC_135962.1, forward strand.
TATCAATCGCCAGGCTTTATCTCGCTCACACCTCTATTCCAGCTTTCTCCCTACGACCACAAACAGTCTGAAGAAGGGTCCTGACCCAAAATGCTGCCTATCCATGTCCTCCAGAGATGCTGCCTGACCCGCTGAGTTACTCCACCACTTGGTGTTCCATGTAAGATTCCAGCATCTGTAGATCCGTGTGATTCGTTGCAATGCTCAACGTTTGATTGAGATCTTCCATGAATGTGATACATGTAATGCACGGAACACAGTGTGCATGTGTGGATGATTTCAATGCCCAATTGATGGCATTTCTGTCAAATTAAGTCATGGTGGCGCAGCGGTAGAGCTAGTGCCATGTGGTGCCATATGGCGCTAGACACCCCGGTTCGATCCTGACTACAGGTGCTTGTCCGTACTGAGTTTGTACGTTCTCCCCGTGACCTGCATGGGTTTTCTTTGAGATCTTTAGTTTTCCCCCACACACCAAAGGCGTCCAGGTTTGTACGAGGTTAATTGGCTTGGTATAATTGTAAATTGTCCCTTGTGTGTGTAGAATAGTGTTTGTGTCGGGGATCGCTGATCTACGTGGGCTCGGTGGGCCGAAGGGCCTCCGTGTGTCTATCCTTTTAAACAGTGTTTCTCCAGTGTGCAGTTGTTACTCTGCGGTGGAAGAGGTTCCATTTGGTTGTGCAATGCCACACGGCAGCTCTAGGCTGTGATTTGGACTTGATATATCGTTCTGATGGTGGTGGTCAGTTCTGAATGTTCAAACAATAACTGCAAGGCCGCTGTCAGTGTGCCAGCGGTGACAGCATGAATGCACCACCCCCTCATCCTGCTAGAGAAGACTGCAGATTCATACTCCACTCACAATTTACCATGTCCCAGAGGTGAGGCCTCAGCTCGATATCTGCTGGAGTTCAGCTTGCTTAGAACCAGGACCTAACACAGAAAGTAGTGGGTGTGAAAGGAGGAGAACGTGGTTGATGAAGGATACAAGGAAGTCATCAGTGATGATGGGGTTATGAGAAGGCAGGAGAATGGGGTTGAGAGGGAAAGATACATCAGCCATGATAGAATGGCGGAGTAGACTCGATGGGCTGAATTGCCTAATTTTGCTCCTATAACCTATGAACCTATGACCTTGCCTGATACAGTGCCGCAGAGAGTCAAGAGGGAAAGCCTTGATGAAATTGCAAAAAGCTCTGCTGAGAGGTCAGATCGGGAGGTTGTGGCCGATGACCCTCTGATCATTGCAAGTAAACGGATGCCATGGTGAGGGGAACCCAAGTGTGTGGTAGACTGTCCTGTAGTGTCCAAAGGGTAGGCCTCACCCTGGATCCACACGTAGACTGAAAGATTCCGGCCTACAGTGTAAAGGGAGACTGTGGCATAATACGCACGGCAGGGCAACAGGGCTCACTGGAAAACTGTTAGAAATGTGAGCTGAAAATGAACTCAAGTGAACCCATGCCTAGATACCACATAGCAACCAGTGCAGAGACTCCAGGGTGGGAACTTATCACTGTAAATACCTGATTAAAATGAAAATGTAGCAAATAGCACACTAGAGCATAGAACAATTAAGACAACTTACCTTTTTCTACGTATTCACAGCAAATGTGATGCAGATATAATGGGTGGGAAAGGTTGATAAAGAATTATATAAAAGGAATGTAAACTTTGGATTCGAGAGCATCTGCTCAAAGAGGGATGTCGGTCAAGATGGCCAACTTGATCTGAGGGTAAACTCCAGACTCCCTGTGAAATTCTTTCCATCCACATATTGTGAACATATTCTGGCCTTCGATCACAGTGAGGAGGTGACTGGAGGAGACTCACTGTGATGGATGTTTCTTTTTGTTTTGTTTTGTGTTGGTTGTGTTTGTGTGTGAAATTGTTTATTTTTATTGCTCTATTGCTGGACTGTGGGTGACCTTTCATTTCACTGCACATCTTTAGATTTAGATTTAGAGACACAGCGCGGAAACAGGCCCTTCGGCCCACCAAGTCCGTGCCGCCCAGCGATCCCCGCACATTAACAATATCCTACATATACTAGGGACAATTTTTAAAAAACATTTTACCCAGTCAATTAACCTACATACCTGTACGTCTTTGGAGTGTGGGAGGAAACCGAAGATCTTGGAGAAAACCCACGCAGGTCACGGGGAGAACGTACAAACTCCGTACAGATGGCGCCCGTAGTCAGGATCGAACCTGAGTCTCAGGCGCTGCATTCGCTGTAAGGCAGCAACTCTACCGCTGCACCACTGTGCCGCCCTGTATATATGTGTATGTGACAAATAAACTTGACTTGACTTGACTTGTAGCTGAAATGCAACTGGTAAAAAGGTCCGTTTACCAAGCTTAACCCAGCAAGCGTTGATACTTTATTTCCTAGGGCTCTTGGTCACGGTGCATTTGGTGAGGTGTACGAGGGCCAAGTTGTTGGAATCGGCAACGAATCCGTCCCTTCACAAGTGGCAATCAAGGTTAGTGATGGACCTTCCCAACCCCCTCGTCTGATGGAAGGATGGCGATTACGTTCATAAATGAGATTCAAACAGGAGATTAGGTGTTATCCATTTGGGTTTATTAAGGTCTGAATAGACAATAGACAATAGACAATAGGTGCAGGAGTAGGCCATTCGACCCTTCGAGCCAGCACCGCCATTCAATGTGATCATGGCTGATCATTCTCAATCAGTACCCCGTTCCTGCTTTCTCCCCGTACCCCCTGACTCCACTATCCTTAAGAGCTCTATCTAGCTCTCTCTTGAATGCATTCAGAGAATTGGCCTCCACTGCCTTCTGAGGCAGAGAATTCCACAGATTCACAACTCTCTGACTGAAAAAGTTTTTCCTCATCTCTGTTCTAAATGGCCTACCCCTTATTCTTAAACTGTGGCCCCTGGTTCTGGACTCCCCCAACATTGGGAACATGTTTCCTGCCTCTAACATGTCCAACCCCTTAATAATCTTATACGTTTCGATAAGATCCCCTCTCATCGTTCTAAATTCCAATGTATACAAACCTAGTCGCTCCAGTCTTTCAACATATGACAGTCCTGCCATTCCGGGAATTAACCTAGTAAACCTACGCCGCACTTTAGCGCAGAAGGATCTCGACCCGAAACGTCAGCCATTTCTTCTCTCCAGAGATGCCGCCTGTCCTGCTAAGTCACTCCAGCATTTTGTGTCCATCTTGGGTTTATTAAGGATTGGTTAGTGAGAAATAAAAATGAAACTTAAAACAAAAAGGTGAATTTTGGATCAGTAGGGTGCAACTAAAAGATTGCAAATAATAATAGGTGAGCTATTTACAATTCGTAACATGAAATCAAAGAAATGTAGAGCATGGAAAAGGACCCTCTCAGTCCACATCATCCTGGCCTTGCTAAGCTAATTCCATTAGTCCACATTCGGCCAATATTCCTCCATGCCGTTCTTATCCATGTACCTGTCAAAAAGTGCATTAAGCATTGTTATTGTAACTGCCTCCACCACTTCACTGGCGGCTCATAGAAACATAGAAACATAGAAAATAAGTACAGGAGGCCACTCGGCTCTTCGAGCCAGCACCGCCATTCATTGTGATCATGGCTGATCATCCACAATCAGTAACCTGTGCCCAACTTCTCCCCATATCTCTTGATTCCACTACCCCCCAGAGCTCTATCTAACTCTCTCTTAAATCCATCCAGTGATTTGGCCTCCACTGCCCTCTGTGGCGGAGAATTCCACAAATTCACAAACTCTCTGGGTGAAGATGTTCCTTCTCACCTCAGTTTTAAATGGCCTCCCCTTTATTCTAAGACAGTGGCCCTGGTTCTGGACTCCCCCAACATTGGGAACATAGCTTGTTCCAGGTAATCATCACCCACTGTGTGGGAAAACATCCTCCAGAATTCAAAAGAGGTGGCAGATGGAACATGATATGGGGAAATGTGAAATTATCCACTTTGGCAGCAAGAATGAGAAAACATTTTAGAAAGTGAGGGAATGATGAATCAATTGAATCTATATACTGTATGGTTATGCTTACATGGCCAAAAATTAGCTTGTAGCAAAAAAAATGGTGGTTAGACACAAAATGCTGGAGTAACTCAGCAGGTCAGGCAACATCTCAGGAGAGAAGGAATGGGTGATGTTTTGGCTTGAGACCCTTCTTCAGACTGATCACTGAAAAAAAGTGGTGTGCTGGCCATTTTGCAAGGGTGTAGGAATATGCAATGATGCAAATATGTGTTACGTTGGAGAGATTATGCGTGAAGTGCTGGGTGTGCTTCATTTTTATTTATGTAAGGTTATATTTGTTTGAGATATACTGTAATGGAGATTCACTAGATCATATCTTGGAATGAACAGACTACCTTTTGAAGATGTTGCCAGGACTAGAGGGTCTGAGCTATAGGGAGAGGTTGAGCAGGCTGGGACTCTATTTCCACACTGTATCTCTCTATGACTCTATGGGAGATTGATGAGAATGAAATAATATTCTTTGAAATTTAAAAGAATAAGATAATCTGGTCATAACAGATGGTTTTTGAACGAGCCTGACAGGCAGATAGATGCCAGAAGGATGCTTTCCCTGTCCATGGAGTATTAAAGAGCATACAATATTATGAGGTTAATACTTAGGATATAGTCTGAAACTCTTTTTCTCTTGGGTGGGGGTTTCTCAAATAAGAGGTGCAAGGTAAGAGAATATTTAAAGGGGAGCTGAGAGTGAATTGTTTTACAGTGAGAATGGTTGGGATCTGGAAAAAGTTGCTTGAGGTGGTGGTAGAAGCAGGTACTCTCCCTACATAAAAGAGACATCTAGACAAGCACATGAATCGGCAAAATATAGAAAGTTATGGATCAAATGGAGGTAAATGGGATTAATATAGGTGAGCCAGTAGTCAGTGTGGACATAGTGTACTGAGGGCACTGTTTCATGCTGCATGACTGTATACCTCAATAAAGCGCTAGTCTCAAGATATGCAATTAGTTATTTAAGACTTAAATTAGAAGTTTCTTAACATAGGTTGTGAATCTTTGTAATTATCTTATTTGTGCAGACTATAAATGCTCAAGACTGAGCATTGTTTTTGAAAATTAAGGGAATCAAACAAATTTGAGAATTGGATGAGGATGGAAATAGATGAGTCCATGGTCCATTCTTGTCATGAGGTTTTGCATTCCTAACTCTTAAATGCTGGCATACTGCTACACTCATTTGTTTCTAATCACAGACGCTTCCAGAAATCTGCTCCGAACAAGATGAAATGGATTTCCTGATGGAGGCTTTAATTATCAGGTAACAGTGACAATTCCTGTGCCTTTCTCATCCCTTGATGGTTTGGAACATTTCACAATTGAATGGGTCACTGGTAGTAAACAAATATACTAGAGGAACAAGATGGACCACTCCGTTGAAATCGCCTATACTGAAGTGTTGTACGCAAAGGAGCATAACGTCCGCCATTTTAGTAGGCAAAACCCAACGTTCGCTATGCCTCTCGCAGTGTAATCAGTGTTTTGGGGGAACAGTATGTGTGATGTTACCATTAAAATGCAGAATATATCTCATCTATCATTTCACTGATTTTGGTTATTTTTCTTTTAAAATATTTCTGCAAGTTTCTGCCTACTAAAATGGCGCCATGACATACTACGGTTCTTAGGTTCGAGTGGTCTATCTTGCTCCTCTAGTATCTTTGGTAGTAAATTAGTGAAGGACAGCGAGGATTAAAGGGTAAATTCAAAGGGGGTGGGTGAACATTCGGTCCTGCCCCTCTCTTCTTTCTCCTGCTCTCTCATCCAGTCAGATTGCGAATTATGTTCATTGAAAGCATCCTATATTTAAGAAGCTTACTTCTCAAATGCTCTTCCTCACCAAAAAGATGTAGTCTTTCAACCTACTCCCAAACTTTTACTTTGTGCTATAATGTAATTTTGTCTTGTTTCACCCAAATTTAATTTGTGTATTTACTGCCTTGACAGAACATCTTCCAACCTACTTACTTTGTCTCCTTTTTATCAGACACACGCCTATTTTCCTTTTCGAGAACCACAACTGAATTGGCTTCAACATCCCTTTGAGCAAAGCAATCCCGATCACAATCATTTTTATCACGATAAAAATAATTATTCTCCGTTCTTTTGGAGCTGTAAATTTGGCCTCTGTTTATATACCATTGGTAAGAAGGGATTTGGTGTATGAATGTATTTATAAGATATCCACCAACATTTTCTGCAGAAATAATCCAAATAAATAATAAATTCAATCTGAATAAATATCACAATGGAACTGTAATTCCCCTTCTTTACCGGAAGATGGGAGTCACATGAGATTTTTTATCACCACTTGTATTGATTTAGTTCACAATGCTCTTTGTACATTGACTAAATATTATTTCTTTGTTCGCTCTAACAGCAAGTTTAACCATCAGAACATTGTGCAGTGTATTGGTGTGAGTCTCCAAGCCCTACCTCGATTTATCTTGCTGGAACTCATGTCGGAAGGAGACATGAAGACTTTTCTCAGAGAAAACAGGCCGAAGGCTGTAAGCACAAAAGTAAATACTCCCAATGTTCCTTCACTTTGCCACCAAGAAGTGGGTGAAAGATTACATCCATCTGGCTTGAGCAGTAGACAGACGAACGCAAAACATGGCCGGTCATGTTTCACACATTTCACACAAAGGGTGGTGGGTATATGGAACAAGCTGCCAGAGAAGGTAGTTGAGGCAGGGACTATCCCATCGTTTAAGAAAGTTAGGCAAGTACATGGATAGGACAGGTTTGGAGGGATGTGGACCGAATGCAGGCAAGTGGGACTAGTGTAGCTGGGACATGTTGGCCAGTGTGGGCAAGTTGGGCCGAAGGGCCTGTTTCCACACGAAGGGCCTGTTTCCACTCTATGACTCTATGTCTCTATGCATCAATAATCTCCCCCACTTTACAGCCACATTCCATTAAAATAAATTACTTTCTTCCCTAATAGCAAGTGAGTGTATTCCGGATCAAACTGTTTCTGAGGAATGGCTCAGTTGTGATGCTCAGTGATGCAGGGGATGCATTAAGGTAGGATGATATGCATTAGAAAGCTTAACAAAAACCCAGCAATGCTAGATTCTATGATTATTACCTGACTCCTGCTTCAGCAGCTGAACAAATGGACTACGTTTGTGGTCCCGTCACTGGAAAGGAAACTCTGGTCTTGTATATGAAGTGGGTATAATGGGCAGTCACATTTACATTGCATTTTCAACACAGCCAACCAAAGTCTGAAGATGGGTCTCGATCCGAAACGTCACCCATTCCTTTTATCCAGAGATGCTGCCTGTGCCACTGAGTTACTCCAGCATTTTGTGTCTATCTTCAGTTTAAACCAGCATCTGCAGTTCCTTCCTACAACTGCTTTTTGATCTTTTCCACAAAAATAAACACCTTCATTTTTGTTCAATCAACTACGGGTGCTGTACTGTAAGGAGTTTGTACGATCCCCCGTGACCTGCGTGGGTTTTCTCCGAGATCTTCGGTTTCCTCCCACACTCCAAAGACGTACAGGTATATAGGTTAATTGACTGGGTAAATGTAAAAATTGTCCCTAGTGTGTGTAGGATAGTGTTAATGTGCGGGGATCACTGGGCGGTGCGGATTTGGTGGGCCGAAAAGGCCTGTTTCCGCGCTGTATCTGAAATATGGAGAAAAAAACCCAATATGAAAAATATAATTCTAAAGGCATGCAACAAGGTCACCTTGGCTATTTTCTTAGGACCCAGCCTTTTCAGATTATAACTTTTAATTCTGACTCCTTGTAAAATTTCCCCTGCACCTTCTCAAATGCCTCTCTGTCCTTTAGTGAACATATGTTCTAAACAGAAACATACTTAGCAAACATCTCTGCTTTTCATTTATATTTCTTCAGAAATGCATCAAGTACCTGGCTTAGTATAAATGTAAAAAATTGTCCCTTGTGTGTGTGGGTTAGTGCTAATGTGCAGGGATCACTGGTCGGTGTGGACACGGTGGGCCAAAGGGCCTGTTTCCGCGCTGTATCTCTAAACTAAACTATCCAGATACTCTTTAACCTAATGATATCCTTGGGATTTATGATTATAGAACAAATAGCCTCACCCTGAGGCTATTTGTTGCTGGATTCATTTATCCAAAAACTAGGCCTGATCTTGGCTGACATGCGAGGACATTTTTTTAAAGTTTCTAATTCGCAGACCGAATTAAATATAACGAACCACCTCACCCACACTAGTGTCACTTATTTCTTTATTTCAGGCACACACATCCACATTGATAATGCTGGACCTTCTGAGCATGGCCAAGGATATAGCTTGTGGTTGCAAATATCTGGAAGACAACCACTTCATTCACAGGTTGGCAATGATATCAATGATGTTAGCTTACAGAATCGTTATCAGGTTGAAGAAATTGGATTTTGCTTTAATTAAATATATCAGTCATTTTTGCTTTATGACTAGTGAAGTTGTACTTATTTTGAACAGCTATTGTTATTGCTGTATCTAGGCTCATTATTTTTGCTGGGGCCAATTGAGGAAAGGGGTTTTGAAGATAAGACTTGAGAACTGGCACAAATCCTGTGGTCTTCTGGACACTAGTTATCCCTCACCACCTCTGAGTGCTGGACTACCTGCAGCAGGGGTCTGAAGGCACTACAAAGATACCACCAAACTTACGAAAGCCTTCCAAATCGCTGGAAGAATGGACAAATTAATGTCAGCATCCTCTCCCAGAATGGCATTCCCGTCATCGAGGCCCCAATTACACTCAGTTAATTCTGCTGGGCAGACCACATTGCTGGCATGCCTGGTGCCAGACTCCACATGAAGACCACTTTGTTCCAAGCCCTGTGGCAGAAAGAGATTACCAGGTGGACAGAGGAATGGTTTTAAGGATGTCCTCAGAGATTCCATGGAGAAATGCAACATCCCCACTGATTCCTGGGAATCTCCAGCCTGCGACCGCTCAGAGGCTCTCAGAGCAGAAAGCCTGGATGCTCCTGGGTCTGGCCAAGCTGGCCATCCATGAGTCACGTCGCCAGGTGGAAGAGGGCTCTGCCCGAGCCAGCTGCCTGCCCCTTTTCCGGGGTTACGTCCACGCCCAGGATGGTGCTTGAGAGGGACTACTCTGCCTCAGAAGGCAGTGGAGGCCAATTCTCTGAATGTATTCAAGAGAGAGCTAGATAGAGCTCTTAAGGATAGCGGAGTCAGGGGGTATGGGGAGAAGGCAGGAACGGGGTACTGATAGAGAATGATCAGCCATGATCACATTGAATGGCGGTGCTGGCTCGAAGGGCTGAATAGCCTACTCCTGCACCTATTGTCTATTGTCTGTTGACTACGCGATGTCCACGGGCACCCTGGGGGATTTCCGGGACCGCTGGGCGCCTCAGGGGCTGGAACACATCCTTGACAAGGATGGTGATATAGTTGTGTAATGTTCAGTATTTAAGAATATTTGTTTTACTTGTATTATGGTGGTGGGTTTATTGGTATTGTTTTGTATTGTTCTTATTATTGTAAATAATTGTTTTTTTGTTAAAAAAACAGCAGAAGCCAGAATTCCAGATGGTTTTGAGCACAAGCTTCACGGAGGCAGTGGAAGCAACCACACTACCTCACAAACTATTCAGTGCCCATTCATTCAGGCATAACCTTCCCCATCTGAGCAAGCGTTTACAGCCCTATATTAGCCTCATTAGCTACCTCAAGCCCACAATAATGGAGTGGAAGGAAGGGGCCACTCTCTTCCATCCTTGCTTTATCAGAGAAAAGTTCTGATCATTGTTTTTATCTTGGTATTAACTATTAATGTTGTAGTCACTGAAGTTCCTGTTATTTTTACTGTAGCTAGGCCCATTGTTACTGCTGCAATTCTGTCCATATATTAATGGTTATGTTTATTCCTAATGTTTTGTTGAGTTTATTATTGATATACTTATGGCTATTAATATTACAGTACTCCTACCCATTTTTATTAAAGCAGTTCCATCCATTGTAATCAATGCACATTTTCCTCATTATTTTTGGTATGTCTCTGATCTGTTATTACTGCAGTTCTGCAGATTATGATTATCGAAGAGACAGTTATTGTTATTGCTTTGATTCTGTCCAACATATCGGTGTCAGATTTATCTAACTCTTTAACTGGTTCCTCACAGGGACATTGCAGCAAGGAATTGTTTATTGACCTGCACCGGACCCAAGCGGGCAGCTAAAATTGGAGACTTTGGGATGGCTCGAGATATTTATAGGTACATCTTTGCCTGTCTCTTGTGTTTGGATTTAGCTCTTCAGTAACTACTGGCCTCGTCAATCCTTTAAATGCTGTTTACTGTATTACATCCATGCCTCGATATCACAACTTAAATATTAATATCCCATGACTGGTCATCCATATCATTGTGCTGCTTGCTTTTATGTGCACAAACCCAACTAACTACTGCTCAAGGTCACATAATATGTATTGTGCCACCCTGCAACAATGCTAGTCTTTGACATGTTTCACCAAATCATTCTCCTTCAATACTTCTCCCCTGCATTGTACCCAGGTGGGATGCCCACTGGTTTCCATAAATATTTGTCTGGTTATAGCCAAATAATTACCTGTAATTGTTTTTCTTCCCACTTACAAGTCCATAATCTGTAATGTTCTTAGTTTCCCTGCTAATACCACCTGAAACTCAGTGTTGGTTCCAGTCTGCACAGTGGCAGCGCCCAGCTGCAGCACACTATGTTCTGCTATCTCCGATTTGTCAGGTTAATATTCAGGACCAGATGAGCAGAAATTTCATACAGCTAAATATCCTGAACGTGGCAGCCGTTGATTCCAATCCCTGCAGCCTACTCAATTTTCCAGTTACGAACCCCAACAAAGAGATTTGTAACCCTGCGATCGGCACAAAATGCTGGAGTAACTCAGCGGGACAGGCAGCATCTCTGGATAGGAATGGGTGACGTTTTGGGTCAAGACCCTTCTTCAAACTGAGAGACAGGGGAGAGGGAGACACTGAGATAAGGAAGGGCAAGATGAGAAAATGAGACATAAAAAGAGATGTAGATCAAGGAACGTATAGAATAGATCATTGTTAACTGGGAGAAGGTGACAACAAAGCAAACAGAGATAAAATGTAATCGGGGACAGTCAGACTGGTCAGAGAACTGGGAAGGGGAGGGATGGAGAGAGCGGGAAAGCAAAGGTTACTTGAAGTTAGAGAAGTCAATATTCATACCTTTGCTGTGTAAGCTGCCCAAGCGAAATATGAAGTGAAATTTTAAATCATGAGAATGGACTTAAACCAAGGTGGTCACAAATCCATACCACAGCCCATTTTCACCTCAAAAACATGACCTGATTCCACCCTTCCCTCAACCGTTGCCGTGTCTTAGCCTTGCATTTCTTAGCTTTACACACAAGGTTTTTTTGGGGGGTTTTTTTTGACCAAAGTTTATTTCTGATTTTTTTATTGATACAGCTTTGACAATTCAATGCATGAACACATTAGTGCTGATAGATATCCCCCCACCCACCACCCCCCACCCACAATACCATTCAGAGGGTATACAACTTAAGATATGCAAGGAAAATAAGTAAATAAGTAAACATAAACATAAGCGTAATTTTTTTTTTTAATTTTAAAAATTAAAAAGAGGACCCAAAAAAATTAATAATAAAAAATAAAAGTAAAAAATAAATAAATAAATTTAAAAAAATTAAAAATCATAATAAATTTTTTTTTTAAAGATAAATTGTTAGAGGTTTAAAGCAGTACACCATATTATCCAGGGCACTAACATGCATAAAAACAGAGAAGAGGGAAGCAGAAAAATCGGAATGTTAAGACATATCAGGGACCATTCTAATACTTCAATTCCACTCTTAATTACATACACACATATCAAAGACTCTACTCAACCACAAAATTATCAGAGCCTAAAGCATCAATACAACTAAGAAAAGGTTGCCATATCAATGTAAACCTGTCAGCTGATTCCCTAACTGTATACCTAATCTTCTCCAATTTAATAAAATACAACATATGCCTAATCCACTGTGCAAATGTTGGAGGGGTACACACAAGTATTTTGCAACATTCCTGATTGCCCTGGCTCTAGACAGACCCAATCTTATTAAAATGATCACAATGGGTTAAGTGTGAGTAGCAAATCCCCATCCACTCATCACTCCTGTATTTAAGAATCTACAATAGCTGCTAGTTGAGTGATATCTTCATTTTAAAACTTGAATCCTTTCATTTCAAATGCCGTTGTGGCGTTATCTCGCCAATTCAATTTTCAATTTTAAAAACGTTATTGGCATGATAAGATACATCGTTATATTGCCAAAGTATAGAACATAACATACATATTTAAAATGCATGAATATAAATACAAGTACACAATGCATGGGTAAATATGCCCCTGTACATATATATATATATATATATATATATACACGCAATACATTTATAGCCTTTTATCGATTGCTACTCATTCTTGCAGTTGTAAGCAGTGCAGCAAGGTAGCAAATTTAGCAGGTCAATATTAATTTTCTTAGTGTCAATTAGTGTCAATTTGTGTATGCGTGTATGTATACATGTTGGTCATTCACTGTCTCGTGTGAACATGTGTACATGTTGGTCATTCACTGTATTGTGCGCCAAGATGTGCCGTATTTCCTTCGCCAAGGATTATTCTTAGTTTTGATATATCATCTAGTTCTTTAAAATCTGGGGTTGCCAGACTGATTTTTTCAAAGTATATTTTCCTTATTTTATCGAATTTTTAACATTTTAAGAGGAAGTGCACCTCTGTTTCGACCTCATCTGTCAAACAGTGACCGCATATTTTATTTTCTCTTGGTTGCCAAGATCTCTTCTGTCTTCTTTTTACAACTGCCAAATGGTGGTCACTTAACCTGTACTTGGTGAGGGTCTGTCTCTGCTTCATATCTCTAACAGTTGAGAGATAATCTGCCAATTTATAATCTCTTTTTAGGGCACGGTAGCATTCCAATCTGCTTTTGGTTACTTTATTCCAATGTTCCAGATAGGTTTCTTTGCATTGTTAAATAATTTGGTTCACTCTAACTGGTGATTGGAAAGCAATGTTGATCTGAGACTGGTCAAGGTTTAGCTGAATAGGAGTAGTTAGTCTCAGTACCAACCGACACAGGGAGCTCTTTTCTGAATTCCCCTCTTGGGTTTGGAGGGCTTTGAACTGGAGGGTGTCTGGGGGACTAGATTTAAGGTGATTCCAAAAATGTTGTGCTCGTTTCTGGATATTTATTATCAGTGGGTATCTACCTAATTCCGCCCTACATGCGTTTGTTGGTGTTTTCCTTTGGATGCGGAGGATGTTCCGACAAAATTCCGCATGTAGGGCCTCTGTTGTGTGTGTTTTCCCATTTAGTATAGCTGTGGTGACTGAGCGGACCCCATACTTCACTAACATAAAGCGCAATGGGCTGAATTACACTGGCAAATATTTTAAGCCATATTTTAATTGGAATTTGGATGTTGTGGAATCGTCTTTTTATTGCATGCAGAGCTCTTTGAGCTTTCTCTTTTAGCGCATTCACTCTTTTAGTGCATCTCTGTAACCCCTTCCAGCCCAATAACCTTTTAATCACTGCACTCCTCCATTTCCCACCCTGACACTGTCCCTGACGTTAACCTCTCCACCATTATGTTAAGCACTGAAACCCTTCTTCAACCCACCCCACCTCTTTATTTGTCTTCCAATTTTTAAGACAGCCTTGAAAACCACCTCTTCGCCCCAGTATTTCATTACCTGTGCCAATGTTGGCCTGTAGGGTTCAAATCTTGTTTGAAAATGCGCCTGTGAAGTAAATCAGGGTGTATAGGAAGGGACTGCTGGTTTACATCGAAGATAAGACACAAAATGCTGGAGTAACTCAGCGGGACAGGCAGCATCTCGAGAGAGAAGGAATGGATGGCATTTCAGGTCAAGACACTTCTTCAGACTGAGTAGTGTAAGAAAATAACTGCAGAGTCTGGTACAAATCGAAGGTATTTATTCACAAAATGCTGGAGTAACTCAGCAGGTCAGGCAGCATCTCAGGAGAGAAGGAATGGGTGACGTTTCGGGTCGAGACCCTTCTTCAGACTGAGAGTCAGGGGAGAGGGAAACTAGAGATATGGAAGGAAAAGGTGTGTAAATGAAAGATCAAAGCAGACGGTGATCAAGGAAATGTAGAATGGCTCATTGTTGGCTGAGGGAAAGGTTACAACAGTAAAATTAATCAGGACAGTGAGACTAGTCAGGGAACCAGGGTGGGGGAGGGACGGAGGGAGAGGGTTACTTGATGTTAGAGAAATCAACATTCATACCGCTGAGTTGTTGTTTAATGTGCTCCAGAAAGGCTCGTGGTTATTTTTGTAGAAAGTGGTTCCTTCCCAAAGCTTGGCTTAATTCTCAGATGTAATTCTCATTGCCTGATCTTTATTTCACTGTGTGTCTTTCCAGGGCGAGTTACTACAGGAAAGGTGGGCGTGCCATGCTGCCGGTCAAGTGGATGCCTCCTGAGGCTTTCCTTGAAGGGATCTTTACTTCAAAGACAGACACGTGGTAATGCAGCAGATACTCGCAACACCACAGACACTCAAGGCAGTTTGTGCCTTGAAGTCAGCATCCAAGCTGCACTAGATAAACTAATGTATGTTCTCGCTTTAGAGTCTAGAGATTCAGAGTCCCTTCAACCCTACAAGTTCACACTGACCATCGATCACCTGTTCGCACTAGTTCAATGTCATCCCATTTTCACATCCACTCCTTACACACTAGGGACAATTAACCTATAAACCCGCACGTCCTTGGGATGTGAGAGGAAACTGGAGCACCGTTGGAAACCCATGTGGTCACTGGGAAAACGTGCAAACTCCACACAGACAGCACCCGAAGTCAGGATTGAACCCAAATCTCTGGTGCTGTGAGGCAGCAACTCTACCAGCTATGCGACTGTACCACCTTTGTGGGCATTTTGTACCTCTGTAGTTCTTGGATGCCTTCTAGCGAGTTATGCACACCTCTCTAGATATAATGAATTGTCTGCAGTAACTTAACATGATGCCTATAGCATGTCAACAGGCCTGTTTACTGCCCACCCCACTCTCTGAATGCAGTTTATCAAATGCAGAGTCCTAGTCATATAGCGCAGAAATAGGCCCCTTGGCCCAACTCCTCCACACTGACCACCTTTTATAGCTGATCAAGTCCCATTTGCTATGTACGACTCATATCCCTCCAAACCTTTCCTAAATCTATATACTAAAACTCTCGTTTGTTTGTTCCTGAACTACAGCCAAAACGGTACAAGATAGCACAACAATTATAGGCCCACCTTACTCATCGTTGTCCCTTTGGTGCTAATGGAAGAAGTTTCATTGAAATTGTTGTTATATTTTTTAAGTTATTCACATTTTAAAGCTTAAATCCATCTCCATGGGGGGGAGGGAGGAAGGGGAAGGAGGGAGGATAAGGGGGGTTGAGGAGGATGGAGTGGGAGGGAGCGGAAGGGAGGGAGTGAGGAGGGGAGGGGGAGGAGGGGAGGGGGAGGGGGAAGAGGGAGGGGAGGGGGAGGGGAAGGGGAGGGGGAGGGGGAGGGGGAGGGGGAGGGGGAGGGGGAGGGGAAGGGGGAGGGGAGGGGGAGGGGAGGGGGAAGGGAGGGGGAAGGGAGGGGGAGGGAGGGGGAGGGAGGGGAGGGGGAGGGGAGGGGGAGGGAGGGGGAGAGGGAAGAGGGAGAGGGTGCTGCACCAATGCAGGAGAGATTTGGGCCCAACGGGTCCACTTGGTCTAGTATCTATTAACATTGCCATTGCACTTGCCTCTGGGGGAACTGTGTACGGATACCCCCAGGTCTCCCTTCTCTACAAAGCTCTCTGAGGCCGTACCATTTACTGTGCAAGTCCTGTCCTAGTTTGACTTTCCAAAATGCAATACCTCAGATTTATCTGAAATAAACTCCATCTGCTATGCCTCGGCCCACTCGATCCTAAGCAACGGGCCACCCGTTCAATACCCACATCACTGATCTGAATTTTCTCCATTAACTTGACCCTCTTGCAGATTGGCAACCCTCCAACCTCCCCATGGCTTGTAGGCTTCAAACTGGAGGGACACTTAGGATGTCTCCACTGTCAACGAGGCTATCTCTAGGCAGAACCTCACTTAAACCCAAATTCTGCAAGGTTTAAGTTCCAAGTCCCTCTTCAAATTTTTGAGTAGACTACCCAGTAGACTGCATTCCAGTGCCGCACTGAGGAATGTTATAATATTGGATATGACGTATTTTGAATAAATGAATGTCCCCCCAAGTTTCCTCTAGAGTGCATTAAAGGATTCCGTGGGGAAATATGTGAAAGGAGGTAGTGTCCTGATCACAATGATTATCCCACCAACATTTCAGACAGATTTCATATCTTGCAATAGACTAAACTTGCAG
Organism: Rhinoraja longicauda; assembly: GCF_053455715.1. Classification (NCBI taxonomy): domain Eukaryota; kingdom Metazoa; phylum Chordata; class Chondrichthyes; order Rajiformes; family Arhynchobatidae; genus Rhinoraja; species Rhinoraja longicauda. The sequence goes on from NC_135962.1 coordinate 12,120,968, forward strand.
ATGACACTAAAATAGGTGGTATCATAGGCTGTGAAGATTATTCAGAATTATAGTGGGATTTGATCAGCTGGGTAAGTGGACTGAGGAATGGCAAATGGAGTTTAATGTTGGGAAGTCAAACCAGGGTAGGATGCTGCATGACTGAATAAAGGGAAATTTAAAAAAAAGAAATAAAAACTCCTCTAGACCCAGAAATCTGAAATAAAAACAGAAAACAGGTCATCTGTGGAACTTTGAACTGAAATGTTAATTTTGTTCCTCCTGGGCCATTCTGACCAGCCAAGTATTTCCAGCATTTTATTTCATATTTGGCAATGTCACTGCTTTACATTCACATAGATTGGTTGTAAAACACATTGAATCATTTTAAATTGATAAGTTCTTTCTTTTTTATAAATGTCCGTGCAGGTCATTCGGAGTGTTGCTATGGGAGATTCTGTCACTTGGATACATGCCTTATCCCTGCAAGAGCAATCAGGAGGTTTTGGAATTTGTGACAAGTGGCGGAAGAATGGACCCTCCTAAGAACTGTCCAGGACCTGTGTAAGTAATCTTGGAGAAGCACGTGATGACATATTGGTACGCTTTCTAGCATCAAGTGGGTGTCAGAGTGACGCATTTGGTAGAGTTACTGCCTCACAAAGCCAGAGATCCTGGGTTCAATTCTGATATTGGGTGCTCCCGGTATTGGGAGAACCTGATCTCCCGGTGGATGAGCGCTTCGACTCCCCCTCCCACTCCCAGTCTGACCTTTCTGTCATGGGCCTCCTCCAGTGCCATAGTGAGGCCCACCAGAAATTGGAGGAACAGCACCTCAAATTTCGCTTGGGCAGCTTGGGACTTGTCCAACTTTAGATAGTTCCTCTGTCCCTCTATTCCCCTCCCCCTTCCCAGTTTTCCCTCTATCTTCCTGTCTTCACCTTTATGCTTCCTTTGTCCCGCCCCCCTGACATCAGTCTGAAGAAGGGTCTCGACCCAAAACGTCACCCATTCCTTCTCTCCTGAGATGCTGCCTGACCTGCTGAGTTACTCCAGCATTTTGTGAATAAATACCTTCGATTTGTACCAGCATCTACAGTTATTTTCTTACACTGATATTGGGTGCTGTCTGTATGGAATTTGTATGTTCTCCCTGTGACTGCCTGGGTTTCCTTCAGGTGATACTGTTTCCTCCCACATCCAGAAACGCAAGGGTTTGTAGGTTCATCGGCCTCTATAAAATTGCCTCTAATGTGTAGGGAGAGGATGAGAAAGTGGGATCATGTAGAACTAGTGTGCACGGATGATCGATGGTCGGCAGGGACTCTGGGCTGCAGAGCCTGTTTCTGCGCTGTATCTAAATACAGTAACATTAAACAACAGTAATTAAGAAAATGTTCTTGAAATAAAAATTGGAGTGAATTGGAGTGAAAAATTGCAGGTAATATGGCCTCATCTAGGATTAATCCGACCATTAAAAATTGCATGGATAACATATGATGTGTTATATTGCTGAATAAAGATTATTGTTTAATACAATCATTAATGATTATGAATCAATGTGAATGCAAGTGTGAGGAAATTGCATTTACATAGCAAATTTCACACCCTCAGTGTTTTGCAGCTGTGAAAGTGTATTAAAGTTGTTGTTATATTGTAAGAAGCAGGGCACATTCATGCCTTTTCCCTCAATCATCGAGATCATGGCATATCTTTTACTTCAAATAAATGTTCTCACACGATCCCCATTTCCTTTCATTCTCTTAATATCCTTGCATCTATCCGTCAATGTTTTGAATGAGTTCAGTGAATGAATCTTCGCAGCCCTCTGGGAATGTGAATTCCAAATATTCACCACGTTCAATGTGAAGATATTTCTCCTCGTCTCAGTTTTCCCTGAAACCATGACACTCCCCCTCCTCGCACCACTTCCCTGTGGTCCTAGGTTCTCCTGCCAAGGGAACCATTCTCCCTGCACCCAGTCTGTTGAGGCCTGTAAGAATTTTGTAAGTTTCACTTCTTTTTGTTAACTTGAAAGAGCACGTGGCAAGTTTACTCAACTTCTCCTGGTGTGGAGACCCTCACCATCCTTGGAAGTAGTTTGATGGATCATTGCGTGGCCCCGGCAGCAGATATACTTTTTTAGATGAGGAGACCAGGACGGTGCACAATACTGTAGATGTGGTCTCCCAAGACCCAATGTAATTATAGTACCACATCTTTACTCCTGTATTCAACAGAAAGTACACTTGCAAAGTACTTAAAGTGTAAGAAAATAACTGCAGATGCTGGTATGTAGGTTAATTGGCTGGGTAAATGTAAAAATTGTCCCTAGTGGATGTAGGATAGTGTTAATGTGCGGGGATCGCTGGGCGGCACGGACTTGGTGGGCCGAAAAGGCCTGTTTCCGGCTGTATATATATATGATATGATATGATAAGGGTCTCGACCCAAAAAGTCACCCATTCCTTCTCTCCTGAGATGCTGCCTGACCTGCTGAGTTACTCCAGCATTTTATGAAATAAATACCTTGCAAAGTACTTAATTGGCTGTATTAGCTGTAAAGCACTCTGAGTTGCCCTGACATTGTGAAAAGTACTGTTAAAAACTGTCTGTTTTACACGGAAGCAAAAAAAGTCATGGAGGAACATTAGTTTTTTTTAATAATATATTTTTTAAATTATTAAAAATGAGATGCTCAATGGGTCAGGCAGCTTCTGTGAAGGTAATGGACAGAAGGTATCTTAGGTCAGGACCCTTCTTCAGAGTGATGGAGTAGAGGGGAAATAGATGGTAGAAAGATGTGAGGGGAAAGGGTGGGGCAAGAACTGTCGAGAGATAGATGGATCCAGGTGAGGAGGTCAGTTACTCGAGCACTGTGTTTTTTGCTCATGATTCCAGACCTGCTGTATCTTGTCTCTTCCTTCAGCAGGATTTTGTTAAAAATATAGTACAGGCTGGGTGAACTTATCTGTTTTTAACCTTCCTTCAGATACCGTATCATGACCCAATGCTGGCAGCATACTCCTGAACACCGGCCTGATTTCTCCACGATTTTGGAAAGAATTAACTACTGCACTCAGGTAAGGAGCCGTGTATGTATTCAGCTGCGACTGCAGAATAAGCATTGATGGGAGAAGGCAGCCGTGTCGAAAATGACTGCTGTGCATTACAACAAGAACCACACTGACAAAGCCCTCCGCTGGTCACCAGTTATGGATTACAGTTAACTTAGTTTAGTTTAGTTTAAACAGGCCCTTCGGCCCACCAAGTCCGCGCCAACAAGCGATCCACGCATACTAACACTGTCCTACACACACGAGGGACAATTTACAATTATTCCAAGCCAATCAACCTACAAACCTGTACATCTTTGGAGTGTGGGAGGAAACCGAAGCACCCCTGAGAAAACCCACAAAGGTCATGGGGAGAACGTACGAACTCCGTACAGGCAGCACCCAGAGTCAGGATCGAACCCAGGTGTCTGTAAGGCAGCAACTCTACCGCTGTCTTCCAAATCTTGTTATTATACATGCCTCAACTACTTCCTCCGATAGCTTGCTCCATATACCCACCGCCCTCTGGTGTGGAATAACTATTCAAGTACCTATTAAACCTTTCCCCTCTCACCTTGGATGAATGCAGAATGGGAGTGGGTTGTAGACCTAGAGTAGATTGCAAAGATAGGATGAGCTAGTGCCATGGAGTGGTTTGAATATGATTATAATTATAAATTCAAAGCAAATGTTGCTGTGGGAAACAATGAAGTCAAACAGTGCTGAACTTTGAATGAACCTCTCGAAGGAGGATGGAAAAAAATTTTTTTGCAACTTCACAGTATTTCATAGTTGTGGTTATGCAGAAAAAGCGGGTCCAATTTATGAAGTGTTACTAACAACAATAGGCTCGCATAGAAAATCATGGAACTTTATGTGTGATTAGTGCCGGCTAAAGATACTAGGAGGAGTACCTTCTCTGCTCTGAAATGGTGCCTGTGTGATACTTTACATTGAGGCCCAGACAAGATTTCTTCTGGAAAGTGGGGGTGGGTATAGATATGTATAGAAGAGGGAAGGATGGCTATTGAAAGAGATATTGAGAAGTGGTGTATCTGTGGAATTCTTTGCCACAGAAGGCTGTGGAGCCCAAGTCAGTGGATATTTGTACAGTAGATATAGACAGATTCTTGATTGGTATGGGTGTCAGAGGTTATGGGGAGAAGGCAGGAGAATGGGGTTAGGAGGGAGAGATAGATCAGCCATGATTGAATGGCAGAGTAGACTTGATGGGACAAAAAGGCCTAATTCTGCTCCAATCACTTATGACAATCAGAATCAGAATCAGAATCAGAATAGCCTTTATTGCCATCCAAAAAAACGTCTTTTGGACGAAATTCCATTACCCACAGTCCAACAATAAGAGCAATAAAAATAATTAATAACACACACAATCACAAACCAACACAAAACAAAAAAAAAGAAACATCCATCACAGTGAGTCTCCTCCAGTCACCTCCTCACTGTGATGGAAGGCCAGAATGTATTTTCTCTTCCCCTGCCGCCTTCTCCCGCGGTCAGGCTGTTGAAGTTACCACCTTATGAGTTGTGTTGCGTTTTGTGTGTTGTCTTCAGGATCCAGACATTGTGAACACACTCCTCCCTGTTGAATATGGCCCCTGCTCTGAAGAAGAAGGGAGTACAGTGATGAGGCCTGACAGCCCCAACAGCCTGACACCCCTGAGGGTCAACCCAAGTCTTGCCCCTCAAATGGCCGAGTTCCTGCACGCCGGGCCAAAGCTGCAACGTCCTCAGGAGCTGTCGAAGAGAGACAGCTTCGGTGGCAACGTGGAGACGGGCGCATTCGGCCACCGCTGGCTCTGCCAAGATGCCGAGGCCAGTCCCCGTCCCGAGGTTAAGCTCCAGAGGCTGCCCAACCACTCCAAAACCCTGTGGAACCCCACTTACGGCTCCTGGATCTCTGAGGGCTTCGGCAGGCCGGCGGCAGCAATGGCGGCAACGACGACGACGGGTGTGGCCGCAATGGCGTCCGAAAGGGAGGGCAAGGTCGCGGCCTCCCCCGAACACGAGGACCTGGGCCTTGACTGCAGCGGCAGCTCCCCGCCCAGCTCGCCGGAGTCGCCCTCCCCCATCGCTCTGGAGAGAGGAGGGTTGGCGCTGGCCCAACTGCAGAACTTCCCCTGTGGGAACATTAACTATGCTTACGACGGTCTGGGCTACGACGCCGAAGGGGAGCAGCCCTCATCTACGAACGCGAGTGACGAGGAAGGTCCCGGGCAGAAGGCCCTGCCTCTCAATAAAGAAATGCACGGCCTCGGCAGCCCAGAGAAGGTGACAAGAGACCGCGACTCAGGTCTTTCACTGTCTGAAGACCTCAGCATTACCCCTGTGTAAAATAAAAAACACCGAAGGCAGCAACGTTGCACGGACTGACCAAGTTCAGTCAGACCGAACTTGAGCAGCGTACCACAGTGCCCTTCATAATGTTTGGGACAAAGATCCATCATTTATTTATTTGCCTCTGTACTCCATAATTTGAGATTTGTAATAGAAAAAAATCACATGTGGTTAAAGTGCACATTGTCAGATTTTAATACAGGCCATTTTTATACATTTCACCATGTGGAAATTACAGCAGTGTTTATACATAGTCCCCCCATTTCAGAGCACCATAATGTTTGGGACACAGCAATGTCATGTAAATGAAAGTAGTCATGTTTAGTATTTTGTTGCATATCCTTTGCATGCAATGACTGCTTGAAGTCTGGACATCACCAGATGCTGGGTGTCTTCTCTGGTGATGCTCTGTCAGGCCTGTATTGCAGCCATCTTTAGCTTATGCTTGTTTTGGGGGCTAGTCCCCTTCAGTTTTCTCTTCAACGTATAAAAGGCATGCTCAAATGGATTCAGATCGGGTGATTGACTTGGCCACTCAAGAATTGACCATTTTTTTAGCTTTGAAAAACTCCTTTGTTGCTTTAGCAGTATGTTTAGGATCATTGTCTTGCTGTACAATGAACCGCCGGCCAATGAGTTTTGAGGCATTTGTTTGAACTTGAGCAGATAGGATGTGTCTATACACTTCAGAATTCATTATGCTACTACCATCAGCAGTTGTATCATCAATGAAGATAAGTGAGCCAGTACCTTCAGCAGCCATACATGCCCAGACCATAACACCCCCACCACAGTGTTTCACAGATGAGGTGGTATGCTTTGGATCTTGGGCAGTTCCTGCTCTCCTCCATATTTTGCTCTTACTCTGATATAAGTTAATCTTCATCTCATCTGTCCACAAGACCTTTTTCCAGAACTGTGGTTGCTTTTTAAGTACCTCTTGGCAAACTGTAACCCGGCCATCCTATTTTTGCAGTGTAGCCTCGGTATTTCTGTGAAGTCTTCTGTGGACAGTGGTCATTGACAAATCCACATCTGACTCCTGAAGAGTGTTTCTGATCTTTCAGACAAGTGTTTGGGGATTTTTCTTTATTATAGAGAGAATTCTTCTGTCATCAGATGTGGAGGTCTTCCTTGGCCTGCCAGTCCCTTTGCAATTAGTAAGCTCACCAGTGCTCTCTTTCTTCTTAATGATGTTCCAAACAGTTGATTTCGGTGAGCCTAAAGTTTGGCTGATTTCTCTAACAGTTTTATTCTTGTTTCTCAGTCTCATAATGGCTTCTTTGACTTTAATTGGCACAACTTTGGTCCTCATGTTGATAAACAGCAATAAAAGTTTCCAAAGGTGATGGAAAGACTGGAGGAAAGACGAGGTGCTGAGAGCTCTCTTATACCTGCATTAAGGAGGCATTTAAACACACCTGAACAATTACAAACACCTGTGAAGCCATGTGTCCCAAACATTATGGTGCCCTGAAATGAGGGGACTATGTATAAACACAGCTGCACATGGTGAAACCAAAATGTATAAAAATACTCTTTTGTGGCGGATCAGGCCACTCCTTGGGTCAGCCCCCTCGTTACGTGACGGACAGGCGAAAGGGGTTAAAAGCCAGGCCAAGGGAAGGCGTATCTTATCCCTAGGAGAACTACGCTGTGGGCAGGAGCTCACAGCCTAATAAAAGAATCTAACTAAACACTGCCTGGCGTCTTGCCTTTTCTCTGGCCTCCGCCAGGCCACTACATTGGTGACCTCGACGGACATCACACGTAGTGATGTCAAACGATAATGTGCAACCCGGTCCTGCCGCCCTCGGTCCTGCCGACCTCGAGGCCGCCTCCCTCAAACTCCCGACCCTGTGGACCGAAGAGCCTGAGGTCTGGTTTCAGCAGGCAGAGGCACAGTTTGCTGTGCGAGGGGTAACCGTCGACTTGACGAAGTACTTTTATGTCGTCGGCGCCCTGGACCAGGCGACAGCAAGGCGAGTAAAGCCTTACCTTAATGACCCCCCCGCGGATGACAAATATAAGGGCCTTAAAGAACTCCTTATCAGGAGGTTCGGCCTCAGCGACGCCGAGAGGGCAACTCGCGTTATGAGCCAGGGGGGGCTCGGGGACCGACGGCCGTCGGCCCTTCTGGAGGACATGCTCGCCCTTATGGGCGACCACCCGCCCTGTTTCTTATTCAAGCAGGCCTACCTGCGGCAGCTCCCGGTCGACCTCCGTTCTCAGCTCGCTGAGGACCCCTTCACCGACACGCAGCGGCTGGGCGAGCGCGCTGATCAAATCTGGATGTCCCGTCGGGAGGACCTGGCAGCCCTAGCCGTCTTTTCCGCGGCGTCGGAAGGCCAACAGCAAGCTGGGGCCGCCGTCGACCCCGTTTCAGGGCGACCCCCGCGGCGAAATCCGGCCGCCATCGGGCACCCCGGTGCCGGCACGTCCTTCTCGCACGGCCCGCCGACAGTTCAGCCAGACGCCACCAGAGGTCGCTGGTGGTCGGCCCAAGCAGCACCACCTCCAATACCGCTGGAGACCACCGGAGGTCGCTGGTGGGCATCCCAGTCTGCACCACCACCGGACACCAGCAAAGGCTGGTGCTATTATCACCGTCGTTGGGGACCGAACGCCAAGCAATGTCGCCTACCCTGTGCCTTTCCGGGAAACGCAAGGGCCGGCCGTCAGTGATCCCTTCGGCGGCCGGCCAGATCCATCGTGTGTTCGCCCGGGATCGCCGCACCGGGGGTCGGTTCCTCGTCGACACTGGAGCAGAGGTGAGCGTCCTACCTCCTTCCACCGCCGATATCCATACGGGCAAACGCGGCCCCCTCCTCACTGCGGTGAACGGTAGCCCCATCAACACTTACGGGGTCTGCCAGCTCGCCCTTAACTTCGGCGACAGCTGGTTCACGTGGCGGTTCATCATTGCCGATGTTTCCCAGCCGCTGCTGGGCGCCGACTTCCTGCGGGCGCATTCCATGCTCGTGGATGTCAGGCGGCAGCGCCTGGTGCACTCCAGCACGCTGAGGCTGGTCTCCCCCAACGTCGAACACCTGTCGTCCGTGGATGCGACGTACGCGCGCATCCTGGCGGACTTCCCGGACATTGTGGAAACCCACTTCTCCTCCTCCGCTCTCAAGCACGGGGTGCAACATCACATCCCCACCACCGGCCCACCCGTGCACGCCCGAGCGCGGCGTCTCGCTCCAGACAAGCTCCGTCTAGCTCGAGAGGAGTTTCGTCAGATGGAGTCAATGGGCATCGTGCGCCCTTCCGATAGCCCGTGGGCGTCACCACTCCACTTGGTCCCCAAGGCGGACGGGGGTTGGCGACCGTGCGGGGACTATCGGCGCTTAAATGACGCGACCGTTCCCGACAGGTACCCGGTTCCGCACATCCAGGACTTTAATGCCCACCTGGCCGGAGCATCCGTGTTCTCCAAGGTGGACCTTGTGCGCGGATATAATCAAATCCCGGTCCACCCCGATGACATCCCCAAGACTGCCATCATCACCCCGTTCGGCCTATTCGAGTTCCTACGGATGCCGTTCGGGTTGAAGAACGCCGCACAGGCCTTCCAACGGCTTATGGACTGTGTGTGCCGTGGCCTGGAATTCGTCTTTGTGTACTTGGACGACGTACTCGTGGCCAGCCGCTCGAAGCAGGAGCACTGCACCCACCTCCGCCAGCTGTGTAAACGCCTCAGCGAGTACGGGTTGTCAATCAATACTTCCAAGTGCCGTTTTGGGGTGACGGCCATCGATTTCCTCGGCCATCGGGTGACCCCACAAGGGGTGGTACCTCTTCCGGACAGGGTCGAAGCTGTCCGCCGTTTCCCCCGACCGACCACTGTCAAGGGCCTGCAGGAATTCGTTGGGATGGTCTCGTTCTATCACCGCTTCCTGCCGTCGGTGGCCAGAACTATGCGCCCACTCTTCCACCTCATGGCTGGTCGCCGCAAGGAGGTCGAGTGGGACGACGAAGCAGGAGCGGCCTTTGAGCAGGCTAAGGAGGCCCTGGCCAGGGCCACGATGCTCGTCCATCCTAAGGAGGATGCCCCAACCGCCCTGACCGTGGACGCTTCTGAGGTGGCGGTCGGTGCGGTGCTAGAGCAGCACATCGACGGGTGTTGACGGCCACTCGCCTTCTTTAGCAGGCACCTGAGCGGGGCCCAACGGCATTACAGCGCGTTCGACCGGGAGCTCCTCGCCCTCTACCTCGCGGTACGCCACTTTCGGTACTTCCTAGAGGGGAGACCCTTCACCGCGTTCACAGACCACAAGCCACTCACCTTTGCGTTCGCCAAGGTTTCGGATCCGTGGTCTGCGCGGCAACAGAGACAATTGGCTTATGTGTCGGAATACACCACCTCAATTCGGTTCGTGGAGGGAAAAAACAACAGGGTGGCCGACGCCCTGTCTAGACCCGCGATCCACGCCGTCCTACAAATGGCCGGGGGGATCGACTATTCCGCCCTAGCAGCCGCACAGCTGGGGGACGAGGAGATGGCCGCCTATCGTACAGCCGTGTCCGGCCTGCAGCTGGAGGACATTGTCTGTGGCCCCGGGGATACAACACTGTTGTGCGACACCTCCACTGGCCTGCCTCGGCCCATCGTCCCTGTCGTCTGGCGTCGCAGGGTATTCGAGGTGCTCCACGGGCTGTCTCACCCCTCCATTCGGGCGACGGTGGCCCTTGTATCCTCCCGTTTCATGTGGCACGGGCTGCGTAAGCAGGTCGCACACTGGGCACGCACCTGCATCCCGTGCCAAACTTCAAAAATCCAGCGACACGTGCGTGCGCCTCTGCAAGAGTTTCGTGTCCCTCGGCAGCGCTTCGACCACATTCATGTGGACATCGTGGGGCCGCTGCCGCCGTCCCGGGGCATGACCTACCTCTTCACTGTGGTAGATCGCTTCACGCGGTGGCCGGAGGCCATTCCGCTGTCAGACACCTCGACGGCCACCTGCGCGCGGGCCTTGGCGGCGCACTGGATCGCCCGGTTCGGGGTGCCACTGGACATTACATCCGACCGGGGGCCACAGTTCACTTCGGAACTGTGGTCGGCCATGGCAAGACTCTTGGGTGTCAGCCTACACCACACTACGGCGTACCATCCACAGTCGAACGGGTTGGTGGAACGTTTTCACCGCCAGCTGAAAGCTGCCCTGAAGGCTCGGCTCACGGGCCCAGACTGGGTGGACGCCCTGCCGTGGGTTTTGCTGGGGATCCGCACCGCACCCAAGGAGGACTTGGCCTCCTCCTCCGCCGAGTTGGTGTACGGGGCCCCCTTCACGGTTCCCGGGGAGTTCATCCCACCAGCGCAGGGTCGAGTGGAGCAGCCTTCTGACGCCCTGCAACGTCTTCGGCAGACGGTGGGCAGGCTGGCACCTGTGCCCACGTCACGTCATGGGACATTCCAGCCACACGTCCCTGCCGCTCTGGAGGACTGCCAGTTTGTGTTCCTGCACAGGGACGCACACCGATCACTTCTCCAGCGGCCGTACGAGGGCCCCTTCCGGGTCCTGCAACACGGCTCGGCCACATTCGTTCTGGACATGGGGGGTCGCAGAGAGACTGTTTCGGTCGCACGGCTGAAGCCGGCACACGTGGACATTGATCGGCCGGTGCCGGTTGCACAGCCCCGCCCGCGCGGTTGCCCCCCGTCCAAGCTACCCCCTCCAGTGTCTGCTACGACCCCTCCACCTGTCGGTCAGTCGCCGGTCCCTGCGCCGGTCATGGTGCGCACCCGGGCTGGTCGCCTCGTGCGCCCTCCTGTCCGTTTTGTACCTCCGGTTCTTGGGGGGGGTCCTGTGGCGGATCAGGCCACTCCTTGGGTCAGCCCCCTCGTTACGTGACGGACAGGCGAAAGGGGTTAAAAGCCAGACCAAGGGAAGGCGTATCTTATCCCTAGGAGAACTACGCTGTGGGCAGGAGCTCACAGCCTAATAAAAGAATCTAACTAAACACTGCCTGGCGTCTTGCCTTTTCTCTGGCCTCCGCCAGGCCACTACACTTTAATAAAATCTGACAATGTGCACTTTAAACACACGTGATTCTTTCTATTACAAATCTCAAATTGTGGAGTACAGAGACAAATTAATAAATGATGGGTCTTTGTCCCAAACATTGTGGAGGGCACTGCATACAATTTCCATCGGTCACTGTGTCCAGATTTAATGTAGCTGCATTTTCAGGTCTGTAAATCCTTACAGGGCTCAAGGTAGGCTGGAAGCTATCATTTAGACCCCAGTCGGAAAAGTACCACCCGTTATATCTTTGTTTTGCTGCCTGTAACATTTATGGAACTTGAAATAGTCGCTTGTTGGCGCTTCTGAGTTTTATTACCCCCCCTCTTGCAAGCCTCCTCGATGTACGTGACATAATCGTTTAACGGGCAAATCTGCCCAGTGAAGTAACCTCACCCAATCGAGGGGAGCAGTTCGAGTCCCTGCTGAGATTCAGAATGACAATCTCAGCGATCAGAAACTTGCAACAATCACCCCAGAGAGGGGACAAGAACTGGGGATTTAACTCCTAAAGGCCACATGTTTGGGAGAAACCTAATGAGTTAGCACTACAGACTGGAGCTATCTAATCCAATTCTCTTCCCAACTGCAAAGACCTGTTTTACATTAGTATTCTCAAAATCGATGTGAGGTGCATGTCTCTGGATTTTGCGTTTAGAAAACGTTAGAGGACCATTGGCTCCCTGCAATAGACACTCATAATAATAACCAAGATAACTCTTGATAAAAGCACTTATGAACACTGGTGTTCAACAAGGAGGAAATGTTAAGATAATCGAGTGAGGAACAGAAACTAATGCTGGAGCATGCTTATTGTTCCCTCAAGACGTTGAGCCTTGTTTTGAATAGTTTCTAACGTCTAATAGAAGACTCCCTTTATCTTGAAATGGGATAATGAACCTATGGGAAATATTTGACTCAGCATCAGAAGCTTTGTAAACGAGGGCTTGTTTCATTATCCTTTGGCATAAGTCCCAGTAATAGGTCAATCACCTGGTAACTGAGGCAGTCCAAACTATCGCTAAAGGAGCAAATACTAATCCCTTCTAATCCAGTGCTCCAGGTGGGATTATGATGGCTGCCACTGAGGTGTCTTGCAGTACAAAGAAGTTAGACTCTTTGCAAATAATCTCGATACAAAGCATTCGAATGGATCATCTAATATTTCCTTTCTCTAACACCTTCACACATCATCTTGAAGGATCGTGGTCACTTGAACAAAAGCGTTCTTCATTTATTAACAGTACGTCAATAGTTTGTATGTTGCCACCTATGTACAAAGTCTCTTATCCTCTCCTTCCCAACTACTTCCTCACTGTCTCCTCTCTAACACTCCCTTTCTCCCACTCTCACTACATCCCTGTCCAACACCTCCCTATTCTCCCCTTAACATTTCTCCCCACTTTCTTCCCTCATCCCCAACATCCATGCTCCACTGCCTTACCTCTCACCTTTTCACTCTTTTACCTCCCAAACTCATGTTCCACTTCCACCTACCCCCACCACATTGCCACACCTCTGCCTCCATCCTCCCTGGTGCTCACCCTCTGCAACCTCACTCTCCCGTTCCTTGGTCTTCCTTTTGCAGTATCATTCATGTTGTTGCCCTTCTCTGACCTTCTCTCCTCTCCCCCTCCTCTAAGTACCTGGTTGTTGCCAAAGTTGTGGCATAAAAATTCCTTGTAATATTGTAGTTATATTATAGATGTGAAATGTTGTGGCTGTATTGAATAATTCAATGTAGGTCATTCTTGACATCAAACAGCACCAGGTTCACCGTAAAGTCTTCAGAAAATGTGTATTTCTCAGGTAGTTTCAGGTGGAGGTTTTCATTGCAAGAGTTGACATAAGAACTCTTTATCATTCCAATATAGTATTTTTTTCCCCTCAAAATACTTAAATGTGAAATTTTAGCAAGATGAATTCCACATCAGTATTATAAATTTCTAGACACTTTCTGACATTGAGCACTGGTAGAATAACACTGTTAACACGGCCACCATTTTTGGTGGTGCAAAAATTAGCCCTGCTGATTCACAGTTCCAAAGACACGTCCAATCCTGACTTTGAGGACTGTCCACATAAGGCTGCAGGTTCTCAGATTCAGAAATACATTCAGCTGGATATAACATTACAGTTTTTATGTATTTTGGTGCAGTCAAGCACAGTATATGGAATTGTAACAAGATGGCTGTAATTAGCAGAGAGAGGTCCAGTGAATTATCTAACATAACGCTGGCCATTGACAAGTGAGGCTGGCAAATAACATGTGCAGGACATCAAGATCACAGCCTTTTAATTGCCATTTCAATCCCTCAACCTTACACAAGCTGCTTCTTGGGCCTTTTTCTGAGTTAGAGCGTAGAATCTCTCTGGAAGCTTTGCTTTGGAGGAAATGTTTGTTGCCTGGCAGTGGGCAAAGGTGAGGTTGCATTACACCCAAAAGTGCAACCTGCACAAAACAATCATTCTCTCCCATTCCCTACATGTTTGCAATGAAAACACGAATAAAATAAAAAAACCTTTTGTTTCAATTGCCCGATGACTTTTCCCTGTTTGCCCATAGCTCTGAATTTAGAAAAATTCTGGTGAGAGGGCATTCTTAATTTAACATCACGTTTTCTATAACTTTTTGTAGCTTTGGCCCTTAACTGGCTTTTAGATTAAATTTAGAGGGTTGCTGGGAGGGGATTAACTACTGAAAAGAACAAAAATGTGTCAATAATACACATTTTGAATGCTAACAATAGAATCTTTAAAGCTGTATTATGTAGTTAAAACACTGTGAAGTAATTTTAAAATAATAGTTATTAACACTGTTACAGTTTATAAGAATCTTGCTACTGGTAGAGTTTACTAAATATCTAACACGTTTAATTAAATGCTATTAAAGTTGTAGCTGGATCAAGATGCCTTAACATGTTGTTCTTGTAGCACAAATCAATGCCAGGAAATTGGGGTTCATCCTCCTTTGGTATGAGAAACCTAAGCTACTGAGAGTGCTGATGTCGACAATGATATATTGAAAATATTTGCAAAATTGGAGTAAATCTCCAATAATCTGGCATCCGATTGTTTAGACAACCGGTGGCGCGATATCTGGCTCCCACGGCCTGGAAGATGAGCTGGGAATCAGAATACTATCAGGGTGTACAGTCAGAGCCAGGATCTGATTGCTCGAAGCAAATTTGACATTCAGTTTCAGTTTTGCGGAATAAGATTGATCTGGCCCCAACTTGATGTGTCTGCCATGTTACTGTGAATAGTTTAAGCAATCTTCAGCTTTCGTTCAGGCGGTCGATTATTGTTTTGCAAAAAGAAAAGTCGCGATCACTGTACAATATTAACACAAGTTGGTTCTTTGACTTTATGTCTCGTTTAACTTCTTCGTAATCCCTGTACAGAAGAACGCTTCAAAAACTGCACTGTTTTCATTTAAATTTATTAAAGCTTATTAACATTAAACTTCAAGCTCCTGTGAAAGTTTATTTGCCCATTCTGCTGCACCAATTGGAACGGAAGGATGCAGACCTATTCAAACTGCTCAGCGCGAGTTAACCGGGTTGGCGATGGGTACTTCTGCAACTTACTCCAGCATCGCATGGCCAGGGAAGAGTGAGCATCTGCCAGCATTTCTACTTCAGCGCACAGTTCACACCACACACTGCAGGTATGATGAGCCAGTACAGGTGGGAGCGGCGACAGCCTGCATAACTGGATCTGCAGCGTTGTGAACAATAGCATATGGAACTCAGAAAGCCGTGCTGTGTGCGATCTTCCACGTGGATTGTTGAGAACGACCAACAATGCACCGTTGTCATTACTTAACACTATTCTTTCAAAAACAAATCCACTTTCTATTCATGTTCCCCAATAATCCAGCCCTCACAACCCTCCGGAGTAGTGAATTCCAGAGATACAATGCACCGCACTCTGTGAGAAGTTCCTACGCATCTATGCATGGAAGATGCACTATAAAGAAATGCAAGTGACCCACTGCTTCACTGCCTCCTGACATGCTCCTACAAATTCCATGCCAGTTGAAAGGGGTGTTTTAATGTTGAGTTTGAAAGAAAGCTTTTGACTAATGAAAGGCGGGGTTCACCAATACCACCATAAAAAGTGAGAAAGTGAAATATGAGGTATTTATTTCACAAAATGCTGGAGTAACTCAGCAGGTCAGGCAGCATCTCAGGAGAGAAGGAATGGGCGATGTTTCGGGTCGAGACCCTTCTTCAGACTGAAATATGTGAAATATGAGAATACTCCATTCAGATATAATTTGATAACTGAACCAATGAGCTGCTTTCCGACAGTGGGTATCAAACAATACTTTGGCACAGAGCCACATGAAGACATGAGAGTAGGTGACCAGCTCTAGGTCCAAGACTCAGACTTTTAGGGAGCATATTGAAAGAGGCTTATGCTTGCAATTATGATTCAGACCACAGTAAATACAATAAAAGTTTATTTGACAGCCCATTTTCTACTACATATTACAAAATCACACTCTTATCAATTATCAGTAGTGTTCAGTAATAAACAGTGGCAAATCCTCAGTGTTCCCATTTGGCAGAATATCCAGTGTACACAGATCAAACGTTTCTCCACCTTAATTACAGGGCGATTTTCCGCTTTCCGCAGTCCTGCACAATTCACATTTACATCGACTCCCCTGTTACCTCAGAACAAATAGAAATGGTGGAGAACACCATATTTGTGGACTTAAAGCTGTCAGAATGTTCTTGATTCCATTGGAGATGAAGGTTCTCCTTTGGCAATCCCACAAGACCAGAGCTAAATTGGGAAGCTTTTCAGACATGTTTCTTAGAGATGGGACCTGGATTGGAAGACATTTCATTCTCAAGAGGGGATTCAAAAGTGTCCCTGAGGAATCCTAACAGCGACCCACGGCATACATTTCCAATAAACTGATTTTTTTAATGCATATATTTCATTTTGCTCTTTTCCTCTGCTTCTCCATTGCCTTTCTCTTTCTAAAGGTTGCTTTCTCCTTGCTTCCTCCATTACTCCATGACCTTATCCTTTATAGTTTGCCCCCCCCATGCTCCATTCATCCATCACATAGCACATCCTGGTACTCAGCTAAATTCCTGGATTAACTGTTGGTTTAAATTCCATTGAGGCACTTTGAGATTTTAATCCAATTTTTAAGAGCTGCTATCAGTGCAGATAACCATTAGAACATGAACTTAGAACAATACAGCACAGGTTCATGATATGTATATGGCCCATCTGTGTTAACCATGATACCTATTTAAAACATATGTCTGCCTGCACACGAGTTATATCTCTCAAGATAGACACAAAAAGCTCAGGTCAAGAAACATCTCCTATTCCTTTTCTCCAGAGATGCTGTCTGACCTGCTGAGTTACTCCAGCATTTTGAGTCTATCTTCGATTTAAGCCGGCATCTGCAGTTCCTTCCTACACCATTATATCTCTCAATTCTCATTCATGTATCTGTCTAAATGCCTCTTAAATGCTGCTATCGTATCTCCTTCCACTGCCACCCTGGCAGAGTGTTACAGGTATTTCCTTCTCTAAGAAACTTGCCTCCTAAATCTCCATTAAACTTTCCCTCTCTCAGTTAAACCTGTGCCCTCCAGTGTTTGACATTAAGAATTTGGGTTGCGGTTAAAAAAAACAACAGGCCTATTAACAAGAAGAAAATATCTTATCATTTATCCAAGTTTAAGTTTGGGTGAACAAGGGTTCATAAGTAAGTCCCCAAAGCCCTTATAATTTTCATAAATCCCCAGAGATACTGCTTCACACCCAGAATGTTCCCGTGTTTAGGGATCTCGTCTGTGTTAGTCCAAATTCCACCGCTTGATGGGATGTGGACTGAGATCTCCGGTTTGTTGGGACAGGCCTCTGTGCACTCACGTAACCGTTGTATTACCACCATGGCCCCTGAGCTATGGGGGGCTAAATGTAACTAATTGGAAGGACAGCCATGAACGCCCGAACATTCTTCCAATATAAAGGCCTATCCATCCATAAAAGAAGCCACTGAGATCTTGAGAATGGACACTCACTCACAGTTACTAGTCCGTCTCACTCCTGGTTTAGTGGACGAAAGGCCAGTGTCCTAACATTGAGTCAGGCAACTTGATATGACCATCAGTACCAAATGATTGCAGCAAAACTTAATTTTAGTCAAATCATACAGAGGTGGCGCGCCTTTGATTTCAGACTTCAGCTTGGACTGGCAACTGATGTAGGTTTTCTCAGGATTGCTGGGTCACTGCATGCAGGCACTGAAGTGTTGTGTCTGGTGTGGGTAGGGAGAAAAGAGTAAATCTTTCAGGAAAGGCCTGATTTGCAAGAGAGTGCAGGGCCGGGGACCAGAAACCTGATGGGAATATCAAGCCACAAGGTCAATAGACAATAGACAATAGGTGCAGGAGTAGCCCATTCGGCCCTTTGAGCCAGCACGGACATTCAATGTGATCATGGCTGATCATGCACAATCAATATCCTCTTCCTGCACCCTGCATTTGGTCATTGCCTTCTGGTTGTTTGCCGTGAGCTTGTCGTGAATAACTTGACTAGTTGCTCTTCCGATAACAGTGGCCACACTTGAAAAGTTCTCACTTATTTGGAAGGAGCTTCAAAACATCCTGAGGTTTGTGAAAGGTGCTAACGAAATGCAAGGAGACACACAGCAAAAATGTTGGCAAGAATATTAGGCAATTTCCTACCTCAAACACCTTTTACATCGGGGGTGCGGGAGAGCGGGGAGGTGGGAAGAGAGTGGAGCCAAGTAGGCTGGCAACAAGTTATCTTTGGCCGCCGCTGCTTCAAAACTAGCCACCAGGAGGCACAAGAGAGCACTTGTGGAGAGAAGTTGGTCATGCATCATAAAAGAGCCTTATAAATATTCATCTGTCCCCATCATCCATCAGTTTGAAAAATCAATTATTATTGTTTTCAAAATATATTTCAAGGTGAAGGCAAGAGTAATCATTTGCAACTGTTCTGCAATGGCAGCAACTATATTTCCCACTTGACAAGCATGTCACTTCACCATGTGGGGTCCATTTTCTTCAGGGCATCACAGTCACAGTGTGGATTCCACATGCACGAAGGAGCTTCGGATTATTGGAGAAACTTTTCTCACACCGTCGCGTTCTCCCTCCGTTATTGCTCACTCTCTCACCACCCTGAATAGTTGCAACGCATCCACATTCAAAGACCTTGTCAGATAACCATCTGGGTGGCCCATTGGAAAACCCAAGGCAAAGAAGAGTCTCTGGGCAGGAATCATCGCTGGTCCTCTGAGATCTTGGATGCAATGTTAATCATGTTGTCCAGGCCCCAGAGATAGCCATCTTCCCTGTTGCCTTCTTGCCACTTCAGCCGATGGTTAAGTGTCTGTCCATTCGGCAGCTTTCTGGTTTTGCCAAAGTCGATCAACCAGACCTTGGCTAGCTCGTTCTTGTCATGGATGAACAGCAAGGAGCTCCCGATAACCTGTGTGAAGTGGAGAAGATTGGACATCAACAACAGGGTTCCTGGATTCAGAATGCCCCCGCGCCAAGAAGAAATCCGCTATCACCTGAATACTTGGGAGATTTAAGGGATTAAGCTACAAAGAAACAATTGCATAAATGAAGAGATATTGGATGGAGGTGCTTAAAATGCTAACAGGTTTAGGACATGAGATACAGGGAGATTGTTTCCTCTGCTGAGAGTATCAAGAATAGGTGCACATGATCCTAAAAATCGAATGTCTTAGAGGAAGAAAACAGGCAGCTAGAGGAAATCTGGAATTCACAAAGGTTTTGGATGTTGGGGTTTACTTGAACCGTTACCAACAATGGGGAGTCCATTGGTGGGCCAGGTTGTCAAGTGTGACTAGTCCAAGGTGGTGAAACAGAGTGGGCGGGGGGGGGGGGGGAGAGGGGGCAGACTGGGATGGGGGAAGGGGTAGAGACTAACCAAGAATTAACTGGCTAATTACCACATCATCAGAGGCCGTGATTTATTACAGGACTCATGAATGGAGAGGTTAGACCTTTTTTTGTGTTCATACAGTATTAAAACAGAGGTTTCCACAAGTTTTAGACAATAGACAATAGACAATAGGTGCAGGAGTAGGCCATTCAGCCCTTCGAGCCGGCACCGCCATTCAATGCGATCATGGCTGATCACTCTCAATCAGTACCCCGTTCCTGCCTTCTCCCCATACCCCCTCACTCCGCTATCCTTAATGTGATGTTAACAATAGAAACATAGAAAATAGGTGCAGGAGTAGGTCATTCGGCCATTTAATATGATCATGGCTGATCATCCAAAATTAGTAACCCGTTCCTGCTTTTTCCCCATAGCCCTTGATTCCGTTAGTCCTAAGAGCTATATCTTACTCTCTCTTGAAAGCATTCAGTGAATTGACCTCCTCTGCCTTCTGTGGCAGAGAATTTCACAGATTCACAGCTCTCTGGGTGAAAAGGTGTTTCCTCATCTGAGTCCTATAATCCCATAATCTTAAACTGTTCCCCATCTCACCTTAGATCTACGCTTCCTGGGTCTTGCTTCAGTAACCCTGGGAATTCACCTTATTTATGCCCCTCATGATTTTATACACCTCTATAAGGTCACCCACTATCCCCTACACTCCAAGAAATAAAGTCCTAGCCTGCCCAGCCTCTCCTTATAACTCAGCTCCTCGGGTCCTGGCAACACCCTTGTAAATCTTGAATAGGACGGACACTATAGATGAAGAAGGGTCTCAACCCAAAACGTCACCCATTCCTTCTCTCCATAGATGCTGCCTGTCCCGCTGAGTTACTCCAGCTTTTTGTATGCTTGTGCAATTCTTTGTTTTAAAACTCTACGAATAGAAAAATATTTATTTTAAAAGGAAAGAAAATCAGGCTTATGACTGGGGCTCCTGGGTGTGAAAGTTCTGGAAATCCTCCCCGTACATAAGGTCATTAGGTCATAAGTGATAGGAGTAGAATGAGGCCATTCGGCCCATCAAGTCTACTCCGCCACTCCATCATGGCTGATCTATCTCCCCCTCCTAACCCCATTCTCCTGCCATCTCCCCATAACCCCTGACACCTGTACTAATCAAAAATCTATTTTTCTCTGCCTTAAAAGTATCCACTGACTTGGCCTCCACAGTCTTTTGTGGCAAAGATTCCACTGATTCACCACCCTCTGACTAAATACATTTCTCCTCATCTCCTTTGTAAAAGAACGTCCTTTAATTCTGAGACTATGACCTCTTGTCCTAGACTCTCCCACTAGTGGAAACATCTTCTCCCCATTCACTCTAACCAAGCCTTTCACTATTCTGCTCTCCCCATGAATCTCATGAACATCAGGCAATGGCAACCCACCTAAGATAGATACAAAGTGCTGGAGTAACTCAGCGGGTCAGGCAGCATCCCTGGAGAAAAGGAAAAGGTGTCGTTTCGGGTCAAGACCTTTCTTCAGACTGAGAGTCAGGGAAAAGGAAACGAGAGATAAACGGCGATGTAGAGAGATATAGAACAAATGAATGAAAGATATGCAAAAATGTAACGATGATAAAGGAAACAGGTCATTGTTAACTGTTTGTTATGTGTGAAGAGTACAGACAATGAGACCCTGACTCTCCAGTCTGAAGAAGGGTCTTGGCCCAAAACGTCACCGAGAGACACAAAAAGCTGAGTTAATCCAGGTTTTTGTATCTATCTTCGGTTTAAAGCAGCATCGTCAGTTCCTTCCTACACAATGGTTACCCACCTCATGCATTTTGAAGAACTCAGACGATTCCAGGGTTTTCCGAATCTTGAGCAGTCCCACCAGGTAGGTTTTCTTCAGGTTAAAAGAAATCAGAGGTATAAATTGGTCAGTCGCACGACATGGGCTTAGCTAAAGTAAAGTCTGTAGTGGTCTGAGTTAACGTCTCTCTTGGACAATGAGTCAACAATAAACAAGCTCTTTGCTCACCATCTGACCCCCTACTCCCCCCCTCCCTCAGCCCCAGACCCAACACATTCCCCAAACCCCCCTCCATCCATCTTGATATTGGTGGATTGTTCCTTAGTTGATCCTCTTGCTCCCATATTGATCTCCTAGCCTACTGTCATAGTATCATAGAAAAGATAAACCGACTTTTAGTTTAGTTTAGTTTAGTTTAGAGATACAGCGCAGAAGCAGGCCCTTCGGCCTACCGACCCTCACCAACCAGCGATCCCCGCACACTGGCAGTATCCTGCACACAAGGGACAATTTACAATTCACGTCGAAGCCAAATTAATCTACAAACCTGTATATCTTTGGAATGAGGCAGGAAACCGGATCACCCGGGGAAAACCTACATGGCCACGGGAAGAACGTACAAACGGCACGGTGGCGCAGCGGTAGAGTTGCTGCCTTACAGCGAATGCAGCGCCGGAGACCCGGGTTCGATCCCAGCTACGGGTGACGTCTGTACGGAGTTTGTACGTTCTCCCCGTGACCTGCGTGGGTTTTCTCCGAGATCTTCGTTTCCTCCCACACTCCAAAGATGTGCAGGTTTGTAGGAAAATTGGCTTGGTGTAAATGTAAGAAAATTGTCCCTAGTGGGTGTAGGATAGTGTTAATGTACGGGGATCGCTGGTCAGCGCGGACCCGGTGGGCTGAAGGGCCTGTTTCTGAGCTGTATCTCTAAAAAAACTTCTTACAGACAGCACCTGCAGTCGGGATCGAACCCGGGTCTCTGGCGCTGTGAGGCAGCAACTCTACCGCTGCGCCACCGTGCCACCCCAAAACTCCACAGTCTGTGTAGACTAACAAGCACTGATTTACAATAAACCTATTTTATGCTTCTCACATTCCCATCAACGATCCCAGATTCCACTGCCCACCAACACACCAGGGATCAATTAATCTGTCAACCGCACATCTTTGGGATGCGGGCTGATATTTGAGCACTCAGGGGGACACACTGTCGAAGAGAGAACGTACAAACTCCAGGCCTCAGGATTGAACCTGGGTTGGGTGGAGCTGTATGGCAGGGGCTGTGCCACTGTACCGCAGGATTTTGTTTTAGTTTTAGATTCGAGATACAGCGCAGAAACAGGCCCTTCGGCCCTCCAATTCCACACAGACCAGCGATTCCCGCACATTAACACTATCCTACCCACACTGGGGACAATTTACACTTACACCAAGCCAATTAACCTGCCAACCTGTACGTCTTTGGAGTGTGGGAGGAAACCAGATCACCCGGGGAAAACCCGCACGGTCACGGGGAGAACGTGCAAACTCCGTACAGACAGCACCCATAGTCGTGAACGAACCCGGATCTCTGGCACCGCCAGCGCTGTAAGGCAGCAACTCTAAGGCTGTGCCACCATGTGGTCTGTCGTCAACCTATATTGGTGTTTTAGCCCCTATCGTTCTGTTTTGGTTTCTTTATATTTGATTGCGTTTACCATGATGCTCTTGTTTCCATCGACAAAATCTTCAAAGACCTGGAGAATCTGTTCCTTCGTTTTGGTCTTTTTGAAATTTGCGCTGCCTATTCCGTCTTGCTTCTGCAAGGAAGAGTGAGACCATATCAACCATTACACCCAGGAAAGAGCACATTAACTCCATCAACTCAAGCTCTGAATCATGTAATAAGGCACGAAAGATTCGCTTTCCATTGGCTCCAACTGCCTCCTGAATGATTGCCTGAGTGATTGAATGAATGATACTTTATTATCACATGTGACATGTGATTCTTCCATTTGCATACACGTGGTATGCAAAGACTCGCCCCATATATATAGGGTGCCAACAAAGTTACAAAGTATTCCATTTAGCCCTCATCACTGAATGGAAGAAAGTCATCCTCAATTATCCTCGTTCTACACCTCTTTGTTCCTTTCGCCCTCGATTGCAAGGCTGATTTCACCAGCTTTCTCGCCTCTCCTGCAAGAGTCTGACGAAGGGTCCCGACATGAAAAATGTCATCTGTCCGGTCCCCTCCAGAGAAGAAGGGTCTTGACCCGAAATGTCACCTGTTCCTTTTCTCCAGAGATGCTGCCTGACCTGCTGAGTTCCTCCAGCGGTTTGTGTTTCTACACAAGACTGGTCACGTTCGTCTTGCAGCCAAACCCCTTGGCTTCGCCAACCTGCTGGAGGAACTCATCAACAAAGGCAGCATCTGTGGAGGGAAAGGAATTATCAGTGTTTGGGGTCAAAACCCAGCAACAGCTCAGTGTGCTGGTCCTGATGCTGGGTTTTGAGCCAAAGTGTCCACAACTTTCTCTCCTCCAATGCTGCTCAAACTGCTGAGTTCCTCCTACAGATTATAAATCAGATGGTATGTTGCTCTGAGCAACCTTTGAATGCATTTTTTTTCCTTCACAGCTTGCCTTTTTTAATATAAACAAATGATAGGAAGAGTTAGGTTAGAATTAAGTTTATTTTTATCCAACATGACTCACCACTCTTTTGTCTCCCACTAATCTCCAATTCAAACAGCCCCCCCCCCTTTCACCCCTAGACCCCCCCATCCTATTCTCAAACCCCCTCCACATTGAATTTACATGAAGTGTTTGGAGACAAACATACTGCGAGTTAAAAGTATAACATTTCTAAACAATTTGCAGCTGTGTTAGCCATGTCAGAATGTCAGAATGTTGCAGTGAGGAAATAAAAGTCTGTTGTCAGCATCTGGACCCTGTCCCACTGATATTTTTTACTCTTTCACACATTTGACAATAGACAATAGACAATAGGTGCAGGAGGAGGCCATTCGGCCCTTCGAGCCAGCACCGCCATTCAATGTGATCATGGCTGATCATTCTCAATCAGTACCCCGTTCCTGCCTTCTCCCCATACCCCCTGACTCCACTATCCTTAAGAGCTCTATCTAGCTCTCTCTTGAAAGCATTCAGAGAATTGGCCTCCACCGCTTGAAGCTTTCAGTTCCTGGTGTTCTCTTCCAGTCAATCAGCCACATTTCAAGTTATCCAAAGCCTTTGCCCTCTCTCTACAAACGTGACAACTCTTTGCCTGCTGTCCCAGAAGAAGATCTACTTACAATTGTTTCACTCTTTTGCTTGTGTATAATTGTACTCAAGTATTGTACGATCTGACTGGATAACACACAAAAGAATGCTTTTCACTGTCTTTGTTTAGTTTAGAGATACAGCGTCGAAACAGGCCCTTTGGCCCACCGAGTCCACAGCGACCAGCAATCCCCATACAGTAACACTATCCTACACACACTAGGGGCAATTTACAATTTTTAACAAAGCCAATTCACCTACAAAGCTGTATGTGTTTGGAGTATGGGAGGAGACTGGAGCACTGGGGGAAAACCCACATGGTCATGGAGTTAACGTATAAACTCCATACAGATGGAACCCAGTTAGCTTCGAACCTGGGTTTCTGGCGCTGTAAGGCAGCAACTCTACCGCTGCGCCACCGTGACGCCCCTTGGTATCTTGTATCTTGGTACATGTGACAATCTCAAACTAAACCAAACGAAACTAAGCATTAAATACCAATTGGAGACACAAGAGACTGCAGATGCTGGAATCTGGAGCCAAAATCACAAACTGCTGGGGAATTCAGCACATCAGGCAGCATCTGTGGGGGGCAAGGAATCCTGATACAGGGTCTCAACACAAAGTGTTGACAATTCCCCCCCTCCCCCCCCCCCGCACAGATACTTCTGGGCCCGCTGAGTTCCCTCAGCAGTTTGTTTTTCACTCTCAGTCCCAATTACTGCACAACCTGCTTTTACATTCCAGTTCCTCACATTTAATCTTGTTTCATTCCACACATGGTGTCCAGGGATCAGAATTCACTCATTCGTTGGATCTAAGGCAGGCTTGAAACGGCCTGTGGTAGTGTAATACCTGCACCTGTGTGTTGCAGGACTGGGGGAAAAGGCAACGTTTGCAAAGACAAGCTACATTTTTCACTTAAGCTGTAAGATATAAAACGTGACAGTGAATCATTGAATGTTATGATGCCGAGATTGAAATGCTCAAACCGCAGGAGGACCTCAGCAGGTCAGGCAACATCTGTGGAGGGAAAAGACAGGTGACATTTTACGTCGGGGACCCTAAAGAAGTGTCCGATCTGAAACATCATCTATCCATTCTCTTCACAGATGTTGCCTGACCTGCTGACTTTCTCTCTCACTTTGTATTTTGCTCACGATTCCTGTATCTGCAGCTCTTTGTGCCTCTATGAAATGTGCATCTAGTGCTTTTTAAAATATAACGCACGCGTTTGCCTCCATCACACTTCCAAGGCAGAGCTCCAGACACCCAACATACCCTTGCAAGCAAAGACTTTATCCTCTCTAGTCCTTAGCATCTCTGGGTTATTGACCTCCAGGGATATGGACCCTTCCTTTCCCATTCACCCTGTCTCAGTCGCGTATAAGTTTATACATCTCTGCAACGTATCCCCTCAGTCTCCTTTGATCAATTGAGGCATGGCCCCAGGCCCTTCTCAATGCTCCATTTCTCCAGCTAGACAATATTCATCCACATCCTCTCTTGTGGACATCCTCATAATGCGGCGACCAGAATTGTCCACAGTGCTCTAACCAAAGGCCAGTTCTTCTTGGACAGCTGAAGCTCTATCTCTCTGCTCTTATATTGGGACAATGAAGGAAATGATCCCACAAGCTGTCTCCACTATACCTATATCCAAAGATTTGTCTCCTGGATTTTTTGCACATGTTTGTGTGTGTGCACGCGTTTGTGTGGGAGTTTGTGTAGGTGTGTGTGCGCGTTTGTGTGTGTGCGTGTGTATGTGTGTGCGTCTGTGTGTGTATGCGTGTATATGTGTGTGTGTGTGCGCGCGCACGCGCGTTTGTGTGCGCTTGTGCATGTGTATGGGTGTGTGTGTGCATATATGTGTGTGTGTGTGTATGGGTGTGTGTGTGTCTGTGTGTGTGTGTGTGTGTGTGTGTGCGTGAGCGTGTGCATGTGCGTGCGTGTCCGAGTAAATTTATGACTCGGACAAAATTAACATTAGATATAAAACTATCCCACTCATGAGATTAAAACAAAAAGTGCTAGAGGAACTCGGCGGGTCAGACAGCATCTGGGGATGGAATGGACAGGCAACATTTTGGGTTGGGGTCCTTTTTCAGGCTCTTTTGCTCAAGATTCCAGCATCTGCAATGTTTTTGTAAAATTCCTGCAGTGTGCTGCCATACTTACTCTTGCCAGCAGATGGCAGATTGCTCCAACAGGAGCTCTGCTGCAGGGTTTCACAGCCTGACTGTATACATGACAGACACGGTTGTGCTGTAACACAGAACATGCTCATCTGCAGCAGACACGGGGGAAAATACTGCAGGCCACACCGCTGGCCCCTCTCTCAAATAAACTACTACTGGTGTTGGAAAAACATCACCAGATAACCTGTAAAATCTGATGAAGCAGAGGTCTGATGGGGCAAAATTTTCTCAGCAGAATAAATCAGCAATGGCAAGGCAGACTGCACTCATAAGTTCATAAGCAATAGGAGCAGCATTAGGCCATTCGGCCCATCAAGTCTACTCTGCCATTCATTCATGGCTGATCTATCTTTCCCTCTCAACCCCATTCTCCTGCCTTCTCCCCATAACCCCTGACACCCGTACTAATCAAGAATCTATCTATCTCTGTGGATTGGAGGATAGCAAATGTTATCCCACTTTTTAAGAAAGGAGGGAGAGAGAAAACGGGTAATTATAGACCAGTTAGTCTGACATCAGTGGTGGGGAACATGCTGGAGTCAATTATAAAAGACGAAATTGCTGAGCATTTGGATAGCGGTAACGGGATCATTCCGAGTCAGCATGGATTTACGAAGGGGAAATCATGCTTGACAAATCTACTGGAATTTTTTGAGGATGTAACTATGAAAATTGACAGGGGAGAGTCAGTGGATGTGGTGTACCTCGACTTTCAGAAAGCCTTCGACAAGGTCCCACATAGGAGATTAGTGGGCAAAATTAGAGCACATGGTATTGGGGGTAGGGTACTGACATGGATAGAAAATTGGTTGACAGACAGAAAGCAAAGAGTGGGGATAAATGGGTCCCTTTCGGAATGGCAGGCAGTGACCAGTGGGGTACCGCAAGGTTCGGTGCTGGGACCCCAGCTATTTACGATATACATTAATGACTTAGATGAAGGGATTAAAAGTACCATTAGCAAATTTGCAGATGATACTAAGCTGGGGGGTAGTGTGAACTGTGAGGAAGATGCTATGAGGTTGCAGGGTGACTTGGACAGGTTGTGTGAGTGGGCGGATACATGGCAGATGCAGTTTAATGTAGATAAGTGCGAGGTTATTCACTTTGGAAGTAAGAATAGAAAGGCAGATTATTATCTGAATGGTGTCAAATTAGGAAGAGGGGATGTTCAACGAGATCTGGGTGTCCTAGTGCATCAGTCACTGAAAGGAAGCATGCAGGTACAGCAGGCAGTGAAGAAAGCCAATGGAATGTTGGCCTTCATAACAAGAGGAGTTGAGTATAGGAGCAAAGAGGTCCTTCTACAGTTGTACCGGGCCCTGGTAAGACCGCACCTGGAGTACTGTGTGCAGTTTTGGTCTCCAAATTTGAGGAAGGATATTCTTGCTATTGAGGGCGTGCAGCGTAGGTTCACTAGGTTAATTCCCGGAATGGCGGGACTGTCGTATGTTGAAAGGCTGGAGCAATTAGGCTTGTATACACTGGAATTTAGAAGGATGAGGGGGGATCTTATTGAAACATATAAGACAATTAGGGGATTGGACACATTAGAGGCAGGAAACATGTTCCCAATGTTCGGGGAGTCCAGAACAAGGGGCCACAGTTTAAGAATAAGGGGTAGGCCATTTAGAACGGAGATGAGGAAGAACTTTTTCAGTCAGAGAGTGGTGAAGGTGTGGAATTCTCTGCCTCAGAAGGCAGTGGAGGCCAGTTCGTTGGATGCTTTCAAGAGAGAGCTGGATAGAGCTCTTAAGGATAGCGGAGTGAGGGGGTATGGGGAGAAGGCAGGAACGGGGTACTGATTGAGAGTTATCAGCCATGATCGCGTTGAATGGCGGTGCTGGCTCGAAGGGCTAAATGGCCTACTCCTGCA
This sequence comes from Rhinoraja longicauda, assembly GCF_053455715.1. NCBI lineage: Eukaryota > Metazoa > Chordata > Chondrichthyes > Rajiformes > Arhynchobatidae > Rhinoraja > Rhinoraja longicauda. The sequence goes on from NC_135962.1 coordinate 12,149,465, forward strand.
CCTATTGTCTATTGTCTATTAAAAATATCCATTGACTTGGCCTCCACAGCTGTCTCTGGCAATGAATTCACCACAGATTCACTACTCTCTGACTAAAATTCCCCCTTCTCTCAAGCCATAATCAGTCCAGTATTATTGAACTCAGTCCTTTTCAGTGTAGCTTTTGCAAAGGTTTTATGTTAGCACAAGTGGGTGGCACTAAATGTATTTCCTGAATACCGGATTTGATTCTGAAAGAGATTTTTAATTTCCGTGTCCAAGAGTGGGGATACAAATTTCAGCTCATGGAGCCTCACTTAACGGGGACCCAGTTTAGACCAAAGCTCAGTGCATCCAATTCAAGGGATGGCAATTGATTATTGATTAAAATGAATAATGTGAGATTGCAGGGTCTTTGAGCCCATTTCTCCAGTTACCTCCTGCAGAGCAGGAATCTTGCCAAGAACTGAGCAACACAATAATAACAAAAACACACAAGGGTGTGATATACTTAACACTGTGAAATATCACAAAGTGTTTCACAGCGGTGGCATGATTGCAGCAGGACTTGAAGTTATGAAAGGAAAAATCAAGACAGGGGACCAAGGCTCAAGTAAAAGAGTTGGCTTTATTCATGGAGAAAAAATTATAAGTAAGAACTTACGATAATTGTCAGATTACGCAGCTGAAATTGTCAGATTACGCACTATCTCTGAAACTGGAGCACTCGGAGAGAACGCACTTGGTCACTGAGGTCAGGGTTGAACTTGGGTAGCTTGAGTTGTGAGTTGTGAGCTGGTCCTAAAGGGGCAAGCTTTTGCATTGGTCGGGAATTGAACCCAGGGTGGCAGCTGGGAATTCTACCCCTGGACTACCAACGCTGACAATGTTGTATTGGAGAAACAAGAGGAAACTGCTCTTCTATTTCTCCACAAGAAGGGCCACAAACCACTTGATCTGCAGAGGACTAAAACAGCCATAAACCCTCACGTACCTTAACGCCCTCAATGCGGAAGCCGAATGTTGCTGTGGAGCTGAGGGACTCTCTCCATTGCATGTACCGTGGCTTGGTTATTGCCTGCAGAGTGTGCTCTCTTGGCGTTGGTGCCTGAGGGTCAACTTCCACCATTTTTTTGTACATGTCCTTCCGCAACTTTGGTTTCTCGCGGGCTTTCATCAGCTCTTCCTCCAGGTACGTTCTGCAGAGGGGCAAGGTTGCACACATTGGAGAAAGGAATGAATTTTCACTGTAAAGTACAGAGGCTGAAGGACATCACATTCGTCTGTCCACTGGCACACTGTGTCAGCAAGGCAACCAAAGGCAGTGAAGCCTCTCCCACTGCCCAACCCTCGGTGCAGCCTATCATGGCAAGCAGGACAAAACTAGAACGTCAGAGACACAGTTGCCTTCAAAGTCTCTTGAAACTGTACCATTCTCTCTGATGTGTAGGAAAGAACTGCAGACGCTGGTTTAAATCGAAGATAGACACAAAATGCTGGAGTTACGCAGCGGGACAGGCAGCATCTCTGGAGAGAAGGAATGGATGACGTTTCAGGTCGAGACCCTTCTTCAGTCAATAATACCCCCTATAATACCCTCCGATACACACCATGACCCTCCTTGTAACACCGTCTGATATGCTTATCACCTCCATTATACCACTCTCCGATTTACCCTGTGACTCTCACTGATATAACACCACCCTCACTGTAACACCCTCTAATATACACTTCACCATCACTGTAACACCCTCTAATATACACTTCACCCTCACAGTAACACCCTCTAATATACACTTCACCATCACTGTAACACCCTCTAATATACACTTCACCATCACAGTAACACCCTCTGATATAACCTGTGACTCCCACTGCAATATTCTTGCATATACCCTGTCACCTGCACTATAATACCCTCTGATACACCCTGTGACAGTGTATCACCCTCTGACATGCCCCCTGACCTTCACTGTAACACTCTTTGATAGTCCCGTCACCCTCACTGTTACACCCTCTGTGACTCTCACTGTATCTGTCATCAAACCGCTTGCAGTTTATACCCTGGTCCTTTCCTTTTACCCAAATTCCACCTGGTCAAGTCCTGTTGTCTGTGATCTCTTCCACCCATCACCCTCCAAGCCCTTCCCAACCCTCTCTTCAAGAGACACCTAATCCCCATTGTAGCTAATGTACTCCCTTATCCACCATGTAATGTTCTCTAATGTACTGCTCAGTTCCCAGAATAACATCCTTTGATATGATGCATAGTTGTCTTCCTCTGCCAAATCCTGTGCTCCTCAATGTGGCATGCAGTAATAAGATCAAGTCACCAACATGGGTAGTTTGGTCACAACTAGGCTACAATTATAAGGACTTATTGTGCACAGTTTGGGCGTTACCAATCAGTCCGGTCCAGTATTGATTGCACATGTTTGTCACAGTGAGAGCCTGCAGAGTTGCTGCCTCTCAGCGACAGTGATCAAGGTACAGTCTTGACTTCTGATATGTCTTTTAAGTTTTTATTTAATTTAGAGATGCAGCATGGAGACAGGCCCTTCGGCCCATCAAGTCCACACTAACCATCGATCATTCGATCATGCTAGTTCTGTGTTATCCCACATCCTCATCCATTCTCTACACACTGGGGGCAATTTACACAGGCCAATCAACCTACAAACACGCACTTCTTGAGATATGGGAGGAAAGAGGAGCACCCACATAAACCCACTGCGATTGCAGGAAGAACGGGTAAATTCCACTCAGTCAGCAGTCAAGGTCAGGATGGAACCCGGGTCTCTGGCGCTGTGAGGCAGCAACTCTACCACACTGTGTCTATCTGCACGTTCCCCTGTGGGTCTCTTCCCACACCCCAAAGGCATGCAAATGTCCTGTGTAAATTGACCCGTGTGTGCAGGTGAGTGGTGGAATCTGGGAGAAAGGAATCGATGGTCACATGAGGAGAATAATATGGGATCAGTGTAACGGTATTGATTTGATGATCAGAGCTGAGGCGGGTCGAAGAACCTATATTAATTTGTAACTCAAGCAAAGCAGAAAGTGCAGGAGGGACAGGCAGTATCTGGGGACGAAATGGGCAGGTAACTATTCAGCTGGGGATCCTTCCTCAGACTGATATCCTGACCACTCTCCTGGTCTAAAGAAAAAGTCCTGGAAAAGGTGCAGTGAAGATTTACGAGGATGTTGCCAGGCCGAGAGGGTCTGAGCTACAGGGAGAGGTTGAGTAGGCTGGGACTCTATTCGTTGGAGTGCAGGAGGATGAGGGGTGATCTTATAGAGGTGTATAAAATCATGAGAGGAATAGATCGGGTAGATGCACAGAGTTTCTTACCCAGAGTAGGTGAATTGAGGACCAGAGGACATAGGTTCAGGGTGAAGGGGAAAAGATTTAATCGGAATCTGAGGGGTAATTTTTTCACACAAAGGGTGGTGGGTGTATGGAACAAGCTGCCAGAGGAGGTGGTTGAGGCTGAGACTATCCCAATGTTTAAGAAACAGTTAGACAGGTACATGGATAGGACAGGTTTGGAGGGATATGGGCCAAAAGCAGATAGGTGTGACTAGTGTAGCTGGGACATGTTAGCCGGTATGGGCAAGTTGGGTCGAAGGGCCTGTTTCCACGCTGTATCGCTCTATGACACCCGACGCAAAATGTCGTCTGTCCATTTCCCTCAACAGATGGTGCCTTAGAGATATGTACTGACGTTTGTTCGAACATGTTTACACATGCTGGTTAACAGTTCCTTGGTTTAAAATGTCATCTTGATTTGGTGTTTCCTCAACAGTTTAGTGCGTGGACCTGTGGTCTGGCATCAAATGTATTGCACAGCCTGCACTTCACAGCCATGCTCTCGCACTCAAACTATACACACAAAAACAGGCAAAACGTCATTCTCACACAACGGCCTCGGTTAAAGCCAAGACCGTGACCCCAGGCCCAACGTGGGATTATGGGGTGCTGCCTTCACCCTGTCAGGGGGGGGGGGGAAACTCTCGGTAACCACTTTCGACAACAGATGAGGTCACGAGGCTGTGTGGTTAGTTTGCAGACCAGTGTTGTATTTTGCATATTAGTTTGTTACATTGTAACTGTTGTAATCATTATTAGACAATAGACAATAGGTGCAGGAGGAGGCCATTCAGCCCTTCGAGCCAGCACCGCCATTCAATGCGATCATGGCTGATCACTCTCAATCAGTACCCCGTTCCTGCCTTCTCCCCATACCCCCTCACTCCGCTATCCTTAAGAGCTCTATCCAGCTCTCTCTTGAAAGCATCCAACGAACTGGCCTCCACTGCCTTCTGAGGCAGAGAATTCCACACCTTCACCACTCTCTGACTGAAAAATTCTTCCTCATCTCCGTTCTAAATGGCCTACCCCTTATTCTTAAACTGTGGCCCCTTGTTCTGGACTCCCCCAACATTGGGAACATGTTTCCTGCCTCTAATTAGCCATTTAAATTTAACAGCGTAGGCATTCCTTATACTTTAGTACATTGCAACTGTCTGTAACCTTGTTACATCTGAATGAAAGATAATGGTGGCAGATAAGGAAAGACATAGGCCTTGGGGTGATGGATGGATGTGAGGGATGGACTAGCAGGGAAATAAGGGAGGCGAAGTATGAAGGGATGTGAGCATTGAGATAAGGATATATATATTACTGAATGGGATTTAATGGTGGTGGGACAGGCGGGTGACTGCAAAGAAATGAATGACTGAAGAAAGGAGTGTGGGTATGAGGTAATGTAAAGAAGATAAAGTTTGGAATAATCCTATAAACATAGACTAAGTGGGCAGTCAGGTGGTTGGCTTCCTGATTGTTCCAGCCGTTGTTTGCAAATAAAGGCTTTTAACTTCTCGAAGAATTCTCCGTGTCGCCTGTCTTAATTTTGAGGATCAGGGAACCACAACACCAGCAACCTAAGGGCTCGAACTAATAATCCAGGGACCCGGTTCAAATCCCACCATGACAATTGTGGAATTTCCGTTCAGTTAATGAAGGGTGGCACGTTGGTACAACGTTGGTGCATCCGTTTGAGCCACTGCCTCACGGCGCCAGAGACCAGGTTCGATCCTGACCTCAGGCGCTGTCTGCGTGGAGTTTTCACGTTTTCCCCGTGGGACCGCGTGGGTTTCCTCCCACATCCCAAAGACGTGCGGTTCGTAGGCACATTGGCCCATGTAAAACTTCTCTGGTGTGTAGGCGGTGGATGCGAAAATGCGATAACGTAGAACTAGTGTGATCGGGTGATCGATGGTCAGTGTGGGCTCAAGGGTCTGTTTCCATGCTGCATCTTTTGCAATCAATGCAATCAATAATCTGGAACTTGCTACTACTGCTGGCCTTTGTAATGATATTCCTCCGAGCAGCTGCAGAACATTCCCAAGGGGGGGGGAGTGGGGGGGAGCAGACAGAAGTCGTTGTGCATCTTGGCACAAATGACATAGGTAGGAAAATAGATGAAGTCCTGCAGAATGAATACAAGGAATTAGGCAAAAGGTTACAAAGCAGGAATTTACAGCATGACAGGCTGGCTATGAAGTTCAGGCTATGCAATACATTTGATGCCAGACCACAGGTTCCAGTGAAGAACACCAAATCAAGATGACATTTTAAGCAAACAACTGTCAAACAGGGTGACCAATCTCCGGATGTCCCAGAGAGGAAGAACAGGAATTATAGGACAGGTTATATCATGGCTGAGGAGTTGGTGCATGGGGCAGGTATTCAGATTTTCGGACCATTGGGTTCGCTTCTGGTGGAGAGATTGCAGGAGTCCTGACAGAGATATATTAATCACCGTTAGACATGGATGTGGTGCCAAAAGACTGGAGAGTGACTAATGTTGTGCCTCTATTTCAGAAGGGCTGCAAGGAAAAGACTGGGAACTGTAGAGCAGTGAGCCTAATATCTGTGGTCAATAAGTTACTGGAGAGGATTCTGAGGAATAAGAAATATATGCATTTGGATAGATAGGGGCTGATTTGGGATAGTCAACATGGTTATGAACATGGGAGTTTGAATGGCGGTGCAGGCTCGAAGGGCCGAATGGCCTACTCCTGCACCTATTTTCTATGTTTCTATGTTTCTATGTTTCTAATGGATAGGGATCAAATGTAGGCAAATGGGACTAGCTTATATGCGGCGGTTTGATCGGCATATGAGTGGGGCAGAAGGGCCTGTTTCTTTGCCATATGACCCTGTGGCCTCAGAAACTATTGGATTGTTGCAAAAACTAATCTGGTTCACAAATAAAAACCAGAGAGAGTCCTTATAATGCATTAGTGCCTGACAGTAACATATCCAATCATCTGGAAGTGCATGGCATGGTGCTACAGAATATTAAATAAATGCTCCGTGCAAGGTTGCAATTTATTTCCTGCCGTTGCCATGGTGACAGGGCGGCATAGGGAGATGCCAGTCTCAGCTCTGATTGGTGGCCCTCCCACTTTTGATTTCAAAGGTCAGGGGTTCAATTCTCACTTTGGGAACTTGAAGGCATAATTAATGCTGCAAACTTTCTTCAGGTGAGAGGTTAAACCATCTGCCCTTGCAGTCAGCGATGACACAGAACCACAGGGCGTCATGTAAAGAGATTTGGATGATAAAAGGAGGTGTTTGTTTTGCCACTCAATTGAACAGAAGGGCTAATTCTGACAACATCAGCTTGAATTATATACTCGCATTTTGCCAGTAGAACTTGAACCATTGGGAGATTTAGCATGTTACCTTTTGAGTGACAACAAATAAAAGATGAGGGATAGGTTCAAGTGATCGTATCCTACATTAGTATTGGGCAAAACACAGAGTGCTGTAGTAACTCAGTGGGTCAAGCAGCATCTGTAGAGGACTTTGATAGGCAACGTTTCAGGTTGGGACCCTTCTTCAGACTGATTGTCGAAGGGGGGAGAAATCGGGGAAAAGAGGTGGGAATGGGGGGGGGGGGTGAATGAAACCTAGCAAGTGATAGGTGGATGCAGTTGAGGGGGTTTGGTTAGCAGATGTGTGGACAAAGGCTATCAATAACAAAAGAGAAATAAGAGTATGAGATAAGAAGAGAAGAGGAATGAAATGTAAAGACAGTGGGAGGGGTCTGGGTGAAAGGGAATCGGGGGGGGGGGGGTGGGATAGAGCAGGAAATGGTTGCATACCAGTGTGGAGAGCAGGAATGAGAGGGGGGAAAAGGGGGAGGGATTTCCAAAAATTGAAGAATTTAATGTTTACATTGTTGGGCTGTACCCCTGCAAATATTACTCCAGCTTGTGTGTGGCCTCGCTCTGGCAATGGAGGAGGCTGAGGACAGAAAGTTGGTATAAGATTGGGAAACAGATTTGAAATGGTTAGCACCCACACCGCAGCAGACCGAGCGCAGGTGTTCAGCGAAAAAGATGGATAGGCCAGGTTTGGAGGGATATGGACCAAACACAGGCAGGTGGGACTAGCGTAGCTGGGACGTGTTGGCCGGTGTGGGCAGGTTGGGCCGAAGGGCCTGTTTCCATGTTACATGACTCTATGAAACAGTTGCCCATTCTACACTCGGTCTCGCAGATGTAAAGAAGGCCACATCATCGGGAGCATATCTTTGGGAGATTTAGAGTGTTGTCTTTGGAGTCATAAGAAATGATAGTTGAGGCATAGGTTCCAGTGATAGTATCCTAAATTAGTATTGCATTATTTATTTATATACGGCATTAATTTATTGAAATAAAAACAGGGGGTATTCAGCACGTCAGGCAGCATCTGTGCAGTGAGAGGGTGTCGATGTTTCAGGTCAATGACTTTTCTAGAGAAGTGGAAAACAAATGAGGTTAAAGTCACTGAAGGGTAGGGATGAAGAGACCAAAAGGAATGCCAGCGAGACGTCAGGATCCAGTCGAGAAGGTAATGGTTGCTTGTTAATCAAAGCTGTAGGAGTGGTAAATAGATGGAGATTTATGAGAGCAGGAGGGAGAGATAAAACAAACTGGGACTGTGGAGATGCAGAATAAATCAGGAATAAAAGAGAACGCTGGAACTACCCAGCAGGCCAGGCAGCAACTGTGGTGAGGATAAAGCTGAGTTAATGCTACGTGGATGATCATAGATCAGAAGTGGCCAGCAAGGGCTGGTGATCTGAAACTGGTAAATTCAATGCTAAATCCCAAGGGCTGCAACAAGCCTGGGCAGAAGATAGACAATAGACAATAGGTGCAGGAGGAGGCCCTCTTTACTCAATACTCTTCCCAGCTTAATGACATCCATTCCTATACCAGGGTAACCAAAACTGAACACAATATTCTAAATGCTACCTCACCAACATCTTGTACAACTGTTACATGATGCCCCGACGACTATACTCAATCCCCTGACTGATGAAGGCCAATATACCAAAAACAATAGACAATAGACAACAGGTGCAGGAGGAGGCCATTCTGCCCTTCGAGCCTGCACCACCATTCAATGTGATCATGGCTGATCATTCTCAATCAGTACCCCGTTCCTGCCCTCTCCCCATACCCCCTGACTCCGCTATCTTTAAGAGCTCTATCTATCTCTCTCTCTTGAAAGCATCCAGAGAATTGGCCTCCACTGCCTTCTGAGGCAGAGAATTCCACAGATTTACAACTCTCTGAGTGAAAAAGGTTTTCCTCATCTCCGTTCTAAATGGCCTACCCCTTATTCTTAAACTGTGGCCCCTGGTTCTAGACTCCCCCAACATTGGGAACATGTTTCCTGCCTCCAGCGTGTCCAATCCCTTAATAATCTTATATGTTTTTGTCCAGCTTCATTGGAATAGCAGAGATCAGAGACAGAGGTCGGAGTGGCAGCGGGGTGTGGGGAGGTTGTGGAGAATTAAAGGGACAGTTGACTGGAAGCTCAGGGTCACCCCTGTGGGTTGAGTGAAGGTGTCCCACAAAACCTACCTAATCTGTGCTTGGTTTATGCACTGCAGTCCAATAACACTGCTGCGCTGGTCAAGAAGGCACAGCAACGACTGTTCTACCTAAGAACACTGAAAAAGTCTGGTCTACCCCAACAGCTGCTGACGACCTTCTACCGCTGCACCATAGAGAGCATCCTAACACATGGCATCCCTGTGTGGTATCTCAGCTGCACGGAGGCAGAAAGGAAAGCTCTACAGCGGGTAGTCCATAGAGCTCAGAGGACCATCGGAACACAGCTACCAGCCTTGGAGGGCATCTACAACACACGATGCCTCAGAAAAGCCACCAGCATCCACAAAGACTCTTCACACCCCTGCAACAATCTGTTCGAACTCCTTCCATCGGGCAGACGATACAAGGCCTTCTACGCCCGCATCTCCAGACTCAGGAACAGCTTCATCCCCAGGGCCATAGCTGCTATGAACCGGTCCTGCTGAGCCGGATGGTCACATCGCACAGTGATCCGGCACAGATCTACTTGCACTTTATTCTGTCTTAAAATTGTTACAATTTGTTTTGTTGGGTTGTTGTTGTTTAAATTAATTAAATTATTGCATCATATGGGAGGCGCATTCCCAATCTCGTTGTACCCAATGACAATAAAGATATATTGTATTGTATTGTATTGTATTGCAGAAGAGCACATAGTCTGAATGCAGTGCACTGAGAGCAGAGTGCTGAATGCAGTGCCTTGAATTATACAAAGTGCACGTGAATTACTGCTTCACATGGAGGACTACGTCCATCCTTGGATGGTGACAAGGAAACGAGTAAATGGGCAGATGTTGCATCTCCTGCGGACGCATGGGAAAGTGCCCTGAGAAGTCATCACTTCAACATCTAGCAACTGAAGTTCACTTCTTGTCTTTCAATGCGCGGTCGAATCTTACAGGGTGCACTAACTTGGACACTTCTGACTTTGAGCATTTGAAACTGACTTCCATTTAATGCAAATGTTTCAGATGTTGATTGGGATAAGGTCTTGAACGCTTTTTCTAGCAAAGTGCATTGGTGTGCAGTAATTACAGCCTTGAGTAATAAAATCAAAAAGAATTCTCCTACACAAAAGGGAAACTCAACCGGATTTGCACAAGCAGCCTAGACTAGATTCTTGTGGTTTGCAAAGAGTGGTGTTCTAGGAGGGAAACACAGACCTGGCGTGATAGTGATCTACAGAGGCGTCAGCAAGTCCTCCCTTATGTCTACCTGTGAGCTAGCATTCTATAAACGGGCCCATCATGGAAAGAGTCGAGCCTGGAGTGGAAAAACAGATACATTCCTTCTCTCCGTAGTTGCTGCCTGTCCCGCTGAGTTACTCCAGCATTTTGTGTCTATCTTCGGTGTAAACCAGCATCTGCAGTTCCTTGTTAGACACAAAATGCTGGAGTAACTCAGCGGGACAGGCAGCCTCTCTGGAGAGAAGGAATGGGTGACGTTTTGGGTCGAGACCCTTCTTCAGTCTGACCCGCGGTTCCTTCCTACACAGAGAGAGCTGGTGGTCTGCGGAAGTGAGTGGGAAGCTCACAGATTCCAGGAACTAAACCACTGCCACCACTGCCTTTGCTCTGAACAGCTTCTAAACATAATCCCAACTGAATTCATTCTGAGATTTGGAACACGTGCAAAAGTTGGATTGAGCCTTGTATTTTGTATGCTTGCACTGATATAGATCACACTGGTCCAACAGTGTCCATATACAATCTCTACACACTAGTTCACCGTATGGATCCAAGTGTAGTTGGTGATTGGGCTTGTCCAGTCTGTGTAGGGAGGAACTTCAGATGCTGGTTTAAACAGTAGACACAAAATGCTAGAGTAACTCAGCGGGACAGGCAGCATCTCTGGAGAGAAGGAATGGGTGACGTTTCGGGTTGAGACCCTTCTTCAGATGGCCTGTCCCGCTGCAGTTACTCCAGCATTTTGTGTCTATTTTGGGCTTGTCCAGTGTAATTGATGACTGGCAGTGGGTCGCCATATTCGTGGTGGTTTGGTTAATTATATTAGTTTTAATCCATATAACATTTATTCTTATTATTATTATATTATTATTATTATTATTATTATTATTATTATTATTATTGTTGTTGTTGTTGTTGTTGTTGTTATTATTATTATTATCCAAGTCTTGTTCGTCACTGCTCTCCCCTATTCTAGTTAATCAGTGGGCTGGACTTTATAGCAACTGCAACAAATTTGATGGCACAGTGGCAAAATGCTGGAGTAACTCAGCGGGTCAGGCAGCATCTCGGGAGAGAAGGAATGGGTGACGTTTCGGGTTGAGACCCTACTTCAGGCTGATGTCAGGGGAGTAGGTGGGACAGAGACAGAATGTAGTTGGAGACAGTAAGACTGGTGGGAGAACTGGGAAGGGAGAGGGGATGGAGAGGGAGGGAAAGCAAGGGCTATTTGAAGTCAGAGAAATCAACGTTCATACTGCTGGGATGTAAGCTTCCCAAGCGAAATATGAGGTGCTGTTCCTCCAATTTGCACTGGGCCTCATTCTGACAAAGGAGGAGGCCCAGGACAGAAAGGTCAGATTGAGAATGGGAGGGGGAGTTAAAATGCTGAGCCACCGGGAGATCAGGTTGGTTAAGGCGGACTGAGCAGAGATGTTCAGCGAAACGATCGCCGAGCCTGAGTTTGGTCTCGCCGATGTACAGAAGTTGACACTTGGAAAAGTGGATACAATAGATGAGGTTGGAGGAGGTGCAAGTGAGCCTCTGCCTCACCTGGAAAAACTGTCAGGGTCCTTGGATGGAGTCGAGGGGGGAGGTTTAGGGACAGGTGTTGCATCTCCTGCGGTTTTAGGGGAAAGTACCTAGGGAGGAGTGGGTGGGTGGGATGAGTTGACCAGGGAGTTAAGGAGGGAACGGTCTCTGCGGAAAACAGAAAGGGGTGGAGATGGGAAGATGTGGTCAGTAGTGGGATCCCATAGGAGGTGGCGAAAGTGTTGGAGGATTATATGCTGTTCTCGGAGCTCGGAGGTGCTGTCTGTGTGGAGTTTGCACTTTCTTCCTGTGACCCATTTTTCGCCCTCAGTCCAAAGACATGGCGGCCAGTAGGGTAATTGGTTGCTGTAAATTGCCCCCAGTGAGTAGGTGAGTGGTAGAAACTTTGGGGGGTGGGTGAGTGTTTATGGTAATGTGGGGAGAATACAACAGTGTACAATTAATCTGAGTAGGGTGTTGATGGTTGCCATGCATGGGACCTGTTTTCATGTTCCGACGTCTCAATGATTGAACTTCCAATTACATAGCTCCTTTAATGTAGTGAAATGTTTTCAGATGCTAGGCAGGAGTTTTAATTTTTTTAAAAGAACATTGAGCCACTGCTTTGATCAAATTTTTAGTTTAGAGATACAGCGCGGAAACAGGCCCTTTTGGCCCACCGGTCCGTGCCCACTAGCGATCCCTGCGCATTAACACTATCCAATACCCACCAGGGACAATTTTAAAAAAAATGTTTATGAAGCCAATTAACCTACATACCTGTACATCTTTGGAGTGTGGGAGGAAACCGAAGATCTTGGGGAAAACCCGCGCAGGTCACGGTGAGAACGTACAAACTCCGTACAGACAGCACCCGTAGTCAGGATCGAACCCGGGTCTCCGGCGCTGCCTTCGCTGTAAGGCAGCAACTCTACCGCTGCGCCACCGTGCTGCCCCGGTGAGGAACATGGAGTGGGAGGAAATGAATGAGAAACATGGAGGGGGCTGAGAGACACAGGGACAGAGTTCATGGGCTTAGAGTGACTGAAGGCATGGCTGCCAATGGTGGAGAGCGCCGGAATTAGGAATGGGAGTGTAGAAGGATTGCACTACTGGAGGTGGTTGCAGAGATAGGGAGGGGCAAGGGCAGAGCGACTGAGAATTATTCATTCAAGACATTACTGGAGCAGGAGGCAGTGGGCAATCGGATGAATCTCACAATCCAAGATTAGGAAAACGGGTTGGAGAGTTTTTATTGAGTTTGACTTTGCTGAGTGCAAGGAGAGAAGCTGTTCCAAGCTATTGCCAATTTTCAGTAGGAAGGAACTGCAAATGCTAGTTTACACCGAAGATAGACACAAAGTGCTGGAGTAACTCAGCGGGACAAGAAGCATCTCTGGATAGAAGGAATGGGTGACGTTTTGAGTCTGAAGAAGGGTCTCGACCTGAAACATCACACATTCCTTCTCTCCAGAGATGCTGCCTGTCCCACTGAGTTACTCCAGCATTTTGGGTCTATCTTCAATTTTCAGTATGCAGTTCGCACAGCTGCCAAGTCGATAGATCAGCAGTGGATATGTCAGGAGTCAATAGACAATAGACAATGGACAATAGGTGCAGGAGTAGGCCATTCGGCCCTTCGAGCCAGCACCGCCATTCAATGTGATCATGGCTGATCATTCTCAATCAGTACCCCGTTCCTGCTTTCTCCCCATACCCCCTGACTCCACTATCCTTAAGAGCTCTATCTAGCTCTCTCTTGAATGTATTCGGAGAATTGGCCTCCACTGCCCTCTGAGGCAGAGAATTCCACAGATTCACAACTCTCTGACTAAAAATGTTTTTCCTCATCTCTGTTCTAAATGCCCTACCCCTTATTCTTAAACTGTGGCCCCTGGTTCTGGACTCCCCCAACATTGGGAACATGTTTCCTGTCTCTAACGTGTCCAACCCCTTATTAATCTTATACGTTTCGATAAGATCCCCTCTCATCCTTCTAAATTCCAGTGTGTCAAAGCCATCAAAGCAAGGATGGGTGCTTATTGAGGGCAGAGTGCCACGGACTATGTCTTTCCAGTCACAGTTGGTGATGAATAAAAGTTCTGGCAATTATTTTAATACAGATCTCCTCTCTCATCATCAAATTGATTGCTACGCGTCCTCTTTTACCGCAGTGGTGGCACATCAAGAATTGCTGTCAGCGGCTCTGAAAGGCTTCCTTTATTTCTCGTTCATTCATGGCTTTCACTTCTCTCCGCCATCCTTTCTTCCCCCTTTCTCAAAGCAATGAAGTTAACTCCAGGTCACCTTGAACACCCATGTGGAAGACAAAGCTATTACATACCTTACTCCCATTTTACAATCCATTACACACGGGCTGTCAAACTCAGCCAACAGGTCATCCAGCTGAAGGTACAGCTCGTCTTCCTTTTGGATCACGCCATGGTAACAGGGCACAAAGGGAGCCAGAGGGTCCGTTTGTAGTTGCTCAAAGCACACCTTCTCGTTTTCACTGTACTTCTTGAGGATCTTCCCACCATCCCCTGCTTTGAAACTACCTAAGAGGCAAACAGAGGAAGATATCCTTTTAATAAAGTCATAGAGTCATAAGAGTGATACAGCGTGGAAACAGGCCCTTTGGCACCGGCCAACATGTCCCAGCTACACTAGTCCCACCTGCCTGCGTTTGGTCCATATCCCTCCAAACCTGTCCTATCCATGTACCTGTCTTAACTGTTTCTTAAACGTTGGGATAGTCCCGGCCTCAACTACCTCCTCTGACAGCTTGTTCCATACGCCCACCACCCTTGGTGTACATGATGAATGTGGGCAATGGAGGTGTCAAGGTGCAAGAACCATCCTACACCTGCCCAGTAGAGTGGCTGGGAGGTGAATAGGAGAAGCATTGGACTGCATTGAATGGAGTAGAGGCAGGTTATAGACCGAATCAGGAGAGGGGGGAGCCCCTTGATTCACAAAGAAACCTATAAGGAATGATTTAAAAATTATCCTCTGGGCCTCCCGCCTAGACTACTGCAACTCCCTATACACTGGGATCAGCCAATCATCCCTGTCCCGCCTACAATTGGTCCAAAACGCCACAGCGAGACTCCTGACGGGTACCCGTAAAAGGGACCACATCACCCCGATTCTGGCCTCTCTCCACTGGCTCCCAGTACGGTACAGAATCAACTTCAAGCTCCTCCTATTCACATATAAAGCCCTAAATGGACATCCCCCCCCCCTACATCAAAAATCTTCTAACCCACCACTCTATCTCCAGGTCCCTCAGGTCGGCCGACTTGGGGCTACTCACTATCCCGCGGTCTAGGCTTAAGCTCAGGGGTGACCGTGCTTTTGCAGTTGCAGCTCCTAGACTGTGGAACAGCATCCCTCCTCCCCATCAGAACTGCCCCCTCCATCGACTCCTTTAAGTCCAGGCTCAAAACCTATTTCTACTCTCTAGCGTTTGAGGCCCTCTGAGGGGGCGCTGTGAACTGTTTATGTATATGCTGTTATGTTTGTGTGCCATTGTATGTTCGTTTCTTAGTACCTGAACTGATGTACAGCACTTTGGTCAACGCGGGTTGTTTTTAAATGTGCTATACAAATAAAATTGACTTGACTTGACTTGACTCTTTTGGGATTAAGGAGCTTAATAGCTATCCCTAAGGGAGGCCCTAGTCCCTCCCTGGGGACTGCTACAAAGCTCTGGGCAAAATCAGAGGAGATCTATGAAGATTGGGATGGATAGGGGGAAGCTCCAGGCTGGTTTACGTGGTGCCACCAGGCAGGAATATGAGGAGATCCAAGAAGAATTGCAAAGGGAAAGACAGCTCTGATGGAAGGGTCTCGGCCCGAAAAGTCACCCATTCCTTCTCTCCAGAGATGCTGCCTGTCCCGCTGAGTTGCTCCAGCATTTTGTGTCTATGACAGGTTTAGCAGGTACCTCTGGGTCAGGACCACGAAGAGGCAGGGGAGGTTCTTGCTTGAGTCAATGAGTGGGAGCCCTGCACAAGCACTTCAACTTTGGGAAAGTTAAAGCTGGGGCCACTATTCGTGAATATCGGACGGACTGTGTGTGGCAAACAAGCAGGGGAACTAGTTTGAAGATTATTTTCGGTCACTTCAGAAACTTGGCAAAGCCGATGACGCATGAATACTGGGACCCTTTGTCCTCTGACCTTTATAAAGTTAATCGTCCAAACCACAGATAGCAGAGACGTCTGTAAACAGGAAACAATGACCAAAGGGAACAAAACACACTTGATGAGACGTGACAAATAAGTTAAGAACTCTTCACATACATATTAAGCCATAACAATAAAAACACGCAACGCTAATTTGAAAAATTATACTGCATTCATTTCTGGCACAGTGCACTTTAACGCAAATTACCAAACATTGTGGAGAAAATGCGGCACGGTGGCGCAGCAGTAGAGTTGCTGCCTTACAGAGCTTGCAGCGCCAGAGATCCGAGTTCGATCCCGACTACGGGTGATATCTGTACTGAGTTTGTACGTTCTCCCCGTGACTGCGTGGGTTTTCTCCAAGATCTTCGGTTTCCCCCCACACTCCAAAGAACATACCGGTTTGTAGGTTAATTGTTGTTATAAGTGTAAATTGTCCCTAGAGTGTGTAGGCTAGTGTTAATGTGCGGGGATCGCTGGTCGGTGCGGACTCGACGGGCCGAAATATCTCTAAACTAAAGTAAAGTAAAGGAACTCAGAAGGCAGTCAGCATCTGTGGAGGGAATGGATCGATGACATTTTGGGTCGAGACCCTTCTTCAGACTGATTGGAATTGGGGGAATAGAGAGTTGGTTGTGAGGCAGAGCCCAGGTAGAGACAGATGGATACAGGTGAGGGGGGCTGATAGGCAGGTGGGTTGTCCGGGAGATTCAGTAGGTGTTCGGCAAAATGGTCACCGGGGTCTACGCTCGGTCTTGCCGATGTAGAGTGGGCCACATTATTGATGACAGAGGTGGTATGAGGGGATTAAAGGCCATATTCTGCTCCATTTTATGGTCTTCGATATATGAAATTAAATGATGCCTGTCTGACCTCTCGTGTGGATTCTGACCCTATTTTGAAGGATAACTGCAGGTTTCCCCTAAGTGCTGGTACGACATTTTTGTCCGAAGCAATTATGTTGCGGCAAATTCTTGGCTCATTATGTCAAAACTATTTTGGGGAGCTTGTTGTCTGCAAATTGCCTGTTGTGTTTTCCTTCATTCCTAAGAGTCACAAACACACAGTAGCCTCTTCTGTTCAAAGGCATTAGGCCAAAGCAAATCTTCCCCTTCCTTAAAACGGAGAGGTAAAAGAAGATAGACACAAATGCATGTTGCCTCAAAGTTAAAGTGCCTCATTTGAGGTGAATTACCTGAATGGCCAGCCAGTTGAATCCAGGAATACTGTTTCTTGAAGGAGACTTTGAAGGGTGAACAGAGCTCGTTCCTTTTAACTCTCTGGGGTTTATTCTGCAACACCAAGACAAGAGATTGTTCAATGAAGTTCACCTGACAGGGGTTTCAGTGTTGGAGCAATGTAACCAAACGTAGGGAACAAGTAATCCAGGAAATGGTGCAGTCTCCGAGAGAGAAAGCGTGGGGGAGGGAAGAGGGAGAGAGACAGAGAAAGAGGGAGAGAAACAAAGAGAGAAAGAGGGAGAGGGAGAGAAACTAGAAAAGACAAGGGGAGAGAGGGAGGAGAGGGAGGAGAGGGGGAGTGGGAGAGATAAGGGAGTTGGCGATGTAGGAGAAAGACAGAGAGAGATAGAAACATAGAAACATAGAAAATAGGTGCAGGAGTAGGCCATTCGGCCCTTCGAACCTGCACCGCCATTCAATATGATCATGGCTGATCATCCAGCTCAGTAACCTGTACCTGCCTTCTCTCCATACCCCCTGATCCCTTTAGCCACAAGGGCCACATCTAACTCCCTCTTAAATATAGCCAATGAACTGGCCTCAACTACCTTCTGTGGCAGAGAATTCCACAGATTCACCACTCTGTGTGAAAAAAAGAATGAAAGAGATAATAATGGGGAGAAAGTGGAAACAGAGAGAGAGAGAAAAAGTCGAAGGTAAGAGATTAAAATAGAGTGGAGGATGAAGTAGGGTGGAGACACAAGGAACTGCAGATGCTGAAATTTTCCGCAGAACACAAAGTGCTGGAGTAACTCAGTGGGTCAGGCATCATCTCTGGAGGACAAGGATAGATGTTGTTTTGGGTCAGAATCCTTCTTCAGAATCATTGTTGTCGGGGGGAAGAGAGCGGGAAAGAGATGGCAGTAGGATAAAGCCTGGCAAGTGATAGGTGGATACAAGTGAGAGGGGCGGGATTTGATTGGCAGATGGGCGGACAAAAGTTACACAAAGGGTGACAAAGGGGTCCAAAGGGGAAAAAAGGAGGCAAGAAGACAAAGGGGTGTCAGATAAGGAGAGGACTGAAAGAAAGTGGGATAGACTGCAGAGAGAGGATAGAAAATAAAAGGGGAGGAGAGAAAAGGAAAGATGGAGGGAGTGGAATAACAAGAGGAGAGTGAATGAAAGGGGAAAGAGGAGAGAAAGAGCTTGAGAGAATGAGAGAGAGAGAGAGACAGTTGTATGAGAGGAGGATATAGAGATCAAAGAGAAGAGATAGAGAGAGGGAGAGGGAGGGGGAGAGCGAGAGAGAGAGAGGGGGGGAGAGCAAGCAAGGGATGTTTAGTCTCTATTGCCTTCTATTTGACACATCTATATTAAGATACAAAACAGTTCTTACACGTAGTTCCTTTAACATCAAAGCAAGGCAGTCCATGGGAGAACTATTACATAAACAAAGGCGCAGGAGCGGAGTCTTGCCAGGAGGTGGCCGGGCATATGATCTGGGGGGCAGATTTTAGGGAGCCTCCAAAGAGAACAAAGACACAATGGGACAGGAAAGTTTGGGATAGAAGTGCGGAGTTTAGAAGTCTGGCAGATTAAGGAGGGCCTTTCATTTAAGACAAGGATCATGCAAAGAGGCCAGGAGCACAATCCCCTCAGGGAGATGTGGGGCTGTGGGGAAGATTATAGATGTGGTGCTGATTATAGTCAGTGGGTGGTGAATCTGTGGAATTCTTTGTCACAGAAGGCTGTGGAGGCCAAGTCAGTGGATATTTTAAAGGTGGAGATAGGTAGGTTTTTGATTAGTGTGGGTGTCAGGGGTTATGGGGAGAAGGCAGGAAAATGGGGTTAGGAGGGAGAGATAGATCAGCCATGGTTGAATGGCAGTGTAGACTTGATGGGCCGAATGGCCTAATTCTGCTCCAATCACTTGTGACTTGAAAGCAATGATATATATGACAAGTTTGGAAACAGCACAGAACCTGACTGACAAATCATAGTCAACATCTCAGCACTCAGGTGGTGGAAAGATGATGAATATAACTTCCAACAACTCCGCATTCAGATCTCCTTCCCCAGAGACTGCTCAACATGTAGCATTTAATTAAGATTGTGTGAATTGGTGGGCCACTTTTAATTAGGCTAAACAGCACCCTCCCAATCAGGAATGAGGGATATAATCACATTAGCAGCTGTGGGAGTGGTCTTCGACCCGCAAAGATAACTTGGTTTCTCTTCCCACAGATGCAGACTGACAGTATGAATATGTGTACCTCTGGTTAGACCCCATTTACTCTCCTCAATTATGGACAAGACATCACACCTGAGGAGTAAATAACTTCTCCTCATTCCTCCTGCTCAGTTTCAGATAATTCCACACATGTTGAGCAATTTCCTCTCAGACTATGTGGAGGGAGATTTTTAAGTCAAGCATCCCTGCATCTGTTTGGAGGCACAGTCATGCTGGTTCTCCCTGTGACTGCATGGATTTCCTCCGGGTGCTCCGGTTTCCTCCCACATCCCAGAGACGTGCGTGTTTATGGGTCCATTGGTCTCAGGTTTTTTTTAAATCCCCCTAATGTGTAAGGAGTGGATGTGAGAGTGGGATAACATGGAACTCGCGTGGACGGTGATGGATGGTTGGTGTTGACTTGGTAGGCCGAAGGACCTGTTTCTATGTATCTCTAAAAAAACATTGCCTCCATGTACACATGTTTAAGAAATTAGATTCAGCATCTGACTGCACAGAAACAAATATCCCAGGCCTAATGCTGAATATTGGTAGAAAACTCATTCATGTTTTTGAATGAGATTTTGCTCCTTGCTACTTTAGAGTCCACAGCATAATGCTACTGTGAGCATAGGAACCAGTCCAGCACATTTAATATATTCAGTCATTCCTGACGTGTCACTGGGCATTGTTTTTGAGGTCTGCGACTAAGAAAGTTCACAGACAAACAAGGTCTCGACCTTTATGCTAGGCCATAAATTCAAAGGGAAATCAACTCGGTGTTTCGTCGGTCGGTCGTGTGATATCTGTTCAGTCTGAACCCAGTTGCCACCTGAGCCTCAGTCAGTTTGTTTTTCTGCACCAACTTCCTCCAGACATTTTAAATGCAAATGATGCGGTACTTCAATCACTGAGCTCTACAAATGTCACTCCATTCAAAACAGGAACTTGCGGCGTAGTTGTTACTGACAAGGGGAGCTTTGAGCGGAGAAATAGCCTGTCCATCTCTGCCCAGAGGACTCTGTGGCGACTGGAGTCGGGAATGATGGACAACTGTATAGGAAGGAACTGCAGATGCAGGTTTACACTGAAGATAGACACAAAATGCTGGAGTAACTCAGCGTGACAGGCAGCATCTCTGGATAGAAGGAATGGGTGACGTTTCGGGTTGAGACCCTTCTTCAGACTACAATGATGGACAACTGTTTGACAGCAGCAAGCAAAGAGACCATTTTCTGCTGACTTTAATCGGGTAATCAGTGGTCTTGCAGACGAGTCTGAAAAAGGGCCTTGACCCGAAATGTCACCCCTTCCTTCTCTCCAGAGATGCTGCCAATCCCGCTGAGTTACTCCAGCATTCAGTGTCTATCTTCGTCTTGCACCCTTGCAATATATAATGCCTCACCTGGTAAAAATATACCAGACTGCTTCGTTAACAGCTCATGTCCAGCTGACTGTAGAGTATCACAGGATGGCTACAGAGAGAAAAAGACCTGTAAACTCTGTCCTAGATCCACATAAAGCAATCTCGCTGCACCCAGCCACTGGGCCTCTCCCCCTGTGTCTTCCCTTCAAGTACATGTCCTGCTCCCTCTTGAGTACGGGTGTCAGATGTTACGGGGAGAGGGCAGGAAAATGGGGTTAGGAGCGAGAGATAGATCAGCCATGATTGAATGGCGGAGTAGACTTGATGGGCCGAATGGCCTAATTCTGCTCCTATTCCTTATGACTGTGCGACCTTTCACTGAACATACCCCAGGAGTGAATTCCGGATCCATATAACTCTCTCAGAAAAAGGAAAATAACTTCTGCAAGTTGTTGTACTTCGTGGTCCGGTATCTGTTACACCAGGGGGTGGCCAAACCACGGCTCGCGAGCTACATGCGGCTCTTTGACCTTTAATATGCGGCTCGTGGAAATATGTTGGCTGAGCTCCTTTTATCATCACAGTTAATATAAAAGGTAAATAAGAAAAAATTTCAAGCTTTATAATTATTTACTGGGTATGAATTGAGACCCCATTGGAATAAAACGTAAGTTTAATGTTCATGGTTAGTAAAAATATTTAAGTTCATGTCTTGCGGCTCTTTTGTTCATGTCTTGCGGCTCTCAAACATCTGAACTTTATCGTATGTGGCTCTTACATTAAGCAAGTTTGGCCACCCCTGTGTTATACCGTTGTTATGACTCTGGAATGACCACAGGTACACATATTTAGGGGTTTGAAAGCCGAGCATAAATCCAGGCTCGGTTTATTTCACGGCCACCTGGAACCAGAGTGCCCGCCAATATTACGTCATTCTCATATATACATGTTGCTACGCGGGCACACAAAATAGTCCTTGCGATGTAACAAAATAGTCCTTGCAATATCACAACATCCCCCTTGTCTTATATAAAATTAAATATGTTTAACACTGCAAATGCGCCTTCATTCGCTGCTTGCAAATGCGCCTTCATTCAAGTCGCTCATCTGCTGGTGGTCACTCATCTGCTGGTGGTCACTCATCTCCGGGTGGTCACTCATCTGCTGGAGGTCACTCATCTGCTGGTGGTCATCCATCTGCTGGTGGTCACCCATCTGCTGGTGGCCACTCATCTCCGGGTGGTCACTCATCTGCTGGTGGTCGCTCATCTGCTGGTGGTCACTCATCTGCTGGAGGTCACTCATCTGCTGGTGGTCACTCATCTGCTGGTGGTCACTCATCTGCTGGTGGTCACCCATCTGCTGGTGGTCACCCATCTGCTGGTGGTCACTCATCTGCTGGAGGTCACTCATCTGCTGGTGGTCACTCATCTGCTGGTGGTCACTCATCTGCTGGTGGTCACCCATCTTCTGGTGGTCACTCATCTGCTGGAGGTTACTCATCTGCTGGAGGTCACTCATCTGCTGGTGGTCACTCATCTCCATGTGTGGCCTGTTCCTCCGCCTTCCAAACCCGGGCCTGCACAGGGCTGGGGCGCGATGTGGGCCTTCACTCACCACCCTCAGCTGCTTGCAGCGTCCCGTAGGCAGCTCGGCGCTGACTTCTTATCAGGTACTTACATGTATAGTGACCCTGTCGAGATGCATTCCTAGCATTCTTTACTGAGCTGGAAAGCGTTCATTTTTTCTAGGGCTTTCTATGTTTTGTCTACTTTTTTGTCTGTTTTTTTTTCTTTACCTTTCTCGGGCTAAATCACACAAACCGCTGCCACCATGTTGTACTTCGTGGTCCGGTGTCTGTTATACCGTTGTTGTACCGCAGAGTGCCCGCCAATATTACGTCATTCTCATATATACGTGTTGCTACGCGGGCAAACAAAATAGTCCTTGTGATACAACAAAATAGTCCTTGCAATATCACAACACAAGTGTCGTTTGATTCTTCGGTTGAATATCTACTCCCTCTGGTTCTTGGCCGTTCTCCCCGTGGCAACACACCACCAGTGCCGGCCCCCACTCACGCTAACTCTAGGTCCCCTGGGAATCAGGGGCGGGAGTAGGAACAGGAACAGGGCCGGGTGTAGGGTTGCCAACTATCTCACTCACAAATACGGGACAAGGTGACGTCACCGCTCCGCGCCCCACGTGACCTCACCCAGCCAGCGGCCACGTGCTCCCGCTCCACCAATGGCGGCCACCCGGGCCAGGAGGCGGGTTGCTACGCAACCTCTGTTAAGTGAACACACTCGGCCCCGCTCCCCGAACATACTCCGTTAGCCTATAGCGGCCCCGCGGGCCTAATACGGGTCAAGGGCGGTCCCGTAAGGGACAAGCCAATTTAGCCCAAAATACGGGATGTCCCAGCTAATACGGGACAGTTGGCAACCCTAGCCAGGTGTGTGGGCACTGAGCGCCTGTGGACAGGCCCAACATGTGTGGACATCGAGTGCCAAAGAACAGGGCCATTGGTGCAGACTGCTCCAAGGCCTGAAGAAGGGTCTCGACCCGAAACGTCACCCATTCCTTCTATCCAGAGATGCTGCCTGACCTGCTGAGTCACTCCAGCATTTTGTGTCTATCTCCAGGAACAGGGCAAGGTGTGCAGACTTCGTGCATGCAAACAAGTCCAGATGTGCAGGCAGTGCATGGGAACAGGTCCAGATGTGCAGATAGAGTACCAAAGAGGAGAGGCAGAGGCGGTGGAAGGAGGTAGGAGGGATGGGGAGGAGGGAGGAAGGGAAGGAGGGAAGGAGGGAGGGAGGGGAGGAGGAAGAGAGGGAGGGGAGGAAAGGAGGGAGGGAGGGAGGGAGGGAGGGAGGGAGGGAGGGTTGGAGGGAGGGAGGGAGGGAGGGAGGGAGGGAGAGAGAGAGAGGGAAGGGAGGGAGGGAGGGAGGGAGGGAGGGAGGGAGGGAGGGAGGGAGGGAGGGAGGGAGGGAGGGAGGGAGGGAGGGAGGGAGGGAGGGAGGGAGGGAGGGAGGGAGGGAGGGAGGGAGGGAGGGAGGGAGGGAGGGAGAGAGAGAGAGAGGGGAGGGAGAGAGAGAGGGAAGGGAGGGAGGGAGGGAAGGGAGGGAAGGGAGAAGGGGAGTGGGGGGAGAGGGTGCTGCATCAATGCAGGAGAGGTTTGGGCCCAACGGGTCCACTTGGTCTAGTAAAGGTTAAAACTGAACATAACGTAACATCGCACCACTCTTCTTAAATTGGAAAAGCTAAAAGGAGATGCACATCCAAAAGAAAATAAATTGATATAAAACAAAGTGTTAACAATTGTTTAAAGATGACACAGTATTTCACAACGATATAACAGAATCGGAGAAACAAGTAAAGGGAAAGAAGTTCAATGAGCTACTGAGTTCCTCCGGCACTTTGTGCCTTTTTTGGTAAACCGACATCTGCAGTTCCTTATGTCCCGAGGTTCATGACAGGCCCTGTCACGGTAATGGAAGATGGGGAAAGATACCTGCTGGTCTCATTAAATCATTGGGCCATGGTAAAACATGCAACAGCTGTTGTCAGGCTGAATACTGACGGACGCATCGTAAAGGGGAAGTGATGCCAACATTTCAGAATGGAATGTACGCCAGGGTGATGCCAAACCGAGGCATGTCACAGCTATCACGGAAATAGAAGCATCAAGGACAAGAAAGAACAGGGAACATTCATTGCTCCTGCGACAGAATAGACAGCAAGCCTGGTACTACCACTGAAAGAAGTGCTGATACAAAATTGGCTTGGTCATGGGAGGCAGAGGAAGGCCGTGGAGGCCTGAGACCAGTGCCTGCTCCTCGGGGCTGGACCCTCTGATGTTTGTCATCGGTCAATTTAAAATATATTAACGGTGATGTTGTTTTACTGTTTCTGTTACAT
The DNA here is from genome assembly GCF_053455715.1 of Rhinoraja longicauda. NCBI lineage: Eukaryota > Metazoa > Chordata > Chondrichthyes > Rajiformes > Arhynchobatidae > Rhinoraja > Rhinoraja longicauda. The sequence goes on from NC_135962.1 coordinate 12,173,992, forward strand.
TATTGCAAGAGCATGGAAGAGACTGTAATGTAAGTGTACCAGTTAGATCTTGTACTGTATCACTCATGGATGTACTGGATTTTCTATGCAATGTTGAGAGATACAAGTCAACAGCCACATGGAACCGTGTGTCACGGATCCGAACCTGGAAATGTAATTAAACCGTCTTCTAGAAAAACACGAAAGATCTTTTCTTGCTATTGAGGGCGTGCAGCGTAGGTTTACTAGGTTAATTCCCGGAATGGCGGGACTATCATATGTTGAAAGACTGGAGCGACTAGGCTTGTATACACTGGAATTTAGAAGGATGAGAGATCTTATCGAAACGTATAAGATTATTAAGGGGTTGGACACGTTAGAGGCAGGAAACATGTTCCCAATGTTGGGGGAGTCCAGAACAAGGGGCCACAGTTTAAGAATAAGGGGTAGGCCATTTAGAACTGAGATGAGGAAAAACTTTTTCAGTCAGAGAGTTGTGAATCTGTGGAATTCTCTGCCTCAGAAGGCAGTGGAGGCCAATTCTCTGAATGCATTCAAGAGAGAGCTGGATAGAGCTCTTAGGGATAGCGAAGTCAGGGGGTATGGGGAGAGGGCAGGAACGGGGTACTGATTGAGAATGATCAGCCATGATCACATTGAATGGCGGTGCTGGCTCGAAGGGCCGAATGGCCTCCTCCTGCACCTATTGTCTATTGTCTATTGTATCTTTACATTTCTGACAAAAAGGTCGTTAAATTGAGACGTGATCTCTTTGCTCTCTCTCTGACCAGCCCCGCATGTCTGACTATTTCCTTCATTTAAGTGCTGCAAAGCATGCATGGGCCTGCATTGACACCAAAGCTGTTGACCAAGCCATGCACTCCGAATGAATGCCAGTCATGCTGGCTCTGCCACACATGACTGAGGAGGTTGAGCAAACATGGATTGGCATCGTTGAAGCAAAGCTCTTTGCTTGGGCTAATCTGGAGGAGCTCTGCTCGACTCAGCTGAAGGGCTGCCGAGGCCGAGCGTCCTTCCCCAGCCACTCCCAGGCATCAGAGCAGAAGGAAGAGTAGAAGGCCGTTTGGCCCTTCCAGACTACTGTGCCGTTCCACAAGATGAATGACGGTTCAGGTTTAGGTTTATTATTGTCACATGTATTGAGGTGCAGTGAAAAGCTTTGTTTCGCATGCTACCCACAGATCAGATATACTATTCATAGATACAAGTTCCAAGTAAAGTACAAGAGAGATTAGAAGTACAATAGTGCAAAAGGGAACATGCGTAGTGCAGAATATAGTTCTCAGCATTGTAGCGTATTGTAGCGTGCCAGTTTGTGGATGGGTGACACTAGGGACTGCTGATGCTAGAATGTTGAGCACAGTGGCGCAGCGGTAAAGTCGTTAACTCACAGCACCTCACACCTGGATTCGATCCTGACTATGGTTGATGTCTGTGCGGAGTTCTTACCTCTCTTTCGTCCTCGCTGTCTGATCTCACTGCTCTAAGAGTCAATGACCTGAAACGTTAACTCTGTTTCTCTTTCTGCAGATGTTGCCCACCCTACATTCAGATGTCTCGCCACATGCACATGTTACCTCCACACTCTCTGCTCAGTTGCATGCAGTGCCAGTGTCTAGAGTTTCATCCCTGAGCAGTATGGACAGTGTTTTCTAACTGTTCCACACAAGGTCCATCACCGGTACTAACCTCCCCACCACCGAAGGGAACTAAACGAGGTGCTGCCTCAAAAAAGGCAGCCAAAATCATCTAAGAATCACACCATCCTAGCCAAGCTCTCATTTTACTCCAACCAGTGAGAAGAAAGTAAAGGGATCTGTAATCCGTGACCATTAGTTCAAGAATAACTTGTTCTCAGCAACCATTAGGCTCTGGAACATTACAAAATAGTAACCTCAAATATTAACGATAGACTGTCTTCAGCTGCACTAAGGATATCGACTTTTTTGGACTCGAATTGGGGTAATTAATTTTCAGATGTCAGACTTCAGACTTTAGAGATACAGCATGGAAATAGGCCCTTCGGCCCACACCGACCAGTGATTACCCTGTACACTAGCACTATTCTACACACTAGGGACAATTTACAATTCACAGAAGCCAATTGACTTGCAAACCTGTGCTTCTTTGGAGTATGGAGGAAACCGGAGTAACCGGAAAAACCTACCCGGTCACAGGGAGAACGTACAAACTCCATACAGAAAGCACACGTAGTCAGAATCTAACCGGGTCTATGGTGTTGCAAGGCAGCAACTCTATCGCTGCGCCACTGTGCCACCCTACTAAATTATTGAGTCTTTGTATAATATGTATTATCTATATGTATGGTGTTTACAGGTTTGTTACACTGCTGCAAGTAAGGTTTTCTTGATTACGTTTTCGGTACACATAACAATTAAACACTCTTTGCTCTTGACAAAGGCTGCAGTTCATAGCTATCTGAAATGTGTGTAAATCACAGCACGTTGTGCCTTGAGGGCAGATACGACGTGAATTGTGAACTAGGCACAAGGCCACCCTCTATGGTTATCGTCACATTGTAACCACAGCTTTATCGAGCAATATCTTACAGGTGGATGGGCCACAAAAATTAGGAGCAGGAGGAGGACGTAGGTGTAGGCCAGAGGGTGGCACACTGCTTTACTTTAGTTTAGAGATACAGCGCGGAAACAGGCCCTTTGGCCCACCGAGTCCACGCCGACCAGCGATCCCCGCACACTAACACTAACCTACACACACGAGGGACAATTTAAGTTTACCGAAGCCAATTAACCTACAAACATGCACGTCTTTGGAGTGTGGGTGGAAACCGGAGCACCCGGAGAAAACCCATGCGGTCAAGGGGAGAACGGACGCACTGGTGCAGCTAGTAGAGCCGCTGCCTCACAGCTCCAGCGGCCTGGCATCAATCTTGACCTTAGCTGTTGTCTATGTGAGGTTTGCATGTTCTCCCTGTGACCGCATGGGTTTCCCAAAGATGTGCGTGTTGGTAAGTTAATTAGCCACTGTAAATTGCCCAGAGGGTAGAGGTGAGTTTGTGGTGAATTGATGGGAAGATAAGGAGATTAGGTCAGTGTAGGATTGCTGCAAATGGGTGCTTGATGGTCAGCATGGACTCAATTGGCTGAACGGCGCGTTTCTATGCCGCATCTTTTTATAACTCTATATTTCCACTCAAGCTTGATCTGACTGTTCTGTCTTTTTGTAAATGATCCCTAGTGTGTAGGATAGTACTAGTGTATGGGTATCACTGGTAGGGGCGGACCTGTTGGGCCGAAGTGCGGACTCGTTGACCCGTTGTTTCCGTGCTGTATCTCTAAACTAAACTAAACTAAGCTAAACTATCTATTCCTCTCACGTTATTATACACCTCTACAAGTTCACCCCTCAGTCTCCTGCACTCCAAGGAATAAAGACCTAGCCTGCCCAACCTCTCCCCATACTGTACACCAGGCCCTCAGGTCTTGGCAATATCCTCGTAAATCTTCTCTGCACTCTTTCCAGCGTAATGGCATCTTTCCTACAGATGGTGGCCAAAACTGAACACGGTACGTCAAGCATGACGAGAACGACTGCCAACGCGGAGCCCGGCTTAGCTGGGGTGGGTAGAACCCCACCTCGCGCCTCTCCCAACTGATGCCTCTGACCGACCGGTCAGCACTGCCGTTGCTGCTGCCTGGTCAAAGGCATTTTGACCAAGTAACACACTGCTTGCACTATAAACAGTTGGATGTAAGTTGAACACATTTCACAAACCTCGCGCCTGCACTCAGGAACTACTGAACTCATCCTGTGCAACCAGCCCCCGGCGGAATAATCTGCAACTATACACAGCGGCACAGCTAATAGAGTTGCCATCTTCCACCTCCAGCAGCCTCGGGTTCGATCCTGACTTAGTGTGGAGTTTGCATGCTCCGCCCGTGGGTTCCCTCCGGATGCTCCGGTCTCATCGCATATCTCAAAGACGTGTGTTTTGATGGGAAAATTGGGCACTGTGGGTTGGGTGGGTGGTGGAGCTTGTTGGGGGAGTGGGTTGGTGGGAGTATGGGAAGCGTTGGAAGGGAATGGTGTGGATGGGTGTTCACTGGCATGGACCGATGGGCTGAGAAGCCTGTTTGTGTGCTCTCCAACCTGTAATTGCAGATCCAGTAACGTAACGGGAAGTAAACTTACATTCTTTGGATTATCAGTGTGTGGAACTGGCGCCTGGTTTAGTCTCTGGTGCATACTGCGCCAGATGAGATTGAACTGTAAATGCGAGATACCATCGGGGCAAGAGAAAATGAGCCACATTTTCTGTCAGTAAGTGCTCTGATTGCCGAGCACCAACGTGATCAACATAGAACTGAACTTGCATCAGCAGTAATGCCTTCCGTTGTCCAACAGCGGGCCAACACTCAGCAAATCACCCTGGCCACATTCTCATTTCACTCCTTCGGGAAGAAGATATAGGAGTTTGAAAACTGTGACCACAAAGTTCAAGAGTAGCTTCTTATCAACAAACATCATGCTCTTGAACGTTACACAACGCTAACCTCAACTATGAACTTCAATGGACTGTCTTTGGTTGCACCAAGGACCAAGGGAATTCTGCACTGGTATTGTAGTTATTCATTTATTGTGTTTTTTTGTTGTTGTTTATTATTTATTATCTGTGTATATTGTGTTTACGTGCAAGCCATGCTGCTACAATTGAGAATCTCCTTTTTTGTTTTGTTGGTACACATGACAATTAAACACTCTTGACTCACGAGACTCGGTGGAGCAGCGGTGGAGGACACCAGCGACCACACTTGGCCAGGCCGCTGCCAGGACAACGGGCCTTCATGGTCAGGCAAAGAACTCTACACCTATGACAACTGAGACTTGAAAATGGCGCCAAATCTGGAGACCCAGTCTCAGTGTACTACTGCTACTCTGCACTTGTACTGTATCTGAGATGCTTATCTAAGATGCATCTAAGTGCTTGTGTATTGTGATACTTGTACTGAACAGTGTACAGAAATGAGTGGCACTGTACATGTGACAAATAAAGTGCCATTGACCTTTGACCATTGACCCACCAGTCAAAGCATCGGACGCTCCTGGGATCTCTGGCACCGCTGCACACCAGAAGGCAGGCAAGAGAAAGAGACAACAGCAGAGAGCATCAGATTTAAAGCCCCTGCCGTACATTCACTTGCCTTGCTTCCTGCCGCTGCAGGCAGAGCGAGGCCACACTTTCCACCGTGAACTGGCTGTGGTTCTTGCGGGAACTTTATTTTTTCAATGCTCGCAGTACAGATGCACCCCCCTTCCTCGTGATCATCTGCGAGACAAAGTGTCCCAGCCACCTGCACCGAGGCATGAGAGCAGAAACCCTGAGGCCTTTCAAAATTTCGAAAGCACATACACTGTATAGATAGTTGGCTTCTTAATCAGTGAGGCGCCAGGAATTGTACCGCGGAGAATGATACAAAACGTGCAGCACAATAATGAACCCTTCAGCCATCCACCCAGGTCTATGCATCACAAGTATCTAATCCTATTACTGTAATCCTTCTCTGGCTTCCTCCCCTTCTGTACTTATCCGCTTCAGTGTCTCTGTGGTATTTTACCTCAACCACCCCTGCGGCAGAAAGTCCCACATTCTCACCACTCTCTGGGTAAAGTGGTTTGTCCTGAACTCCATGCTGGACATTTGTTTTACAGTGGCTATCTTATATTCATGACTGGTTCCAGCAAACAATCCCCCCCATCCCCTGTTTCCCAGCACCGACCCCACAGATCTGTATGCACCCGTGACTCTAAATGGATCCGCTGAGTGAATTTCAGTCGGAGCCCAAAATATGCATTTTGAAATATTCATCTCTTTTGTAAAGAGTTACAGCACGGAAACATGTGTTTTTGCCCACAGGTTCCACACTGACCATCAACACCTATTCACACTAATCCTGAACTAATATAATTCAATATTATTCCCTACGTATTGTTATCAATTACTCACAACTGACCTACGCACTCGAAATAATTGATTGTGGTCGATAAAATTACCTTCCCACGGGTCGTTAGATGTGTGGGGAAACCGGAGCACCCGGAGTAAACCTAAGTGGTCACAAGGAGAATGTACATACTCTGTACAGACAGCATCTGTGGGCTGGATTGAACCTCTGTGAGCCAGCAGTTCTACAAGCTACACCAGCGGACTGCTCCTGATGACTCTTGCAAAGCACTACCTTTGCAACAACAGCAACCAAGCTTCATTTAATTTCCAACTTGCAAAAGCATCCTGCAGTGATTCAAAGGGACCTAACTGAGTAAAAGCCATTAGGAGAGGGTTTGAGACTTTAAACTTTAGACTTTAGAGACACAGAAAACAGGCCCTTCGCCTCACCGAGTCTGTGCTGACCACCAATCACCTGATACGCTCGCACTATCCTACACACGAGGGACAATGTACAATTTGCAGAAGCCAATTAACCTACAAACCTGTACATCTTTGAGTGTGGGAGGAAACCGAAGCACCTGGGGAAACCCCACATGGTCACAGGGAGAATGAACAAACTCCACACAGACAGTAGCCATTGTCAGGATCAAACCTGGATCCCTCACGCTGCAAGGCAGCAACTCTACCACTGTGCTCTTTTGTTGCGGTTATGTGTCTTGTGTTTCTTTTTTTTGTGTGACTGCTGGTAACGTAATTTCGGTACCGAATGACAAATAAAGGCTCTGTATTCTCTGTATTCTGTATACTAGTGACTAGTACCGGGGCAATTCATTTAGAGCTGAGAGCGGAGGGAATTTCTTCGCCCAGAGGGTGGTGAACTTGTCACAAGAAAAGGCAGTGGAGGCCAAATCAGTAAATATATTGAAGGAGGAGGTAGATGCAATACTTAATGATAAAAGGATCGCAAGGTAAAGTGAACCAATGTGGATGATCAGCCATTATCACGTTTGATGATGGAGCAATGCTTCAGTGCATCTGCCCCGAGGTTCATGTACCCTGAGGTGAATGAAGAGGTAATAAATCTCTCCCATTCTTTGACCAAGCCTTCGATTCCTCTCCTCGTGAGTTTGCCTCAGCTTTCGCCCAGTCATGCCCCTTCAAACTTTTCTAATCAAATAGTGGATGAAAATTTGCTCTTTGAATTATTTTCCTGGTGTTTTTGTTTTGCACAAATTTATTTGCATATTTTCAAATGTCAAATCTTACATTAAGTAGCAAAATCAGATTGTGTTTTAGAATGTGACATGTTTGAAAAAATTGCTTTCATAGTATTTGTCGAGGTATTAAAATTGGTCATGCGTTGCAGTTCCGTCAACAAAACCAAAATCTCTTTATCTCGAAAAGTTATCACGCTCTCAAACCACCAGCTAGCTATGCACAGCCCAATTTCAAATAATTAAATACAAGTTTAAAATAAATACTTTGTCTCTTTTTCTCACGATCATCAGGCTGTTTATTTTCAAAATCTACTTCAAAGATGCCTGTTAAAGCTATTAAACTTAAATATGGAGGGCTCGTTTGTCTTCAGTCATTAGTGGAAGAGCTCTTTAGTGATGAAGCACAAAAAGTGAAGGAATTTCACGTGCAAATTACATTTTGCACATGTCCACTTTCAGTGACCTTTGCCATGGTTTAACAAACTGGAAAACACCCCTCCTACAACAACCTCTCGTCTGAAGAAGGGTTCTGACCCGAAATGTCACCTATTCCTTGTCTCCAGAGATGCTGCCTGACCTGAGGAATGACTCCAGAGTTTTGTGTCTATCCCCTCCGACAAAGTTGGCCATGTTCCCAAAAGCATTGAACTGAAAATTGAATTGGGTGCAGGATATGACTTGCTTTTGGAATTGTTCAATCCATTGTTCTGAGTTGATCTAAGAGGAAACTATAAACCAAACAGGTCATTGGCGAACAGTAAACACCATATAGAGCCACTTCAGTGACTATATATATGGCCATTGAAAGAATGGTGTTCTAGACTGTGTTACGGCTGTAAGTTAAATGCTTGACATGTTGCTGTAGCCATTGAGACGGATGGCACTGATGCATTTAGAGAGAAAAACTGGGTGCAGGAGAAAAGATTAGATGGATATTCTGGTGAAAGAGATCTCATGTGCTAAGTTAACGAGCTATTAAATCAAATTGCTTGTTCCTATGACAATTTCAATGCTGTGAGGTGAGGGATCAACATATGGCATCTAATGGTTCATTGATGTAATTAATTCAACAGCTGTATATTTGGCCCAGCAATCCCCAACCAGATCAATGATGGGCTAAACATGAGTGGATATGTGAGCTGAAACTATACAAAGCATGATTAATTAAACGAGGAGCGTGCAGCACTCTCCAATATGTGAAGCTGTAGTGTACAAAACTCACATGTTGCTATTCCAGTGGTAAACTTCCTCAAACTCAATTGCAACAAATCTGAAATCATCATCATTGGTCCAAAAATGCTCACCAAATCCACCCAAAACTTCATCCTCAACATTGATGGTCTCCCAGTATCCACCTCACCTCACATCCGGAATCTTGGAATCATCCTTGATCAAACCCTCTCCTTCGACAAACACATCAAACACATCATAAAGACAGCCTTCTTCCACCTCAAAAACATTGCCCGTCTCCGTCCATCCCTCTCCTCCACAGCTGCAGAAACCCTCATCCACGCCTTCATCACCTCCCGTCTGGACTACTGCAACAGCCTCCTCTATGGCGCACCCTCAAAAATCATCAATAAACTTCAATACATTCAAAACTCCGCTGCCCGTCTACTCACACACACCTCGATCCGTGACCATATCACCCCCGTCCTTTATAAACTCCACTGGCTCCCCATCCCCCAGAGAATCCAGTACAAAATCCTCCTCATAACCTACAAAGCCCTCCATAACCTGGCCCCATCCTACCTGACCGACCTCCTCCACAGGCACACTCCCACCTGCACCCTCCGCTCTGCCGCTGCCAATCTCCTATCCCCCCACATCCGGACTAAACTCAGATCCTGGGGGGGACAGGGCTTTCTCCATCGCTGCTCCCACCCTATGGAACTCACTACCCCAAACCGTTAAGAGACTCCCCCACACTCACCACATTCAAAACATCGCTGAAGTCTCACCTGTTCAGCACTGCCTTCAACCACTGAAGGGCACCTCACCTACTGTCTCCTTTCTCTGTTCATTTATTTATTTACTTATTTATCTATTTATTAATTTCCCTATGTTCTCAAAATCTCTGTAAAGCGTCTTTGAGTATATGAAAAGCGCTATATAAATAAAATGTATTATTAAAGTTCAAGATTGATCTTGCCTGACATTGCGTCACTTATTAAATTCAATGTTGCCAAGTCATTTGCAACATGCCTTTCTTTTCCATTAGCACTCATTGTGCAGGACTGATGCTGTTAATGATGAAACAACCTTGGCAGGCTGGGTGGAAACATGTCATTAATGGTTGACTCAAAATGCTGGAGTAACTCAGCGGGTCGGGAGAGAAGGAATGGATGACATTTCGGGTCGAGACCCTTCTTCAGACTGATGTCAGGGGAGGGGGCGGGACAAAGATAGAATGTAGTCGGAGGCAGGAAGACTAGTGGGAGAACTGGGAAAGGGGGAGGGGATAGAGAGGGAAAGCAGGGACTATCTGAAGTTAGAGAAGTCAATGTTGATACCGCTGGGGTGGAAACTACCCAAGTGAAATATGAGGTGCTGTTCCTCCAATTTGTGCTGGGCCTCACTCTGACAATGGAGGAGGCCCAGGACAGAAAGGTCAAATTGGGAATGGGAGGGGGAGTTGAAGTGCTGAGCTACCGGGAGATTAAGTTGGTTAAGAAGGATTGAGAGGAGGTGTTCAGCGAAACGATCGCCGAGCCTGTGCTTGGTCTCGCCGATGCAGAGACGTTGACATCTGGAACAGCGGATACAGTCGATGAGGTTGGAGGAGGTGCAGGTGAACCTCTGCTTCACCTGGAAAGGCTTTGTGGGTCCTGTCATTAATGGTTCTCACTGAGTGCGTGACAGTTGGCGAAGGCTCTCCGATCCCACAGTAGGAGTGAGAGAAGATAATAGCAAAGAATTGGCATTTTGAAACATCTTATTGTGACTTCAGAGGCAGTTATCAGTAATCCGGGCGTTTCCGTTTAATAACGTTGCCAGTACGCTGTGAGTGTGGAGACACTAAGGCAGAGAGAGATAGATTATTGATTAGTACGGGTGTCAGGGGAGACGGCAGGAGAATGGGGTTAGGAGGCAAAGATAGATTAGCCGTGATTGAATGCCGGAATAGACTTGATGGGCCGAATGGCCTAATTCTGCTCCTGTAACATGACATGACCCAGAGTCCTGCCTTCGTGCCGAGCATGCGTTATGTGGACGCTGATCGTGTTAAACGGGATAATCACGGGATTGCAGTGGCGGCTCAAAACTGGGCATCCATGGGACTCTGCGCACTGCCAGCAGCAACGGAAATGTTCGTCACTGCAAGGTGCGGCCTCTTGGCCTGATATATATCACTCATCCATTACTGGCAAACCAGGGGATCGAACCTGGTTCAGTGAGGAGAATACAACGACACGCTGGGCACAGCATTCTACCAGCTGAAAAACGAAGAGGTGCAAATGGCAGCAAAAGACTACTAGGTTGCTAGGTTGCAGACGTGTTAGGTTGCAGAAACAGCATGAACAGGTAAAGCTAAGCCATCTCCCAATCAGCGGGTCAGACCAAAGCTCTGCGGTCCTGCAATATCTAATCGTACTTGGTGGTGGATAATTAAGCAGCTAATTAACATGTTATTTACGACAAGCTTTCTCGAATGCCCGGATCCAAGGTCAAGAACTCTTGGCTTGATTTATTTGTAAGATAATGGTTCAGTCAGGATTGGCAGAGAAAATAGCTTTTTAATTCATCATGCTGTTATCAGGCAACTAAACCATCCTACCAACAACCAGCGGGCAGTCCCGAACTACTATCGACCTCATTGGAGACCCTCACTCTACCTTTGATCGGACTTTACTGGCTTTATCTTGCACTCAATGGTACTCACGTCATTCCCTTTATCATGTATCTGTACACTTGTGGATGGCTTGATTGTAATCATGTATTGTCTTTCCGCTGACTGGTTTGCACGCAACAAAAGCTGTTCACTGTGACTGACAATAAACTCAACTCACACTCCAATTGTCACCCACCCTCATTCTGCAGGCAAGCTGACACGGATTAGTGCGGCCAGAAACGGCGATGGTGTGGGTGCTCGGACAATTCAGAGCTATTTGTGGCCTCTGCAAAGCTCAAGAGCAAAGCGGGCGACTTCAGCCATTGAGATCCAGTCAACTGGAAGTTCGGAACCGCAGCTTAGGCAGAGCTTTGGAAGATTCAACAGGACAAGCCTTTCCAATGCTTTGATATTCTGCCCCAAAGTACATCACACAAACTGAACATGACTTACAAATGACCTAGGGCGGCACAGTGGCGGAACGGTATAGTGGCTGCCTTACGGCTCCAGAGACCCGGGGTCGATCCTGACTTTGTATGGGTGCTGTCTGTACGGAGTTTTTACGTTCTCCCCATGCATCCATGTTATTCCCTTCCATCACTGTATGTGCTGGCACTATTTTAGAACATAGATAAGTACAGTAGGGGCCTCATCCAGTGCCATAGTGAGGCCCACCGGAAATTGGAGGAACAGCACCTCATATTTCGCCTGGGCAGTTTGCAGCCCAGTGGTATGAACATTGACTTCTCCAATCCTCTGTCCCTCCCATCCCCTCCTCCTTCCCAGATCTCCCTCTATCTTCCTGTCTCCACCTATATCCTTCCTTTGTCCCACCCCCCTGACATCAGTCTGAAGAAGGGTCTCGCCCCGAAACGTCACCCATTCCTTCTCTCCCGAGATGCTGCCTGACCTGCTGAGTTACTCCAGCATGTTGTGAATAGATAAGTACAGCATTGGAACAGGCCTTTCGGCCCACAATGCCTGTGCTGAACATGATGCTATTAAACTAATCTCATCTGCCTGCATATGATCCATACTCCTCATTCCCTGCATATACTTTTGTCCCTTAAATGCCACTATTGTATCTGACCCTGCATGTTCCAGGCCTCCACCACCCTCTGTGTAAAACACCTGCCCCGCACATTGCCGTTAAACTTTGCCCATTTCACCATAAAGCCATGCCTCCTAGTCTTTGACATTTCCACCCTGAGAAAAAAAATCTGATTGCCTAGCCTATCTATCTATGCCTCCCATCATTCTAAATTATATACTTCTGTCAGACCTTCACTCGGCTTTTGACGAACCAGAGAAAACATTACAGGTTTGTCCAACCTCTCCTGATACCTAGTACCCTCTAATCCAGGCAGCATTCTGGGAAACATCTTCTGCACCCTCTCCAAAGCCTCCACATCTTTCCAGTACTAGGGGAACAAGAACTGCATGAAATACTCCAAACGCGGCCGAACCAAAGTCCTATAAAGCTGCATCGTGACTTCCTGACTCCTTCATTCAAATCCCTGATCAATGAAAACACGCATAACATATGTCTTCTTTATCATTCTATCTACTTGTGTTGCCATCTTCCGGGAGCTATGAAAATGGATCCATGGCCCCTCTGTACATTCATTCTGTGAAGGGTCTTTCCACTACTAGGAGCATGGAGAACCAGCTGGGAAAAGACTCCGCGACCTCCTCAATTCACTGTCGCACCGAACACCACAGCCCCCACCCAGCTCGGACATGCCCCGCAAAGCGTGAGTCGCCCAGAACCGGTTCCGCACAGGGGTCGGCCGGTTCAACGCCAACATGCATCGTTGGGGGTTGCGTCCATCAGCAGTCTGCGTGTGTGGAGCAGACCGGCAAACAGCGCAGCACACCATTTTCGACTGCGCTGTCCTCCGTCCCCCTGGTGGAGGGGTCGACCTCACGGCCCTCGACAACAGCACATTGCATTGGCTACAGCGCCTGGAGGCCGTTACATAATTTCTGCTGCCTCAAACGCAAGAAGAAGCCATTAACCATAAACTTTCTCCTTACATTCAACGTCACAAAGTGCTAAAGTAATTTATCCTAATTATCTGTGGGATTTACAGTTGGCTATTATATGTTTACAATCTCGTTTTCTGGTGTCGGTGGTCTATATCTACTATCTCTTCTCCACAACTACCTTCTCGTGCAAATTCTACTAAACAACACTAAAAGTCAGGATTGATCTGGGCGATACTGCAGCTGTTTCACCGCACTGCCTCTGTTAATGCAAATATTGTTGTTCTGCTATGAAAATTATGCTGCATTGGACAGTGTAGTTTAGTTAGTTTATTAGTTTATTGAGTTCATTTAGTTTATTAGTTCATTTGTTTATTTAGTTTATTGTCACGTGTACCGACCGAGGTGCAGTGAAAAGCTTTTGTTGCGTGCTATCCAGTCAATGGAAAAACAATATATGATTACAATCGAGCCATTCACAGTGTATAAATACATGATAAAGGGAATAATGTGAATAGCGTTTAGTGCAGAATAAAGTCCAGTAAAGTCCGATCAGAGTTACTCCCAGGGTCATTCCCGGAATGGCGGGACTATCATATGTTGAAAGACTGGAGCGACTAGGATTGTATACACTGGAATTTAGAAGGATGAGAGGAGATCTTATCGAAACGTATAAGATTATTAAAGGGTTGGACACGTTAGAGGCAGGAAACATGTTCCCAATGTTGGGGGAGTCCAGAACAAGGGGCCACAGTTTAAGAGTAAGGGGTAGGCCATTTAGAACTGAGATGAGGAAAAACTTTTTCAGTCGGAGAGTTGTGAATCTGTGGAATTCTCTGCCGCAGAAGGCAGTGGAGGCCAATTCTCTGAATGCATTTAAGAGAGAGCTAGATAGAGCTCTTAAGGATAGCGGAGTCAGGGGGTATGGGGAGAAGGCAGGAACGGGGTACTGATTGAGAATGATCAGCCATGATCACATTGAATGGCGGTGCTGGCTCGAAGGGCCGAATGGCCTCCTCCTGCACCTATTGTCTATTGTCTATTGTCTCCAATGACGTAGATCCTCAGGACTGCTCTCTACTTGTTGGTAGGTTGGTTCAGTTGCTGATAGCAGCTGGGAAGGAAGCTGGGAGCTTTACTCTGTATTTAACTAAATGATGACAGGATTAGACAGGAACTTACAGACGTTTATTGGGGGAGGCGTTTTCAAGTACTGGGACATCTCATCGGCGGGAGACGTTTAAACATGAGATCGCGAGGATTCAGGGCCAGCACATTCCTGTTAGAGTGAAAGGCAGGCTGGCAAGAGGAAGGAACACTAGATGTCAGGCAGTATTGAGCCTCTGGTAAAACAGTAAGGCATAAGTAGATGGAGTCAATTGCATCGCTTGGGAAGTATAGGGGGGGCTGGGAAAACACTTAAGAGGAAAATGGGGAGCATGGAACATAAAACAGTACAGCACAGGAGCAGGTTCTTTGGCCCATAAAATCTACACCAAAGACCAATTCTTATCTGCCTCCACATAATCCATATCCTGAATATGTCTATCCCCAAACATCTCTTAAATGCCACTATCATATCTGCCTCCACCCTGGCATGTGTTCCAGGCATGCATCGCCTCGATGTAAAAAGCTTGGCCCACACATTCTTGAAACTTTGCCCCTCTCACCTTAAAGCCATGCCCTCTAGTATTTGATATTTCCATCAAGTTGTGACGCTCTATCCTGTCTATGCCTCTCATAATTGTTCCCCCTCAGGTCTCCCCTCAACTTCTGCCATTCTGGCGAAAACAATCCATGTCTGTCCAACCTCTCCTTGTAGTTGATAGCCGCTAATCGGGGCATCGTTCTGGATAACGTTCCCTGCACCCTTTCCAAAGCCTCCACATCTTTCTGACCTGGAGCAACCAGAACTGCACACAATAGGACAAATGCGGCCTCACAAAAGTCCTATAAACCTGCATCATGACGTCCTGCCTCTTATACAAAATGTCCCTGATCATTGAAGGCAAGCATTCCATACGCCTCCCAGCATATGGTACTCTATCTACTTGTGGTGTCCTTTTCAGTGAGTTAGGGACTTGGACAGCAAAATTCTTCTGTACAACAATGCTGTGAAGGACTTGCCATCAATTGTATATTTTCCCCTTACGTTCGACCTCCCAAAACGTGACACCTCATACTTGCTCACATTAAACTCCATCTGCTATCTCTCTGTCCATTTCTGTAGCTGATCCCACTGCATATTTTGCCAGCCTTCCGCACAGTCCATGACCCTAGCAATCTGGGTGTCATCTGCAAACTTACTAACTCGCCCATCTACATTTACGATCAAGTCGTTTATCTGCATCGCAAACTTGAGATATAATATGATGACAGAGGACGTGAGATACATTTGACAGATAAGCTAAAGGAGAATCCAACAAGATTCAACTTGTATATTAAGGGAGAAAGAGTGACCCAGTAGAGAGCAGGGTCTTTAAAGATCAATAAACTTTGTTGCGTGGAGCCACAGGAGATGAGTGGGGTGTTAAATAAATATTTCTTGTCTGAGTTTACTGTGGAGAAAGACTTAGATGCTATAGGGAACTCAAGAAGATAATAGTGATGTTTTAAAGAGAATCCACATCACAAATGTTTAGAAGGACATGGGCCAAATGCAACCAGGTGGACTGGTGTAGACATGGCATCTTGAGTTCCTTTTTGTATGACTCTATGACTCTATTTGGATAGGCAAGGACTGATTAGGGATAGTCAGCATAGCTTTGTGCATTCAAAATCATGCCTCGCCAATTTGATTGAGTTATTTGAAGACGTGATCAAGAAGATGGAGTAGGCCAGCGCGGTAGATGTCATCTACACGGACTTTAGCAAAGTCTTTGACAAGATCTTGCATGGTAGGCTAGTCTGGAAGGTTAGATTAAATGGGATCCAGAGCAAGCTGGCCAATTGGATATAAAAAGGATACAAATGACCGGAAATCAGGAGATGGCGTTAGAGGGCGGTTTTTCAAACTGGACGCCTATTACAAGTGGTGCTCCACTAGGATCAGTGCTGGGTGCACTGCTGTTCATTATTCATATTAATGATTTGGATGAAAATGAGGTGACATGGTTTGTAAACTTAACAGTATAGTGGACAGTGAAGAAGGTGATCTAAGATTACAATGGAATCTTAATCAACTGGGTAAATGGGTCAAGGTGTGGCAGGTGGAGTTTAATACCTAGGTAGGGTCTTTTTTCACTGATGTGTAGGAG